>NC_143168.1:10141789-10448908 GCF_047325235.1 Durio zibethinus | reverse complement strand
TGACACATGCTGTCTTTGGCTCATCATTTTAATGGTACCAGTCCCTTTTTACTCCTTTAGTCTGAGCTTTCAGGCTCCATCACCTGAAATAAAAAGATGTGAGGCACTTGTGTCCACTAGTGCACTCACCTTCTGACTCGTAACCATCAGATCCATAAACATCAAGCCCTTTGGCTTATGGCTCCCCTTACTCTGGATAGCATTAAGCACCAATGACCCAAGCTTTTCTGCCTTTAACTCTGGCTCCTTGTCAGACTCCTTGTCTACAGCAGCCAACTTACCCTTCTGTGAGCAATTGCGCGCTATGTGGCTTCCTCCACATAGGTAGCATGCTAGTGGCTCTCGGTCCCCCTTTGCTTTCCACTTGCCTGCTGGTGGCTTCCTCTCGCCATCCTTGGTTGAACGGTCTCAGCCCCCATCCTTGGACTCCCGATCACGGTCTTTCCCCATGGACTGCTTCTTTCAGTCCCTATCATCCCTGCCCTTACCCTTGGGCTTGGAAGACTCGAACTTGTTCAGAGGCTTGAACTCTATCAAGGCCTCGACAGTAGTCATGGCTTTAGCCAAGTCATGAACTCCTCTTCTTTGTAGCTCACGCTTCACCCACAGCTTCAACCCATCCATGAAAGCAAATAAGGCATCTTTCTTGCCTAGATCCGAAATCTGTAGCATCATTTTAGAGAATTTTTGGACATACTCTCTTATGTCCCCTTGCTGGCTCACCCTGTGTAACTTTGCCCATGCCTCATCATCGACATACTCCGGGTAAAATTATTCTCTGAACTCCTTTTGAAACTCTGCCCAGGTTCCAATCTTGGCGCTCTCATGCCTGACATCATCACACTTGCACCTCCACCACAATAAGGCTACATCAGTGAGATACATAGTAGCGGTGCTTACCTTTATCGCCTCGTCTTGCATGCCCATTGCCTGAAAGTAGTACTCCATACCCCAAAGGTAGTTGTCTACTTCCTTAGCTGCCCTAGTCCCCTTGAACTCCTTGGGCTTGGGGACATCCAATCTAGACTTGGACACTCCAGCAAACATGCCATTCCCAATGGCAGTCTTGCAAGCAACGAGCTCACCGGTAAGCTCTTCCATCTGCTGGCACATGGCCTCCATGCCATCATGTAAGGTCAGCACTTCAGCCTCTAGGGCCTTATTCTTCTGGGTGATCACGTCTGTGCCTTTGTTGAGAGCAGCTTCCAGCTCACTTTGGATCTCCTCCCCCATGGAGTCTAGCGATGCAATGTGAGTCTCTACCTCCTCAAGCTTCTCCCCCATGTCACCCATGGTCACCTCCACCTTGGCCAGCCTACTGTCCATGGTAGACCAGATATCTCTAGAATCGACTTTCTTGCCTCTTCCACGCCCATGCTCCTAGGCCTCTGGTTGTTAGCTAGCAACGTCACTTTGGGATGCCATCTCCTTTATCACGATCTAACTTGCACAACATAAACACGTAGAATCGAACTTGCTCTGATACCAACTGTCACAGGCTATGACCTTAAACTCAGAATCCGTGTGGCCTTAGGCTTGGAATCTCCTCCTTTGTGCCTAAGTCAGCCTAAAACACAAGCGTCCGGGCCTAAAACAATGGGAAGGGCTGATTACCCAAGTTAAAGAGAAACAGGATGAACAAGATAGAAGTCTGGAAATGCTCTTGTATTCACTGAAACAGAAGTGTTTGATGGTGTACAAATGAGGGTGGAGCAGCCCTCTATTTATAGTTGAGGCTCCAGCTACAACTTAATGGCAATATCCCTAGAATAAAGGCTAAAATCATAGGATTACAATCAATCAGGATGCTAATTCCTGATTTTCAAGATCAACCAAATCTGCCAGGATGCTCCTGTTGATCCTGCCTGCTTCCAGAAGCTTCCTTTGCGTGTCCAGTACCTTGGGCCCCTCTGGATGTGGTACGGGCAGCTTGTATGCCAGGCCTTGGTCTCACGGGCTGGCCTGCAAGTCGAGCGGGCGTTCTGAACTTGTTTGCTAGGCTTTGCGTGCAGATACCCGTCAGTACACCTGGTCTGCAAGCCTTAACTTTTGGCTCGCCTATTGGTACGCCTGATGTGCCTGGTGCGCCCACCCAGGGCGTGACACTTGAACCCACCTACCACCTGTTCGATCTCCAGCTTGCGTATCCTGCCTCTCTAGTCAGCTGAGTGCCAGCATGCTCGTTCTGTGCGTTGACTTAGGCATACGGAGTTCATCCCCAGTCTAAGCATACAAAGTTCATTCCCAGACTAAGATTGGACTGGACCAAGGGTTGCGGCAGTAGGATTGGTAGCATGCAGGGGGGGCCGGGCTGATCCCCAGCTTACACATTCTGCCTCCTCGGTCGACTAAGCGCCCGCATGCTTGTTTCGTGGGTTGGCTTAGGCATACAGAGTTCATTCCATGTCTAAGCCCCAGTCGGACCGAGGGTTATGGCAGTAGGACCGGCAGCGGAATTGATAGCATGCAGAGGGGGACCGAGCTGATCCCCGACTTACGCATTATGCCTCTCCAGTTGGCCTCTCTGGCCGGTTGAGTGCCCGCACGCTTGTTTCATGGGTTGACTTAGGCATAGGGAGTTCATCCCTAGTCTAAGCATACAGAGTTCATTCCCAGTCTAAGATCAGACCGGATCAAGGGTTGTGACAGTAGGATAGGCAGCACGCAGGGGGGACCGAGTCGATCCCCGGCTTGTGCGTTCTACATCTTCGATCGGTTGAGTGCCGCACGCCCATTTTGTGGGTTGGCTTAGGCATAGGGAGTACATTCCATGTCTAAGCCCCAGTCGGACTGAGGGTAGTGGCAGCGAGACCGGCAGCACGCAAAGGGGGACCGGGTCGATCCTCGGCTTGTGCATTATGCCTCTTCGACTGACTGACCGCCCGCACGCTCATTTCGTGGGTTGACTTAGGCATACGGAGTTCATCCCCAGTCTAAGCATACGGAGTTCATTCCCAGTCTAAGATCGGATCGGATCGAGGGTTACGGTAGTAGGATTGACGGTATGCAGGGGGGATCGGGCTGATCCCCGGCTTGCACATTCTGCCTCTCCCGTCGGTTGAGTGCCCGTACGCCCGTTTTGTGGGTTGGCTTAGGCATATGGAGTGCATTCCATGTCTAAGCCCCAGCTGAAGCAAGGGTTGTGGCAGTGGGATCGGCAGCACACAGAGGGGGATCGGGCTGATCCCCGGCTTGCGCATTATGCCTCTTCGGCCGGCTCAATGCCTGCACGCTCATTTCGTGGGTTGACTTATGCATACGGAGTTCACTTCCAGTCTAAGATCAGACTGGATCGAGGGTTGCGGTATTAGGATCGACAGCACGCAGGGGGGACTGGGCCGATCCCTGGCTTGCACATTCTGCCTCTCCAGCCGACTGAACGCCCGCTCACTCGTTTCATGGGTTGGCTTAGGCATACGAAGTTCAATCCATGTCTAAGCATACGGAGTTCATTCCTAGTCTAAGATTTTAAGCCACGGTGCACATGCTGGGCTTGGGCATGTGCTGGTGCCGCATTTTTTTCGCCCAGGGCGCCATCATCGAATCATCGCCGGAGAGCCTAACCGGTGGTATTGGGGGTTCCGACGATTGGGGGGGCCGGGGGGTGTGCTTACATGATGTGTGATGGGTGCTGGTACTTAGCCATTATATTGGCGCCCTGTCCCTAATCAAACCACGTGAACTCACACCCCCTTAAATAGCATTTGAGATTTTATAGGTTTGCTGCCAGTAGCTATTAAAGTGTTTGAAATGGGGACATTTTTTTCAAATAGTCACAAAATCTTCTCCACTTCGAGTTTTTAGCTGAAATTTTTTGTGCATGCCAACAAAAATACAAGGATCACCTCTACCAAATTTGGGGACATAACTATTTCTAAAAAAATCCTCGGCTTACGCATTATGCTTCTTCGGTCGGCTCAGCGCCCACACACTCATTTCATGGATTGACTTATGCATAGGGAGCTCATTGCTAGTCTAAATTGGACCGGATCGAGGGTTGCAGTAGTAGGATTGACAGCACGTAGGGGGGGATCAGGTTAATCCCTGGCTTGTGCATTCTGTCTCTCCGGTCGACTGAGTGCCCGCATGCTCGTTTCATGGGTTGGCTTAGGCATACGGAGTTCATTCCATGTCTAAGCATATGGAGTTCATTCCCAGTCTAAGATTCTGAGCCACGATGCACATACTGGGCTCGAGCATGTGCTGGTGTCGAACTTTTTTGCCCGGGGCACCATCGTCGGAGCATCACCGGAGAGCCTAACCAGCGACATTGGGGGTTCCAATGATTGGGGGGCCGGGGGGTGTGCACACATGATGTGCGATGGGTGCTGGTACTTGGCCCTTATATTGGCCCCCTATCCCTCATCAAACCTCGAGAACTCGCACCCCTTTAAAAAGCATTTGAGATTTTATAGGTTTGCTGCCAGTAGCCATTAAAGTGTCTTAAATGGGGACACTTTTTTCAAACGGTCACAAAATCTTCTCCACTTTGAGTTTTTAGCTGAATTTTTTTGTGCATGCCCAAAAAAATAAAAGGATCACCTCTACCAAATTTGGGGACAAACATCTTTCTAAAAAAATTTTAAAAAATCTTGAACTGCAAAAAGTTCCAAAAATCATGAAAAATAGAAAACGGGTCGTCTTGCCATGAAACTTCACATGAAGGCTTAGAGGACCATTGTATGAATTTACAAGCCATAAAAATGGCATTGGCACAACAAAAATATGAAGATGTGCTTGAACCCACCTAGCACCCATTCGATCCCCGACTTGCGCATCCTGCCACTCTGGTCGGTTGAGCACCCGCATGCTCATTTCATGGGTTGACTTAGGCATACGGAGTTCATCCTCAGTCTAAGCATACAAAGTTCATTCCCAGTCTAAGATCGGCTCGGACTGAGGGTTGCGACAGTAGGATCGGTAGCACGCAGGGGTGACTAGGTCGATCCCCAGCTTGCGCATTCTGCCTCTCCGATCGGCTGAGCGCCCGTACACCCATTTGATGGGTTGGCTTAGGCATAGGGAGTTCATTCCATGTCTAAGCCCCAACTGGATGGAGGGTTGTGGCAGCGGGACTGGCAGCATGCAGAGTGGGATCGAGCCGATCCTCGGCTTGCGCATTATGCCTTTTCGGTCGGCTCAGTTCCCGAACACTCGTTTCGTGGGTTCACTTATGCATACGGAGTTTGTTCCCAATCTAAATCAGACCAGATCGAGGGTTGTGGCAGCAGGATTGATAGCACGTAGGGGGGATCAGGTCGATCCTTGGCTTGCGCATTCTGCGTCTCCGACCGGTTGAGCACCCGCACGCTCGTTTCGTGGGTTGGCTTAGGCATACGGAGTTCATTCCATGTCTAATCATATGGAGTTCATTCCCAGTCTAAGATTTTGAGCCATGGTGCACATGCTGGGCTCGGGCATGTGCTGGTGCCGCATTTTTTTCACCCGAGGCACCATCGTTAGAGTATCACCGGAGAGCCTAACCGGCGGCATTGGGGGTTCCGATGATTGGGGGGGCCGAGGGTGTGCGCACATGATGTGCGATGGGTACTGGTACTTGGCCCTTATGTTGGCCCCTATCCCTCATCAAACCTCAAGAACTCACACTACCTTAAAGAGCATTTGAGATTTTACAGGTTTGCTACCAATAGCCATTAAAGTGTCTTAAATGGGGGCACTTTTTTCAAACGGTTACAAAATCTTCTCCACTTCGAGTTTTTAGCTGAATTTTTTATGCATGCCAAAAAAAATAAAAGGATCACCTCTACCAAATTTGGGGACAAAACTCTTTCTAAAAAATTTTTAAAAAATCTCGAACTGCAGAAAGTTTCAAAAATCGTGGAAAATAGAAAACGGGTCGTCTTGCCACGAAACTTCACATGAAGGTTTAGAGGACCATTGTATGAATTTACAAGCCATAGAAATGGCATTGGCATGGTAGAAATATGAAGATGTGCTTGAACCCACCTACCACCCGTTCGATCCCCGGCTTGCGCATCCTACCACTCTGGTCAGTTGAGTGCCCGAACGCTCATTTCATGGGTTGACTTAGGCATACGGAGTTCATCCCTAGTCTAAGCATACGGAGTTCATTCCTAGTCTAAGATCGAATCGGACCGAGGGTTGCGACAGCAGGATCGGTAGCACGCAGGGGGGACCGGGTCGATCCTCGGCTTACGCATTCTGCCTCTCCGATCGGCTGAGTGCCCACACGCTCATTTCGTATGTTCGCTTAGGCATACAGAGTTCATTCCATGTCTAAGCCCCAACCAGACCAAGGGTTGTGGCAACGGGACCGGCAGCACGCAGAGGGGGATCGGGCGATCCTCGGCTTGCGCATTCTGCCTCTTCGATTGGCTGAGCACCCACACATTCATTTTGTGGGTTGACTTAGGCATACGAAGTTCATTCCATATCTCAGCCCCAGCCAGACCGAGGTTTGTGGCAGCAGGACCAGCAGCGGGATCGACAGCACGCAGAGGGGGATCGGGCTGATCCTCGGCTTACGTATTATGCCTCTCTGGAGCCAGCTGAGCACCCGTACGCTAGTATTGTGGGTTGACTTAGGCATACAGAGTTCATCCCCAGTCTAAGCATACCAAGTTCATTCCCAGTCTAAGATTGGATCGGATCGAGGGTTGCGACAGCAGGATCGGTAGCACGCAGGAGGATCGGGCCGATCCCTGGCTTACGCATTCTACCTTTTCGGTCGGCTAAGCGCCCGCACGCCCATTTCATGGGTTGGCTTAGGCATAGGGAGTTCATTCCATGTCCAAGCCCCAACCAAACCGAGGGTTGTGGCAGTGCGATCCATAGCACGGAAAGGGGGATCGGGCCAATCCCCGGCTTGCGCATTATGCCTCTTCGACCGACTCAGCACCCGCACGCTCGTTTCGTGGGCTGACTTATGCATACGGAGTTCATTCCTAGTCTAAGATTGGAATGGACTGAGGGTTGTGGTAGCAGGATTGACAGCACGCAGGGGGGACCGGGTCGATCCCCGGCTTGCGCATTCTGCCTCTTCGACCGGCTGAGCGCCCGCATGCTCGTTTCGTGGGTTGGCTTAGGCATACGGAGTTCATTCCCAGTCTAAGATTTTGAGCCACGGTGCACATGCTGGGCTGGAGCATGTGCTGGTGTCACATTTTTTTTGCCCGGGGCACCATCGCCGAAGCATCGTCTGAGAGCCTAACCGACGGCATTGGGGGTTCTGACGATTGGGGGGGTCGGGGGGTGTGTGCATATGATGTGGGATGGGTGCTGGTACTTGGCCCTTATATCGGCCCCCTATCCCTCATCAAACCTCGAGAACTCGCACCCCCTTAAAGAGCATTTAAGATTTTATAGGTTTGCTGCCAGTAGCCATTAAAGTGTCTGAAATGGGGACACTTTTTTCAAACGGTCACAAAATCTTCTCCACTTCGAGTTTTTAGGTGAATTTTTTTGTGCATGCCAACAAAAATACGAGGATCACCTCTACCAAATTTGGAGACAAAACTCTTTCTAAAAAAATTTTAAAAAATCCCAAATCACAAAAGTTTTGAAAATCGTGAAAAATAGAAAACGGGTCGTCTTGCCATGAAACTTCACATGAAGGCTTAGGGGACCATTGTATGAATTTGCAAGCCATAAAAATGGCATTGGCATGGCAGAAATATGAAGATGTGCTTGAACCAACCTACCACCCGTTCGATCCTCGGCTTGCACATCCTGCCTCTCTGGTCGGCTGAGTGCTCGCACGCTTGTTTCGTGGGTTGACTTATACATACGGAGTTCATTCCCAGTCTAAGATCGGACCGGACCAAGGGTTGCGATACCAGGATCGGCAGCACGCAGGGGGGACCGGGCCGATCCTCGGCTTGCGCATTATGCCTCTGCGGTCGGCTCAGCGCCCGCACACTCGTTTCTTGGTTTGACTTAGGCATATGGAGTTCATTCCCAGTCTAAGATTGGACCGAACCATGGGTTGCGATAGCAGGATCGACAGCACGCAGGGGGGGATCGAGCCGATCCCCGACTTGCGCATTCTGCCTCTCTGACCGGCAGAGCACCCGCACACTCATTTCGTGGGTTGTCTTAGGCATACGGAGTTCATTCCATGTATATGCCCTAGCCGGATCGAGGGTTGTGGTAGCAAGACCGACAGTGGGATCGACAGCATGCAAAAGGGGACCGGGCTGATCCTCGGCTTGCACATTAAGCCTCTTCGGCCGACTGAGCGCTCGCACGCTCGTTTCATGGGTTGAGTTAGGCATGTGGAGTTCATCCCCAGTCTAAGCATACAGAGTTCATCCCCAGTCTAAGCATACAGAGTTCATCCTCAGTCTAAGATTGGACCAAATCGAGGGTCACGGCAACAGGATCGATAGCATGCAGGGGGGATCGAGCCGATCCTCGGCTTACGTATTCTGCCTCTCCGACCGGCTAAGTGCCCGCATGCCCGTTTCGTGGGTTGGCTTAGGCGTAGGGAGTTCATTCCATTTCTAAGCCCCAACTGAACCAAGGGTTGTGGCAGCGGGATCGACAGCACACAGAGGGGGACCGGGCTAATCCCCGGTGTGTGCATTATGCCTTTTCGGCCGGCTCAGAGCCCGTACGCTCATTTCGTTTGTAAACTTATGCATACGGAGTTCACTTCCAGTCTAAGATCCGACTGGATCAAGGGTTGCGGTAGTAGGATCAATAGCACACAGGGGGGATCGAGTCGATCCCCGGCTTGCACATTCTGCCTCTCTAGTCTACTGAGCGCCCGCACACTCGTTTCATGGGTTGGCTTAGGCATACGGAGTTCATTCCATGTCTAAGCATACGGAGTTCATTCCCAGTCTAAGATTTTGAGCCACGGTGCACATACTGGGCTCGGGCATGTGCTGGTGTGCATTTTTTTCACCTAGGGCACCATCATCGGAGCATCGCCGGAGAGCCTAACCGGTGGAATTGGGGGTTCCGATGATTGGGGGGGCCGGGGGGTGTGCTTACATGATGTGTGATGGGTGCTGGTACTTGGCCATTATATTGGCGCCCTATCCCTCATCAAACCCCGAGAACTCACAACCCCTTAAAGAGCATTTGAGATTTTATAGGTTTGCTGCCAGTAGCTATTAAAGTGTTTGAAATGGGGACACTTTTTTCAAATGGTAACAAAATCTTTTCCACTTCGAGTTTTTAGCTGAAATTTTTTGTGCATGCCAAAAAAAATACAAGGATCACCTCTACCAAATTTGGGGACAAAACACTTTCTAAAAAAATTTAAAAAATCAAGAACCGAAAAAAGTTACGAAAATCATGAAAAATAAAAAATAGGTCGTCTTGCCATGAAACTTCACATGAAGGCTTAGGGGACCATTGTATCAATTTACAAGCCATAAAAATGGCATTGGCATGGAAAAAATATGAAGATGTGCCTGAACCAACCTACCACCCGTTCGATCCCCGACTTGCGCATTCTGCCTCTCTGGTCAACTGAGCGCCCATACGCTCGTTTCATGGGTTGGCTTAGGAATATGGAGTTCGTCCCCAGTGTAAGCTTACAGAGTTCATTCCCAGTCTAAGATTGGATCGGACCGAGGGTTGCGATAGTAGGATCGATCGCACGTAGTGGGGATCGAGTCGATCCCCGACTTGCACATTCTGGCTATTCGGTCGGATGAGCGCCCGTATGCCCGTTTCATGGGTTGGCTTAGGCATAGGGAGTTCATTCCATGTCTAAGCCCCAATCAGACCGAGGGTTGTGGCAGCGAGATTGGCAGCACGCAGAGAGGGACCGGGCTGATCCCCGACTTGCGCATTATGCCTCTTCGGCCAGCTCAGTGCTCGCACACTCGTTTCTTGGGTTGACTTATGCATACAGAGTTCATTCCTTGTCTAAGATCAGATCGGACCGAGGGTTGCAACAGCAGGATCGATAGCACGCAAGGGAGGACTGGGTCGATCTCTGGCTTGCGCATTCTGCCTCTCCGACCGGCTGAGCGCCACACGCTTGTTTCATGGGTTGGCTTAGGCATACGGAGTTCATTCCATGTCTAAGCATACAGAGTTCATTCCCAGTCTAAGATCAAACCTAATCTAGGGTTGCGGTAGTAGGCCAACAGCAGGATCGACAGCATGCAGGAGGGACCAGGCCGATCCTCGGCTTGCGCATTCTGCCTCTCCGACCGGTTGAGCGCCCGCATGCTCGTTTCGTGGGTTGGCTTAGGCATACGGAGTTCATTCCATGTGTAAGCGCCAGTCGGATCGAGGTTGTGGTAGCAGGACCGGTAGCAGGATCGACAGCACACAGAGTGGGACCAGGCTGATCCCCGGCTTGCGCATTATGCCTTTCCGACTAGATCTCTAGCCGGCTGAGCGCCCGTACGCTCGTTTCATGGTTGACTTAGGCATCGGAGTTCATGCCCAGTCTAAGCATATGGAGTTCATTCCCAGTCTAAGATCAGATTGAACCGAAGGTTGCGGTAGCAGGATCGATAACATGCAAGGGGGACCAGGCTGGTCCCCGGCTTGCCCATTATGCCTCTTGTACTTGCTCAGCTCCTGCACGCTCGTTCCATGGGTTGACTTATGCATACAGAGTTCATTCCTAGTCTAAGATCAGATTGGATTGAGGGTTGTGGCAGCATGATCGATAGCTCGTAGGGGAGGACCGGGCTGATCCCCGGCTTGCACATTCTGCCTCTCCGGCCTGCTGAGTACCCGCACGCTCATTTCATGGGTTGGCTTAGGCATACGGAGTTCATTCCATGTCTAAGCATACGAAGTTCACTCCCAGTCTAAGATTTTGAGCCACGGTGCACATGCTGGGCTTGGGCATCTGCTGGTGCCGCATTTTTTTCACCTGGGGCACCATCGTCGGAGAGCCTAACCGACCGCATTGGGGTTCCGACGATTGGGGGGGTCGCGGGGTGTGCGCACATGATGTGCGATGGGTGCTGGTACTTGGCCCATATATTGGCCCCTATCCCTCATCAAACCTCGAGAACTCACAACCCCTTAAAAAGCATTTGAGATTTTATAGGTTTGTTGCCAGTAGCCATTAAAGTGTCTGAAATGGGGACATTTTTTTCAAACGGTCACAAAATCTTCTCCACTTCGATTTTTTAGCTGAATTTTTTTGTGCATGCCAAAAAAAATACAAGGATAACCTCTACCAAATTTGGGGACAACAATCTTTCTAAAAAAAGTTTAAAAAATCCTGAACCGAAAAAAGTTTCAAAAATCGTGACAAATAGAAAATGGGTCGTCTTGCCACAAAACTTCACGTGAAGGCTTAGGGGACCATTGTTTGAATTTACAAGCCATAAAAATTTCATTGGAATGGCAAAAATATGAAGATGTGCTTGAACCCACCTACCACCCGTTCGATCCCCGGCTTGTGCATCCTGCCTCTCTGGTTGGCTGAGCGCCTACATGCTCATTTCATGGGTTGACTTAGGCATACGAAGTTCATCCCTGGTCTAAGCATACAAAGTTCATTCCCAATCTAAGATCGGATCGGACCGAGGGTTACGGTAGCAGGATCAGCAGCACGTAGGAGGGACCGGGTCGATCCCTGGCTTACGCATTCTACCTCTCTGGCCGTCTGAGTGCCTGCACGCCCGTTTCGTGGGTTGGCTTAGGCATAGGGAGTTCATTCCATGTCTAAGCCCTAGTCAGATCGAGTGTGGTGGCAACGGGACTGGTAGCACGCAGTCGATCCCCGGCTTGCGCATTATGCCTTTCCGGTCGGCTCAGCGCCCGCACGTTCATTTCATGGGTTGAGTTAGGCAAACGGAGTTCATTCCCAGTCTATGATCAGACTGGATCGAGGGTTGCAATAGCAGGATCGAAAGCACGCAGGGGGGACCAGGCTGATCCCCCGCATGCGCATTCTGCCTCTCCGACATGCTGAGTGCCCGCATGCTTGTTTTATGGGTTGCCTTAGGCATACGGAGTTCATTCCATGTCTAAGCATACGGAGTTCTTTCCCAGTCTAAGATTAGACTGGACCTAGGTTTGCAACAGCAGGACCAGCAGCAAGATTTGCAGCACGTAGGGGGGGCAAGGTTGATCCCCGGCTTACGCATTCTACCTCTCCGATCGGTTGAGCACCCGCACGCTCATTTCATGGGTTGGCTTAGGCATATGGAGTTCATTCCATGTCTAAGCCCCAGTCGGACCGAGGGTTGTGGCAGCGGACTAGCAGCGGGATCGGCAGCATGTAGAGGGGAACCGAGCTGATCCACAGCTTGCGCATTATGCCTCTCCGACCGATTGAGCACCCGCACGCTCGTTTCATGGGTTGACATTGGCATACGGAGTTCATCCCCAGTCTAAGCATATGGAGTTCATTCCAGTCTAAGATCAGATCGAATCGAGGGTTGCGATACCAGGATCGGTGGCACGCAGGGGGGACAAGGTCGATGACTGGCTTATGCATTCTGCCTCTCCGGCTGGCTGAGTGCCCGCATGCCAGTTTCGTGTGTTGGCTTAGGCATAGCGAGTTCATATGTCTAAGCCCCAGTCGGACCAAGGGTTGTGGCAGCGGGATCGATAGCACGCAGAGGGGGACCGAACCGATCCCCGGCTTGTGCATTATGCCTCTTCGGTCGGCTCAGTGCCTGCACGCTTGTTTCGTGGGTTGACTTATGCATACGGAGTTCATTCCCAGTCTAAGATCAGATCGAACTGAGGGTTGCGATAGCAGGATCGATAGCACGTAGAGGGGACTAGGCCGATCCCCAGCTTACGCATTCTACCTCTCCGACCGGCTGAATGCCCACACCCTCGTTTCGTGGGTTGGCTTAGGCATACGGAGTTCATTCCATGTCTAAGCGTACGGAGTTCATTCCCAGTCTAGGATCAGACCAAATCGAGGGTTGCGATAGTTGGACCAGCAGCAGGATCGACAGCACGCAAGGGGGGATCGAGTCGATCCCCGGCTTACGCATTCTGCCTTTCTAGCCGGTTGAGCACCCGCACGCTCATTTCATGGGTTGGCTTAGGCAAATAGAGTTCATTCCATGTCTAAGCCCCAGTCGGACCAACGGTTTTGGTAGCAGGACCAGTAGCAGGATCGACAGCACGCAGAGGGTGATCGGGTTGATCCCCGACTTACGCATTATGCCTTTTCGATCGACCTTTTCGGCTAGCTGAGCGCCCGCATGTTCATTTCGTAGGTTGACTTAGGCATACAGAGTTCATCCCCAGTCTAAGCATACGGAGTTCATTCCCAGTCTAAAATCAAATCAAATCGAGGGTTGCGACAGCAGGATCGATAGCACGCAGGGGGGATCAAGTCAATCCCCAACTTGTGCATTCTACCTCTCCAGTTGGCTGAGCGCCCACACGCCCGTTTCGTGGGTTGGCTTAGGCATAGGGAGTTCATTCCATGTCTAAGCCCCAGCTAGACCGAGGGTTGTGGCAGCGGGACTAGCAGCACGTAGAGGGGGACCGGGCTGATCCCCGGCTTGCACATTATTCCTCTTCGGCCGGTTCAGCACCTGCATGCTCATTTCGTGGGTTGACTTATGCATACAGAGTTCATTCCTAGTCGAAGATCAGACGGGATCAAGGGTTGCGGTAGCAGGATCGATAGCACGTAGGGGGGAGCTAGTCGATCCCCGGCTTGTGCATTCTGCCTCTCTGGTCGGCTGAGCGCCCGCGCACTCATTTCATGGGTTGACTTAGGCATATGGAATTCATCCCCAGTCTAAGCATACAGAGTTCATTCCCAGTCTAAGATCAGACCGGACCAAGGGTTGCGACAGAACCCAGGGGGGACCAGGTCGATCCCCGACTTGCGCATTCTGCCTCTCTGGCAGGTTGAGCGCCTGCTCACCCGTTTCGTGGGTTGCCTTAGGCATAGGGAGTTCATTCCATGTGTAAGCCCCAACCGGACCGAGGGTTGTGGCAGCGGGATCGGTAGCTCACAGAAGGGGATCGGGTCGATCCCCTGCTTACGCATTATGCCTCTTCGGTTAGCTCAGTGCCCGTATGCTCGTTTCGTGGGTTGACTTAGGCATACGGAGTCATTCCTTGTCTAAGATTAGACCGGACCGAGGGTTACGGCAGTAGGTTTGACAGCGCGCAGGGGGACCGGGCCGGTCTCTGACTTACGCATTCTGCCTCTCCAACCGGCTAATGCATGCAGAGTTTATTCCATGTCTAAGCATACGGAGTTCATTCCCAGTCTAAGATCAGACCGAATCAAGCGTTGTGACAGCAGAACCAGTAGCAGAACTGACAGCACGCAGGGGGGACCGACTCAGCTCCCGCACGCTCGTTTCGTGGGTTGACTTATGCATTCAGAGTTCATTCCTAGTCTAAGATCAGACCAGACTGAGGGTTGTGGCTGCAGGAACGACAGCACGTAAGGGGGATTGGGCTGATCCCCGACTTACGCATTTTGCCTTTCTGGCCAGCTGAGTGCTCGTACCTTCGTTTCGTGGGTCGACTTAGGTATACGGAGTTCATTCCATGTCTAAGCCCCATTCGGACCGAGGGTTGTGGCAGTAGAACCGGTAGCGGTATCGACTGCACGCAGAGGGGGATCGGGCTGATCCTCGACTTGCGCATTATGCCTCTCTGGCTGGCCTCTCCGGCCGGCTGAGTGCCTGCATGCTCGTTTCGTGGGTTGACTTAGGCATACGGAGTTCATCCCCAGTCTAAGCATACGGAGTTCAATCCCAGTCTAAGATCGGATCGGATCGATGGTTACGGCAGTAGGATAGACAGCACACAGGGGGTGACCGGGTCGATCCCCGACTTGCGCATTCTACCTCTCCGGCCGGCTGAGCGCCCGCACGCTCGTTTCGTGGGTTGGCTTAGGCATACGGAGTTCATTCCATGTCTAAGCATACAGAGTTCATTCCCAGTCTAAGATCGAATCGGATCGAGGGTTGCAGCAGCAGGATCGATAGCTCGCAGAGGGGGACCAGGGCGATCCCCGGTTTGTAAATTATGCCTCTCCCACCGGTTCAGCACCCGCACGCTCGTTTCGTGGGTTGACCAAGGCATACGGAGTTAATTCCCAGTCTAAGATTGGACCAAACCGAGGGTTGTGGCAGCAGGATCGACAGCACGTAGAGGGGGATTGGGCCGATCCCCGGCTTATGCATTATGCCTCTCCGATCAGCTCAGTGCCCGCACACTCATTTCATGGGTTGACTTAGGCATACGGAGTTCATTCCTAGTCTAAGATCAGATCAAACCGAGGGTTGCGATAGCAGGATCGACAGCACGTAGGGGGGAACCAGGCCGATCCCTGACTTACGCATTTTGCCTCTCTGACCGACTGAGCGCCCGCACGCTCGTTTCGTGGGTTGGCTTAGGCATACGAAGTTCATTCCATGTCTAAGCATACGGAGTTCATTCCCAGTCTAAGATCGGATCGAATCGAGGGTTGTGGTAGCAAGTCCAGTAGCAGGATCGAAAGCACGCAGGTGAGGACTGGGCCGATCCCCGACTTGCACATTCTGCCTCTCCGACCGACTGAGCACCGGCACGCTCATTTCATGGGTTGACTTAGGCATATGGAGTTCATTCCATGTCTAAGCCCCAGTCAGAATGAGGGTTGTGGCAGCTGGACCGGTAGCGAGATCGACAGCACGCAGAGGGGGATCGGGCTGATCCTTGGCTTGCGCATTATGCCTCTCCGGTTGACTGAGCACCCGCACGCTCATTTCGTGGGTTGACTTGGGCATACGGAGTTCATCCCCAATCTAAGCATACGGAGTTCTTTCCCAGTCTAAGATCGGACCGGACCGAGGGTTGCGGCAGTAGGATCGATAGCACGCAGAGGGGATCGGGTCGATCCCCAACTTGTGCATTCTGCCTCTCCGACTGGTTGAGTGCCCGCACGCTCATTTCATGGGTTGGCTTAGGCATACAGAGTTCATTCCATGTCTAAGCCCCAGTCGGACTGAAGGTTGTGGCAGCAGGACCGACAACAGGATCGACAGCACGCAGGGGGGATCGGGCTGATCCTTGGCTTGCACATTGTGCCTCTCCGATCGGCCTCTCCAACCGACTGAGCGCCCGCCACTCATTTTATGGGTTGACTTAGGCATACGGAGTTCATTCCCAATCTAAGCATATGGAGTTCATTCCCAGTCTAAGATCGGATCGGACGGAGGGTTGCGGTAGTAGGATCGGTAGCACGTAAAGGGGACCGGACCAATCCCCAGCTTGCGCATTTTGCCTCTCCGACCGGTTGAGTGCCTGCACGCTTGTTTCATTGGTTGGCTTAGGCATATGGAGTTCATTCCATGTCTAAGCCCCAGTCAGACCAAGGGTTGGCAGCAAGACCGATAGCAGGATTGGTAGCACGCAGAGGTGAACCGGGCTGATCCTCGGCTTGCGCATTATGCCTCTCCGGCCGACTGAGCGCTCGCACGCTCATTTCGTGGGTTGGCTTAGGCATACGGAGTTCATCCCCAGTCTAAGCATACGAAGTTCATTCCTAGTCTAAGATCGGACCAGACTGAGGGTTGCGACAGCAGGATCAACAGCACGCAGGGGGGACTACATCGACCCTCGGCTTACGTATTCTACCTCTCCGGCGGGTTGAGCACCCGCACGCTCGTTCTGTGGGTTGGCTTAGGCATACGAAGTTCATTCCATGTCTAAGCCCCAGTCGAATCGAGGGTTGTGGCAGCAGGACCGGCAGCAGGATCGATAGCACGTAGAGGGGGACCGGGTGCCCGTATTCTCGTTTCGTGGGTTGACTTATGCATACGGAGTTCATTCCCAGTCTAAGATCAGATCGGACCGAGGGTTATGGCAGCAGGATCGACAGCACGAAGGGGGGATCGAGCCGATCCCCGGCTTGCGCATTCTGCCTCTCCAGCCGGTTGAGCGCCCGCACGCTCGTTTCGTGGGTTGGCTTAGGCATACGGAGTTTATTCATGTCAAAGCATACGGAGTTCATTCCCAATCTAAGATTTTGAGGCACGGTGCACATGCTGGGCTCGGGCATGTGCTGGTGCAGCATTTTTTTCGCCTGGGGCACCATGGTCGGAGCATCACCGGAGAGCCTAACCGGGTGACACTGGGGGTTCCGGCGATTGGGGGGCCGGGGGGTGTGCGCACATGATTTGTGATGGGTGCTGGTACTTGGCCCTTATGTTGGTCCCCTATCCCTAATCAAACCTCTAGAACTCACACCCCCTTAAAGAGCATTTGAGATTTTATAGGTTTGCTGCCAGTAGCCATTAAAGTGTTTGAAATGGGGACACTTTTTTCAAACGGTCACAAAATCTTCTCCACTTTGATTTTTTGGCTGAATTTTTTTGTGCATGTCAACAAAAATACAAGAATCACCTCTACCAAATTTGGCGACAAAAGTCTTTCTAAAAAAATTTTAAAAAATCTCAAACCCCAAAAAGTTTCAAAAATCATGAAAAATAGAAATGGGTCGTCTTGCCACGAAACTTCACATGAAGGCTTAGGGGACCATTGTATGAATTTACAAGCCATAAAAATGGCATTGGCATGGTAGAAATATGAAGATGTGCTTGAACCCACCTACACCCGTTCGATCCTCGGCTTGTGCATTATGCCTCTCCGACCGGTTGAGTGCCCGCACGCTAGTTTTGTGGGTTGACTTAGGCATACAGAGTTCATCCCCAGTCTAAGATCAAACTGGACTGAGGCTTGCGGTAGCAGGATCGGTAGCACAGAGGAGGGACTAGGCCTATCTCCAGCTTGTGCATTCTACCTCTCTAACCGATCCATATGCCCGTTTCGTGGGTTGGCTTAGGCATAGGGAGTTCATTCCATGTCTAAGCCCCAGCCGGATTGAGGGTTGTGGTAGCAGGACTGGCACCACGCAAATGGGGATCGGGCCGATCCCTGGCTTGCGCATTATGCCTCTCCGGTCGGCTTAGCGCCCGCACGCTCATTTCGTGGGTTGACTTAGGCATATAGAGTTCATTCCCAGTCTAAGATCAGACCGGACTGAGGGTTGCAACAGCAGGATCGATAGCACGCAAGGGGTACCAGGTCGATCCCCGGCTTGCGCATTCTACCTCTCCGGCCGACTGAGCGTCGCACGCCCGTTTCGTGGGTTGGCTTAGGCATAGGGAGTTCATTCGATGTCTAAGCCCCAGCCGAACCGAGGGTTGTGGCAGTGGGACTGGCAGCATGTAGAGGGGGACCGAGCTGATCCTTGGGTTGCACATTACGCCTCTCCGGTCGGCTCAGTGCCCGCACGCTCATTTCGTGGGTTGACTTAGGCATACGGTGTTCATTCCCAGTCTATGATCGAACTGGACCAAGGGTTGCAGCAGTAGGATCAACAACACGTAGGGGGGACCGGGCCGATCCCCGGTATGCGCATTCTGCCTCTCCGATCGATTGAGTGCCCGCACGCTCGTTTCATGGGTTTGTTTAGGTGAACGGAGTTCATTCCATGTCTAAGCATACGGAGTTCATTCCCAGTCGAAGATCGAACCAGACTGAGGGTTGCGACAGCAGGATTGGCAGCATGCAGGGGGGAACCGAGCCGATCCTCGGCTTGCGCATTCTACCTCTCCAGTCGGCTGAGCACCCGCACGCCCATTTCATGGGTTGGCTTTGGCATACAGAGTTCATTCCCAGTCTAAGATTAGACCGGATCGAGGGTTGTGGCAGCAGGATCGACAGCACGTGGGGGGGACTGGGCCAGTCCTCAGCTTGCGCATTCTACCTCTCCGGCTGAGCTCTCACACTCTCATTTTGTGGGTTGACTTAGGCATACAGAGTTCATCCCCAATCTAAGCATACAGAGTTCATTCGTAGTTTAAGATCGGACTGGACTGAGGGTTGCGGCAGTAGGATCAACAGCACGCAGGAGAGACCGGGTCGATCCTCGGCTTGCGCATTCCACCCCTCTGGTCGATTGAGCACCCGTACGGCCATTTCGTGGGTTGGCTTAGGCATAGGGAGTTCATTCCATGCCTAAGCCCTAGTAGGACCGAGGGTTGTGGCAGCGGGACCGACAGCACACAGAGGGGGACCGGGCTGATCCCCAGCTTGCACATTATGCCTCTCCGGTCGGCTCAGCACCCGCACGCTTGTTTCATGGGTTGACTTAGGCATACAGAGTTCATTCCCAATCTAAGATCAGACCAGATCGAGGGTTGTGGCAGCAGGATCGATAGCACGTAGGGGGGATTGGGTCGGTCCTCGGCTTGCACATTCTGCCTCTTCGGCCGGTTGAGCTCCCGCACGCTCGTTTCTTGGGTTGGCTTAGGTATACGGAGCTCATTCCATGTCTAAGCATACGAAGTTCATTCCCAATCTAAGATTTTGAGCCACGGAGCACATGATGGGTTCGGGAATGTGCTGGTGCCGCATTTTTTTTGCCCGAGGCACCATCACCGGAGCATCACCGAAGAGCCTAACCGGCGGCATTGGGGGTTCCGACGATTGGGGGGGCTGGGGGCTGTGCGCACATGATGTGCGATGGGTGCTGGTACTTGGCCCTTATATTGGCCCGCTATCCCTCATCAAACCTCAAGAACTCACACCCCCTTAAAGAGCATTTCAGATTTTATAGGTTTGCTGCCAGTAGCCATTAAAGTGTCTGAAATGGGGACACTTTTTTCAAACGGTCACAAAATCTTCTCCACTTCGAGTTTTTAGCTGAATATTTTTGTGCATGCCAAAAAAAATACTAGGATCACTTCTACCAAATTTGAGGACAAAACTCTTTCTAAAAAAATTTAGAAAATCCCAAACCGTAAAAAGTTTCAAAAATCATGGAAAATAAAAAACGGGTCATCTTGCCATGAAACTTCACATGAAGGCTTAGGGGACCATTGTATGAATTTACAAGCCATAAAAATGGCATTGGCATGGCAGAAATATGAAGATGTGCTTGAACCCACCTACCACCCGTTCGATCCCCGGCTTACGCATCCTACCTCTCTGGTCGGCTTAGCGCCCACACGCTCGTTTCATGGGTTGACTTAGACATACGAAGTTCATCCCCAGTCTAAGCATATAGAGTTCATTCTCAGTCTAAGATTAGACCGGATCGAGGGTTGTGGCAGCAGGATCGGTAGCACGCAAAGGGGACCGGGTCGGTCCCCGACTTGTGCATTCTGCCTCTCCGATCGGCAGAACGCCCGCATGCCCGTTTCATGGGTTGGCTTAGGCATAGGGAGTTCATTCCATGTCTAAGCCCCAGTTGGACTGAGAGTTGTGGCAGCGGGATCGACAGCACGCAGAGGGGGACCGGGCCGATCCCCGACTTGTGCATTATGCTTCTTCGGCTGGCGCAATGCCCACACGCTCGTTTCGTGGGTTGGTTTAGGCATACGGAGTTCATTCCATGTCTAAGCATACGGAGTTCATTTCCAGTCTAAGATTTTGAGCCACGGTGCAGATGCTGGGCTCAGACATGTGCTGGTTCCGCATTTTTTTCTCCTAGGGTACCATCGTCGGAGCCTCGTCGGAGAGCCTAACCGGTGGCATTGGGGGTTCCGGTGATTGGGGGGCCGGGGGTGTGCGCACATGATGTGCGATGGGTGGTGCTACTTGGCCCTTATATTGGCCCCTTATCCCTCATCAAACCTTGAGAACTCACACTTCTTAAAGAGCATTTGAGATTTTATAGGTTTGCTGCCAGTAGCCATTAAAGTGTCTGAAATGGGGACACTTTTTTCAAAGGTCACAAAATCTTCTCCACTTCGAGTTTTTAGCCGAATTTTTTTGTGCATGCCAACAAAAATACAAGGATCACCTCTACCAAATTTAGGGACAAAAGTCTTTCTAAAAAAATTTTAAAAAATCCCAAACCACAAAAAGTTTCAAAAATCATGAAAAATAGAAAATGGGTCATCTTGCCACGAAACTTCACATGAAGGCTTAGGGGATCATTGTATGAATTTACAAGCCATAAAAATAGCATTGGCATGGCAGAAATATGAAGATCTACTTCAACCCACCTACCACCCGTTCAATCCCCGGCTTATGCATCCTGCCTTTCTGGTCGGTTGAGCGCCCGCACGTTCGTTTCGTGGGTTGACTTAGGCATACGGAGTTCATCCCCAGTCTAAGCATATGGAGTTCATTCCCAGTCTAAGATTAGACCGGACCGACGGTTGCGGCATCAGGATCGGCAGCACGCAGGGGGGACCGGGCCAATGCCCGGCTTGCGCATTCTGCCTCTCCGACCGACTGAGCACCCGCACGCCCGTTTTATGGGTTGGCTTAGGCATAGAGAGTTCATTCCATGTCTAAGCCTCAATCGGACCGAGGGTTGTGGCAGCGGGACCGACAGCATGCAGAGGGGGATCGGGTCGATCCCCGGCTTGCGTATTATACCTCTCCGATCGGCTCAGTGCCCGCATGCTCGTTTCATGGGTTGACTTAGCCATACAGAGTTCATTCCCAATCTAAGATTGGCAACACGCAGGGGGACCGGGCCGATCCCCGGCTTGCGCATTTTGCCTCTCCGATCGGTTGAGTGCCCGCACGCCCGTTTCGTGGGTTGGCTTAGGCATAGGGAGTTCATTCCATGTCTAAGCCCCAGTCGAACTGAGGGTTGTGGCAACGGGACCGACAACACGCAGAGGGGGACTGGGTCGATCCCCAGCTTGCACATTATGCCTCTTCAGTCGGCTCAACGACTGCACGCTCATTTCGTGGGTTGACTTATGCATACGGAGTTCATTTCCAGTCTAAGATCGGACTGGACCGAGGGTTGCTGGAGCAGGATCGACAGCACGGAGGGGGGATCGGGCCAATCCCCGGCTTGCGCATTCTGCCTCTCTGGTCGACCGATCCCCGGCTTGCGCATTATGCCTCTCCTGTCGGCCAATCACCGGCTTGCGCATTATGCCTCTTCGGTCGGCTCAACGCCTGGACGCTCATTTCGTGGGTTGACTTATGCATACGGAGTTCATTCCCAGTCAAAGATCAGACCGGACAGAGGGTTGCAGGAGCAGGATCGACAGCACGCAGGGGGGATCGGGCCGATCCCCAGATTGCGCATTCTACCTCTCCGGTCGACTGAACGCCCGCACGCTCGTTTCGTGGGTTGGCTTAGGCATACGGAGTTCATTCCATGTCTAAGCTTATGGAGTTCATTCCCAGTCTAAGATTTTGAGCCACGGTGCACATGCTGGGCTCAGGCATG
Source organism: Durio zibethinus (assembly GCF_047325235.1). Classification (NCBI taxonomy): domain Eukaryota; kingdom Viridiplantae; phylum Streptophyta; class Magnoliopsida; order Malvales; family Malvaceae; genus Durio; species Durio zibethinus. The sequence goes on along the minus strand of NC_143168.1, from coordinate 10,426,809 downwards.
TGCTGGTGCCACATTTTTTTTCTTTCGGGGCACCATCGTCGGAGCATCGTCGGAGAGCCTAATCGACGGCATTGGGGGTTCCGGCGATTGGGGTGGCCGGGGTGGTGTGCGCACATGATGTACGATGGGTGCTGCTACTTGGCCCTTATATTGGCCCCTTATCCCTTATCAAACCTCGAGAATCACACCCCTTAAAGAGCATTTGAGATTTTATAGGTTTGCTGTCAGTAACCATTAAAGTGTCTGAAAAGGGGACACTTTTTTCAAACGATCACAAAATCTTCTCCACTTAGGCATACCCGTTCGATCCCCGGCTTACGCATCCTACCTCTTTGGTCGGCTGAGCACCTACACGCTCATTTTGTGGGTTGACTTAGGCATACAAAGTTCATCCCTAGTCTAAACGTACGAAGTTCATTCCCAGTGTAAGATCAGACCGGACTAAGGGTTGCGATAGCAGGATCGGCAGCACGCAGGGGGGACCAGGTTGATCCCCGGCTTGCGGATTCTGCCCCTCCAATCGGCTAAGCACCCGCATGCCTGTTTTGTGGGTTGGCTTAGGCATAGGGAGTTCATTCCATGTTTAAGCCCTAGCCATACCGAGGGTTGTGGCGGTGGGATCGATAGTACGCAGAGGGGGACCGGGTCGATCCTCGACTTGCGCATTATGCCTCTCCGATCGGCTCAGTGCCCGCATGCTCATTTCGTGGGTTGACTTAGCCATACAGAGTTCATTCCCAATCTATGATCGGATCGAACCGAGGGTTGCGGTAGCAGGATCGGCAGTATGTAGGGGGGATCGAGCTGATCCTCGGCTTGCGCATTCTGCCTCTCCGACCGGCTGAGCGCCCGCACACTCGTTTCGTGGGTTGGCTTAGGCATACGGAGCTCATTCCCAGTCTAAGATTTTGAGCCACGGTGCACATGCTGGGCTCGGGCATGTGCTGGTGCCACATTTTTTTCGCCCGGGGCATCATCACCGAAGCATCGTCGGGGCATCGTCGGAGAGCCTAACCGGCAGCATTGAGGGTTCCGGCGATTGGGGGGGCCGAGGGGTGTGCACACATGATGTGCGATGGGTGCTGGTACTTGGCCCTTATATTGGCCCCTTATCCCTCATCAAACCTCAAGAACTCACACCCCTTAAAGTGCATTTGAGATTTTATAGTTTTGCTGTTAGTAGCCATTAAAGTGTCTGAAATGGGGACACTTTTTTTGAACGATCACAAAATCTTCTCCACTTTGAGTTTTTAGCTGAATGTTTTTGTCCATGCCAACAAAAATACAATGATCACCTCTACCAAATTTGGAGACAAAACTCTTCCTAAAAAAATTTTAAAAAATCTTGAACCGCAAAAAGTTTCAAAAATCGTGAAAAATAGAAAACAGGTCATCTTGCCATGAAACTTCACATGAAGGCTTAGGGGACCATTGTATGAATTTACAAGCCATAAAAATGGCATTGGCATGGCAGAAATATGAAGATGTGCTTGAACCCACCTACCACCCGTTCGATCCCCGGCTTACGCATCCTGCCTCTTTGGTCGACTGAGCGCCCGCACGCTTGTTTCATGGGTTGACTTAGGCATACGGAGTTCATCCCCAATCTAAGCATATGGAGTTCATTCCCAGTCTAAGATCAGACAGGACTTAGGGTTACGGCAGCAGGATCGACAGCACATAAGGGGGACCGGGCCGATCCCCGACTTACGTATTCTGTCTCTTCGGTCGGCTGATCGCCCGCACGCCCGTTTTGTTGGTTGGCTTAGGCATAGGGAGTTCATTCCATGTCTAGGCCCCAGTCCGATCGAGGGTTGTGGTAACGAGACTGACAGCACACAGAGGGGGATCGGGTCGATCCCCGACTTTCGCATTATCCCTTTCCGGCCAACTCAACGCCCGCACGCTCGTTTCGTGGGTTAACTTAGGCATACGAAATTCATTCCCAGTCTAAGATCAGACCAAACGAAGGGTTGCGGTAGCAGGATCGACAGCACGCAGGGGGGACCGGACCGGTCCCCGACTTGCACATTCTATCTCTCCGGTCGACTGAGCACCCGCGCACTCGTTTCGTGGGTTGGCTTAGGCATACGGAGTTCATTCCAAGTCTAAGTATACGAAGTTCATTCCAAGTCTAATATCGGACCGGACCGAGGGTTACAGCAGCAAGATCGACAGCACGTAAGGGGGGTCGGGTCGATCCTCGACTTACGCATTCTGCCTCTCCGGCTAGCTGAGCACCCGCACACCTGTTTTGCGGGTTGGCTTAGGCATAGGGAGGTCATTCCATGTCTAAGCCCCAACCAGACCGAAGGTTGTAGCAGTGGGACCGGCAGCAGGCAAAGGGGGACCGGGCCGATCCCTGGCTTGCGCATTATACCTCTTTGGTCAGCTCAGCGCCTGCTCGCTCATTTCGTTGGTTGACTTATGCATACGGAGTTCATTCCCAGTCTACAATCAGACCAGATCGAGGGCTATGGTAGCAGGATCGATAGCACGTAGGGGGGACTGGGCTGATCTCCAGCTTGCGCATTCTGCCTCTTCGACCGGTTGAGCGCCCGCACGTTCGTTTCGTGGGTTGGCTTAGGCATACGAAGTTCATTCCATGTCTAAGCATACGGAGTTCATTCCCAGTGTAAGATTTTGAGCCACGGTGCACATGCTGGGCTCGGGCATGTGCTGGTGCCGCATTGTTTTCACCCGGGGCACCATCGTCGGAGCATCATCGGGCATTACCGAAGAGCCTAACCGATAGCATTAGGGGTTCTGATGATTGGGGCGTCGGGGGGGTGTGCGCACATGATGTGCGATGGGTGTCGGTACTTAGCCCTTATATTGGTCCCTTATCCCTCATTAAACCTCGAGAACTCACACCCCTTAAAGAGCATTTGAGATTTTATAGGTTTGCTGCCAGTAGCCATTAAAGTGTCTGAAATGGGGACACTTTTTCAAACGATCACAAAATCTTCTCCACTTTGAGTTTTTAGCTGATTTTTTTATGCATGCCAACAAAAATACAAGGATCACCTCTACCAAATTTGGAGACAAAACTCTTTCTAAAAAAATTTTAAAAAAATCCCGAACCGCAAAAAGTTTCAAAATGCATGAAAAATAGAAAGCAGGTCATCTTGCCACGAAACTTCACATGAAGGCTTAAGGGACCATTGTATGAATTTACAAGCCATAAAAATGGCATTGGCATGGCAAAAATATGAAGATGTGCTTGAACCCACCTACCACCCATTCGATCCCTAGCTAACGCATCCTGCCTCTCTGGTCGATTGAGTGCCCGCACATTCGTTTCATGGGTTAACTTAGGCATATGGAGTTCATCCCTAGTCTAAGCATACGGAGTTCATTCCTAGTTTAAGATCAGACCAGACCGAGGGTTACGACAGCAGGATCGGTAGCACGTAGGGGGAATCAGGCCGATCCTCGACTTGCGTATTCTGCCTCTCTGGCCGACTGAGTGTCCGCACACCCATTTCGTGGGTTGGCTTAGGCATAGGGAGTTCATTCCATGTCTAAGCCCCAATCGGATCGAGGGTTGTGGCAGCGGCATCGACAGCACGCAAAGGGGGACCGGGCCGATCCCCGGCTTGCGTATTATTCCTCTTCGACCGGCTTAGCGCCCACACGATCATTTCGTGGGTTCACTTACGCATACGGAGTTCATTCCCAATCTAAGATTGGACTAGACTGAGGGTTGCGGCAATAGGATCGACAGGACGCAGGGGGGACTGGGCTAATCCCTGGCTTACGCATTCTGCCTCTCCAATCGGGTGAGTGCCCGCATGCTCATTTCATGGGTTGACTTTGGCATATGGAGTTCACCCCTAATCTAAGCAAACGGAGTTCATTCCTAGTCTAAGATCGGATCGGATTGAGGGTTGTGGCAGCAAGATCGACAGCACGCAAGGGGGATCGGGCCGATCCCCGGCTTGCGCATTCTGCCTCTCCGGCTGGCTGAGTGCCCCCTTGCCCATTTCATGGGTTAGCTTAGGCATAGTGAGTTCATTCCATGTCTAAACCCTAGCCAGACCTAGGGTTGTGGCGGCGGGACTGGCAGCACACAGAGGGGTACCGGGCTGATCCCCGACTTGCGCATTATGCCTCTTCGGTCGGCTCAGTGCCCACACGCTCGTTTCGTGGGTTGACTTATGCATACGGAGTTTCATTCCCAGTGTAAGATCAGACCGGACCAAGGGTTATGGTAGTAGGATCGACTGTACGCAAGGGGGACCAGGCCGATCCCCGACTTGCGCATTTTGCCTCTTTGACCGGCTGAGCACCCGTACGCTCGTTTCGTGGGTTGGCTTAGGCATACGGAGTTTATTCCATGTCTAAGCATACGGAGTTCATTCCCAGTCAAATATTTTGAGCCATGGTGCACATGCTGGGCTCGGGCATGTGCTGGTGCCACATTTTTGTCACCTGGGCACCATCGTCGGAGCATCGTCGAAGAGCCTAACCAGCGGCATTGGGGTTCCAGCGATTGGGCGGGCCGGGGGGTGTGCGCACATGATGTGTGATGGGTGCTGGTACTTGGCCCTTATATTGGCCCCCTATCCCTCATCAAACCTCTAGAACACACACCCCCTTAAAGAGCATTTGAGATTTTATAGGTTTGCTGCCAGTAGCCATTAAAGTGTCTAAAATGGGGACACTTTTTTCAAACAGTCACAAATCTTTTCCACTTCGAGCTTTTAGCTGACTTTTTTTATGCATGCCAACAAAAATACAAGGATCACCTCTACCAAATTTGGGGACAAAACTCTTTCTCAAAAAGTTTTAAAAAATCTCGAACCGTAAAAAGTTTAGAAAATCGTGAAAAATAGAAAATGGGTTGTCTTGCCACGAAACTTCACATGAAGGCTTAGGGGACCATTGTATGAATTTACAAGGCATAAAAATGGCATTGGCATGGCAAAAATATGAAGATGTGCTCAAACCCACCTATCACCCGTTCGATCCGCGGCTTGCGCATCCTACCTCACTGGTCGGCTGAGCGCCCACACGCTCGTTTCATGGGTTGACTTAGGCATACGGAGTTCATCCCCAGTCTAAGATCAGACCGGACTGAGGGTTGTGGCAACAGGATTGATAGCACGCGGGGGGATCGAGCCAATCCCCGACTTACACATTCTGCCTCTCCGACCGATTGAACGCCCATACGCTCGTTTTATGGGTTGGCTTAGGCATACGGAGTTCATTCCATGTCTAAGCATACGGAGTTCATTCCCAGTCTAGGATCAGACCAAACTGAGGCTTAAGGTAGCAGGACCAGCAATAGGATCGACAACATGCAGGGGGGATCGGGCCTATCCCCGGCTTGCGCATTCTGCCTCTCTGGCCGACTGAGCACCTGCACGCTCTTTCCATGGGTTGGCTTAGGCATACAGAGTTCATTACATGTCTAAGCATACAAAGTTCATTCTCAGTCTAAGATTTTGAGCCATGGTGCACATGCTGGGCTCGGGCATGTGTTGGTGCCACATTTTTGTTGCCCGAGGCACCATCGTCGAAGCCTCGCCGGAGAGTTTAACTAGCGACATTGGGGTTCCGACGATTGGGGGGGCCGGGGGGTGTGCGCACATGATGTGTGATATGTGCTGGAACTTGGCCCTTATATTGGCCCCCTATCCCTCATCAAACCTCGAGAACACACACCCCCTTAAAGAGCATTTGAGATTTTATTGGTTTGCTGCCAGTAGCCATTAAAGTGTCTGAAATGGGGACACTTTTTTCAAACAGTCACAAAATCTTTTCCACTTCGAGTTTTTAGCTGAATTTTTTTTGCATGCCAACAAAAATACAAGCATCACCTCTACCAAATTTGGGGAGAAAACACTTTCGAAAAAAATTTTGAAAAATCTCGAACCGTAAAAGTTTCAAAAATCATGAAAAAAAGAAAACGGGTTGTCTTGCCATGAAACTTCACATGAAGGCTTAGGGGACCATTGTATGAATTTACAAGGCATAAAAATGGCATTGGCACAGTAAAAATATGAAGATGTGCTTGAACCTACCTACCACCCGTTCGATGCCCGACTTGTGCATCCCGCCTCTCTGGTTGGCTAAGCACCCGCACGCTCGTTTTTTGGGTTGACTTAGGCATACGGAGTTCATTCCATGTGTAAGCCCCAGTCGGACTGAGGGTTGTGGCAGCAGGATCGGCAGCGGGATCGACAGCATGCAGAGGGGGACTGGGCTGACCCCAGCTTGAGCATTATGCCTCTCTGGTTGACTGAGCTCTTGCATGCTCATTTCATAGGTTGACTTAGGTATACGGAGTTCATCCTCAGTCTAAGCATACGGAGCTCATTCCCAGTCTAAGATTGGATTGGACCGACGGTTGCGGTAGTAGGATCGGTAGCACCCAGGGGGGACCAGGTTGATCCTCAGCTTGTGCATTCTGCCTCTCTGACCGGCTAAGCGCCCGCACGCCCGTTTCATGGGTTGGCTTAGGCATAGGGAGTTCATTCCATGTCTAAGCCCCATTCAAACCAAGGATTATGGCAGCGGGATTGACAGCACGCAGAGGGGGATCGGGTCGATCCCCGACTTCCGCATTATGCCTTTTCGGTCGGCTCAGCGCCTGCACGCTCGTTTCATAGGTTGACTTATGCATATGAAGTTCATTCCTAGTCTAAGATTGGACTGGATCGATGGTTGTGGCAGCAGGATCGACAGCACGCAAGAGGGGATCAGGCTGATCCCTGGCTTGCACATTTTGCCTCTCCGACTGGTTGAGCGCCCACACGCTCGTTTCGTGGGTTGGTTTAGGCATACGGAGTTCATTCCATGTCTAAGCTTACGGAGTTCATTCCCAGTCTAAGATTTTGAGCCACGGTGCACATGCTGGGCTCGGCCATGTGCTGGTGCCACATTTTTTTTGCCCGGGGCACCATCGTCGGAGCATCGTCGAAGAGCCTAACCGGCGGCATTGAGGGTTCCGACGATTTGGGGGGCCGGGGGGTGTGCGCACATGATTTGCGATGGGTGCTGGTACTTGGCCCTTATATTGGCCCGTATCCCTGATCAAACCTCGAGAACTCACACCCCCTTAAAGAGCATTTGAGATTTTGTAGGTTTGCTGCCAGTAGCCATTAAAGTGTTTGAAATGGGGACACTTTTTTCAAACGGTCACAAAATCTTCTCCACTTCAAGTTTTTAGCTGAATTTTTTTATGCATGCCAAAAAAAATACAAGGATCACCGCTACCAAATTTGGGGACAAAATTCTTTCTAAAAAAATTTTAAAAATCCCGAACCGTAAAAAATTTCAAAAATCATGAAAAATAGAAAACGGGTCGTCTTGCCACGAAACTTCACATGAAGGCTTAGGGGACCATTCTATGAATTTACAAGCCATAAAAATGGTATTGGCATGGCAGAAATATGAAGATGTGCCTAAACCCACCTACCACCCGTTCGATCCCCAACTTGCGCGTCCTGCCTCTCTGGTCAGCTGAACGCCCGCACGCTCATTTCGTGCGTTGAATTAGGCATATGGAGTTCATCTCTAGTCTAAGTATATAGAGTTCATTCCCAGTCTAAGATCGAACCAGACCGAGGGTTACGATAGCAGGATCAGTAGCACGTAGGGGGATCAGGCTGATCCTCGGCTTATGCATTCTATCTCTCCGACCGATTGACCGCCCGCACGCCCATTTCGTGGGTTGGCTTAGGCATAGGGAGTTCTTTCCATGTCTAACCCCCAGTCGGACCGAGGGTTGTGGCAGCGGGACTGATAGCATGCAGAGGGGGACTGGGCCGATCCTCGGCTTGCACATTCTACCTCTCCGACTGGCTGAGTGCCTGCACGCTCATTTTGTGGGTTGGCTTAGGCATACGGAGTTCATTCCAAGCCCTAGCTGGATCGAGGGTTGTGGCAGTAGGACCGACAGCGGGATCAGCAGCACACAGAGGGGGATCGGGTTGAACCTCGGCTTGCGCATTATAACTCTCCGGCCAGCCTCTCTGGCCGGCTAAGCGCCCACACGCTTGTTTCTTGTGTTGACTTAGGCATACGGAGTTCATCCCCACTCTAAGCATACGAAGTTCATTCCCAGTCTAAGATCGGATCAGACCGAGGGTTGCGACAATAGGATCGACAGCACGCGGGGGGGATCGGGCCGATCCCCAGCTTACGCATTTTGCCTCTCCAGTCGGCTGAGCACTTGCACGCCCATTTCGTGGGTTGGCTTAGGCATAGGGAGTTCATTCCATGTCTAAGCCCCAGCCGGACCGAGGGTTGTAGTAGCGGGACCGGCAGCATGCAGATGGGGACCGGGTCGATCCCCGACTTGCGCATTATGCCTCTTCGGTCGACTCAGTGCCCGCACGCTCATTTCATGGGTTAACTTATGCATACAGAGTTCATTCCCAGTCTAAGATCAGACCGGACCGAGGGTTACGGCTGCAAGATCGACATCACGCAGGGGGGATTGGGCCGATCCCCGGTGTCACGGTCCACGCGTTCCTCCTACTGAAATCACACGACCGTGCGGTACCAAGACTACTCTTAGTCAAGGTCAGCCTTCATCGTGCCCATTTTTCTTCGCGAACAGACCAATTTCGATCCTTCAAGCTGCATACCTACGAGCCTTTTCAGGCTTTGACCCCGTAGGGTCGCTCATTCCAAACTCTATAGAGAGGAACCCAACTCTCATCGCGCATCAGCCCGCAGTATTTCTAGTGACCCAGAGTGCCCAGTTCAGGCTGCAAGGCTTAAGGCCTTGAGCGTCGACCCACGAATCCCCACAGGGGCACACAGCCCACGATTCTCAAAGTAGCCCTGAGCACCCAATGCTGCCCGCAGGGCATTGATCCTCCGATGCCCGTAGGGACACACAGTCCTGGTTCCAACGATATTATGGCTTCTTGACATGGTAAGAACCCAACACCATGCCCGCCCATATGATACGCAAGCTCCCGTATCAAGTTTACGCAAGCATCACATTTATGCTGGTTAGCAGCCAGCTCGGAGCCTCTAGGCTCAACTCATCCCACAGGACTCGGTTCTTAGGGCTTGTACCCTTGGCATCAATATCGGCCGCCCGCATGCATGACTGACACCCAACATCATGCTACTCCCGCAAGGGGACTTGGATGGACCGCCCCTGCTGCAGCACATCAGCCGCCCGACTGGCCACAGGGGCTAGTAGCGTGCCTACCTACTAGCCACGCGTCCCTTTGGCACGATGGCATCCCTCCTACATAAATGCTATCGCATGATCCAATCCCACAAGGGTCCTTGGGTGGACTGCCCTAGTTGTAGCACACCAGCCCGACTGGCCACAGGGGTCTAGCAGCGTGCCTGCCTGCTAGCCCGCGTGTCCCTTTGGCTCAATGGTATCCCTCCTACATAAACACCATCACATCATCGTTCTGGCTCGAGGAGGGGAAACCGAGGGGCCTAACAATCTCTACCATCTAACCTCATGGTTCAACGTAAAGGTGCGATACGAGGTCCGTCGACCCCAACCGCCCCCGGGTTTACTGTGACCCGAGGAAATATCATGCCACGCTCGTGACCCTACGATGCCCGCCCACCTAGCCACCACTAGTGACTAGGAGTAGCTCATTTCAGACTAGCCAGGCCCCCTCCTGCCAGCTAGCCAAGGGGTTGGTGGAGAGCTGACACCAGTCGTCCCCCTATAAAGAGCGTTAGAGATTTTCCCAATCTGCTACCAGAGATCGTAAGAATGTCTGAAATGGGGACACTTTTCTGCCTAGCCATCTTAAGGCCTTTCTCCAGCTAACTCAGGGCCCCGTAACCTTTTTCTTGGTCACCATTGCTCCTTGATTCTGCTCGTTGCTCCACCAACCGACTCGAAGGTGCCCGTACATGGCTTAGACCGCCAGCACCTGACTGGCTAGCTGGTCCTAGGGCACCGATGTACTCCCTTATACTTACCTGCATATCTCGAGGTTTAGGACATTGACCATCCACACGCAATGTCCCCAACCTATTCTCATGCTCAGAACACCCACACACTACTTCCACAGATGGCACCCGCTAGGCTACTCGGCTTGAGGGTGTTCGACCACTGTCCCGAACTTTCCTGCGTATATTGCGACCCAGGGCTCCCATTGCCCCCACAACATGTTAGCATCATGTTCCAAAGCTCTGACTGTACGCCCGCATTCCTTAAAACTGCTTTCTTGCCAGCTCGGTCTTGACTGCTGCTCGGTTCAGGGTCAGTCATGGTAGGACCAAGGCCTGACCATGACACCCAGCTTGCGCATTCTGCCTCTCCGGCCGACTGAGCGCCCGTACGCTCGTTTCATGGGTTGGCTTAGGCATATGGAGTTCATTCCATGTCTAAGCATACGGAGTTCATTCCCAGCCTAAGATTTTGAGCCACGGTGCACATGCTGGGCTCAGGCATGTGCTGGTCTGCATTTTCTTCACCCGGGGCACCATCTCCGAAGCATCGTTGGAGAGCCTAACCGGCGGCATTGGGGGTTCCGACGATTGGGGGGCCGGGGGGTGTGCGCACATGATGTGCGATGGGTGCTGGTACTTGGCCCTTATATTGGCCCGCTATCCCTCATCAAACCTCGAGAACTCACACCCCCTTAAAGAGCAATTGAAGTTTTATAGGTTTGCTGCCAGTAGCCATTAAAGTGTCTTAAATGGGGACACTTTTTTCAAATGGTCACAAAATCTTCTCCACATCTAGTTTTTAGCTGAATTTTTTTGTACATGCCAACAAAAATACAAGGATCACCTCTACCAAATTTGGGGACAAAAATCTTTCTAAAAAAATTTTAAAAAATCTCGAACAGCAAAAAGTTTTGAAAATCGTGAAAAATAGAAAACGGGTCATCTTGCCACGAAACTTCACATGAAGGCTTAGGGGACCATTCTATGAATTTACAAGCCATAAAAATGGCATTGGCATGGCAGAAATATGAAGATGTGCTTGAACCCACCTACCATCCGTTCGATCCCCGGCTTACGCATCCTGCCTCTCTGGTCGACTGAGCGCCCGCACGCTTGTTTCATGGGTTGACTTAGGTATACGGAGTTCATCCCCAGTCTAAGCATATGAAGTTCATTCCCAGTCTAAGATCGGATTGGACCAAGGGTTCTGACAGTAGGATCGACAGCATGTAAGAGGGACCGGGTTGATCCCCAGCTTGCACATTCTGCCTCTTCGGCTGGCTGAGCACCCGCACACCCGTTTCATGGTTTGGCTTAGGGATAGGGAGTTCATTCCATGTCTAAGCCCTAGCCGGACTGAGGGTTGTGGCAGCGAGACCGGCAGCACGTAGAGGGGGACCAAGCTGATCCCCGTCTTACGTATTATGCCTCTTTGACCGGCTCAGTGCCCGCACGCTCGTTTTAAGGGTTGACTTATGCATACCGAGTTCATTCCCAGTTTAAGATCAGACCGGACCGAGGGTTGCAGCAGTAGGATCGATAACACGTAGGGGGCTCAGGCCGATCCCTGGCTTGCGCATTCTGCCTCTCCGATCGGTTGAGCACCTGCACGCCCGTTTCATGGGTTGGCTTAGGCATAGGGAGTTCATTCCGTGTCTAAGCCCCAACTGGACAGAGGGTTGTGGCGGCGGGATCGACAGCACGCGGAAGGGGGCTGGGTCGATCCCCGGCTTGTGCCTTATACCTCTCCGACTGGCTCAAAGCCTGCACGCTCATTTTGTGGGTTGACTTAGGGATACAGAGTTGATTCCTAGTCTAACATCGGGCTGGACCGAGGGTTGTGGTAGCAAGATTGATAGCACGTATGGGTGGACTGAGTCGATCCCTGACTTGCGCATTTTGCTTCTCCGGCCAGCTGAGCACCCGCACGTTCATTTCGTGGGTTGGTTTAGGCATACAGAGTTCATTCCATGTCTAAGCATATGGAGTTTATTCCCAGTCTAAGATCAGACCGGACTGAAGGTTACAGCAATCGGTCTAGCAGCAAGATCGATAGCATGTAGGGGGGACCAGACCGATCCCCGACTTATGCATTCTGCCTCTCCGATCGGCTGAGCACTCGCATGCTCGTTTCGTGGGTTGGCTTAGGCATACGAAGTTCATTCCAAGTTGAAGCCCCAACCGGACCGAAGGTTATGGTAGCAGGACCAGTAGCGGGATTGGCAGCACACAGAAGGGGATCGGGTTGATCCCCGGCTTGCGCATTATGCTTCTCTAATCGGCCTCTCCGGCCGACTGAGCACCCGTATGCTCATTTCATATGATGACTTAGGCATACGGAGTTCATCTCTAGTCTAAGCATACGGAGTTCATTCCCAATCTAAGATCAGACCGTATCAAGGGTTGCCGCAGTAGGATCGATAGCACGCAAGGGGGACCGGGTCGATCCCCAGCTTGCACATTCTGCCTCTCCGACCGACTGAGCACCCGTATGCCCGTTTCGTGGGTTGGCTTAGGCATAGGGAGTTCATTTCATGTCTAAGCCCCAGCCAGGTCGAGTGTTGTAGCAGTGGGATCGACAGCACGTAAGGGGGAGTGGGTCGATCCCCGACTTATGCATTATGCCTCTTCGGCCGGCTCAGGGCCCGCAAGCTCATTTCGTGGGTTGGCTTATGCATACGGAGTTCATTCCCAGCCTAAGATCAAACAAGATCGAGGGTTACGATAGCAAGATCGACAGCACATAGGGGGGACCGGGCTGATCCCCAGCTTACACATTCTACCTTTTCGATCGACTGAGTGCCGGCACGCTCGTTTTGTGGGTTGGCTTAGGCATACGGAGTTCATTCCATGTCTAAGCATATGAAGTTCATTCCCAGTCTAAGATCGGATCAGACCGAGGGTTGCCACGGTAGGACCAGCAGCAGGATCGACAGCACATAGGGGGGATCGAGCCGATCCCCGGCTTACGCATACTGCCTCTCTGGCCAGCTGAGCGCCCACATGCTTGTTTCGTGGGTTGACTTAGGCATACGGAGTTCATCCCTAGTCTAAGCATACGGAGTTCATTCCCAGTCTAAGATCAGACCGGACTGATGGTTGTGGTAGCAGGATCGGTAGCACATAGGGGGACCGAGCCAATCCCCAGCTTGCACATTCTGCCTCTCCGATCGGCTGAGTGCCCGCACGCCCATTTCATGGGTTGGCTTAGGTAGAGGGAGTTCATTCCATGTCTAAGCCCCAGTCGGACTGAGGGTTGTGGCAGCGGGACTGGCAGCATGTAGAAGGGGACCAGGTCGATCCTTAGCTTTCGCATTATGCCTCTTCGGCCTACTCAATGCCCGCACGCTTGTTTTGTGGGTTGACTTATGCATACGGAGTTCATTCCCAGTCAAAGATCAGACCGAACTGAGGGTTGGGATAGCAGGATCAACAGCACTCAGGGGGGATTGAGCCAATCCTCGGCTTGTGCATTCTGCCTCTCCGACCGGCTGAGTTCCCGCACGCTCGTTTCGTGGGTTAGCTTAGGCATACGGAGTTCATTCCATGTCTAAGCATACGGAGCTCATTCCCAGTCTAAGATTTTGAGCCACGGTGCACATGTTGGGCTTAGGCATGTGCTTGTGCCACATTTTTTTCACCCGGGGCACCATCGTCGAAGCATCGCTGGAGAGCCTAACCGACGGCATTACGGGTTTCAACGATTGGGGGGCCAGGGGGTGTGCGCACATGATGTGCGATGGGTGCTGGTACTTGGCCCTAATATTGGCCCCCTATCCCTCATCAAACCTCAAGAACTCTAACCCTCTTAAAGAACATTTGAGATTTTATAGGTTTGTTGCCAGTAGCCATTAAAGTGTCTGAAATGGGGACACTTTTTTCAAACGGTCACAAAATCTTCTCCACTTCGAGTTTTTAGCTGAAGTTTTTTGTGCATGCCAAAAAAAATAAAGGCATCACCTCTGCCAAATTTGGGGACAAAACTCTTCCTAAAAAAATTTTAAAAAATCATGAACCACAAAAAGTTTTGAAAATTGTGAAAAATAGAAAACGGGTCATCTTTCCACGAAACTTCACATGAAGGCTTAGGGGACCATTGTATGAATTTACAAGCCATAAAAATGGCATTGCATTGATAGAAATATCAAGATGTGCTTGAACCCACCTACCAACCGTTCGATCCCTGGCTTGCGTATCCTGCCTCTCTGGTCGGCTGAGCGCCAACACGCTCATTTCATGGGTTGACTTAGGCATACGGAGTTCATCCCCAGTCTATGCATATGGAGTTCATTCCCAGTCTAAGATTGGACCGGACCGAGGGTTGCGACAGCAGGATCGACAGCACGCAGTGGGGACCGGTCCTATCCTCGGCTTACGCATTCTCCCTCTCTAGTCGGCTGAGCGCCCACATGCCCGTTTCGTGCGTTGGCTTAGGCATAGGGAGTTTGTTCCATGTCTAAACCCCAGCCAGATCGAGGGTTGTGGTAGCGAGACCGGCAGCATGCAGAGGGGGACTGAGCCAATCCCCAGCTTGTGCATTATGCCTCTCCGGCTGGCTCAGCGTCCGCACACTCATTTCGTGGGTTGACTTAGGCATACGAAGTTCATTCCCAGTCTAAGATTGGATCAGACTGAGGGTTGTGGTAGTAGGATCAACAGCACACAAGGGGGGACCGGGCCGATCCCCGACTTGTGCATTCTGTCTCTCTGGCTGGCTGAGCGCTCGCACGCTCATTTTTTAGGTTGGCCTAGGCATACAGAGTTCATTCCATGTCTAAGCATACGGAGTTCATTCCTAGCCTAAGATCGGACCGAACCGAGGGTTGCGACAGTAGGACCAGTAGCAGTATCGACAGCACGTAGGGGGGATCGTGTCGATCCTCGGCTTATGCATTCTACCTCTTCGTCTGGTTGAGCACCCGCACGCTCGTTTTGTGGGTTGGCTTAGGCATACGGAGTTCATTCCATTTCTAAGCCCTAGCCAGACCAAGGGTTTTCGCAGCAAGACCAGCAGCGGGATCGATAGCATACAGAGGGGGACCAGGCTGATCCTTGACTTACACATTATGCCTCTCCAATCGGCATCTCCGACCGGCTGATCGCCCGTACGCTCGTTTCATGGGTTGACTTAGGCATACGGAGTTCATCCGCAATCTAAGCATGCGGAGTTCATTCCCAGTCTAAGATCGGACCGGATTGAGGGTTACTGCAGTAGGATCGGTAGCACGTCGGAGGGAACGAGTCGATCCCCGGCTTGCGTATTCTGGCTCTCCAGCCGGTTGAGCCCCTGCACGCGTGTTTCATGGGTTGGCTTTGGCATAGGGAGTTCACTCCATATGTAAGCCCTAGCCAGACTGAGGGTTGTGGTAGCGAGACCGGTAGCACGCAGAGTGGGCCGAGCTGATCCCCGGCTTGCGCGTTATGCCTCTTCGGCCAGCTCAGCGCCCTCACGGTCGTTTTGTGGGTTGACTTAGGCATATGGAGTTCATCCCCAGTCTAAGCATACAGAGTTCATTCCCACTCTAAGATCAGACTGGACTGAGGGTTGCGGCAGCAGGATCGACAGCACGCAGGGGGGATCAGGCTGATCCTCGGCTTGCGCATTCTGCCTCTTTGGCCGGCTGAGCGCCAGCACGCTCGTTTCGTGGGTTGGCTTAGGCATACGGAGTTCATTCCATGTCCAAGCATAGGAGTTCATTCCCAGTCTAAGATTTTGAGCCACGGTGCACATGCTGGGCTCAGGCATGTGCTGGTGCCACATTTTTTTCGCTCGAGGCACCATCGTCAGAGCACCGTCGGAGCATCGTCCGAGAGCCTAACCGGTGGCATTGGGGGTTCCCTACGATTGGAGGGCCAGGGGCTGTGTGCACATGATGTGCGATGGGTGCTGGTACTTGGCCCTTATATTGGGCCCCTATCCTTCATCAAACCTTGAGAACTCACACCCCCTTAAAGAGCATTTGAGATTTTATAGGTTTGCTGCCAGTAGCAATTAAAGTGTCTGAAATGGGGACACTTTTTTGAAACGGTCACAAAATCTTCCCACATTGAATTTTTAGCTGAATTTTTTTGTGCATGCCAACAAAAATTCACGAATAACCTCTACGAAATTTGGTGACAAAACTCTTTCTAAAAAATTTTAAAAAATCCCGAACCGTAAAAGGTTTCAAAAATTCGTGGGTTGGCTTAGGCATGCGGAGTTCATTCCATGTCCAAGCATACAGAGTTCATTCCTAGTCTAAGATTTTGAGCCACAGTGCACATGCTGGGCTCAGGCATGTCCTGGTGCCGCATTTTTTTCCCCCGGGGCACCATTGCCGAAGAGCCTAACCGACGGCATTGGAGGTTCCGACGATTAGGGGGCCGGGGGGTGTGCACACATGTTGTGTGATGGGTGCTGGTACTTGACCCTTATATTGGCCCCCTATCCCTCATCAAACCTTAGAACTCACACCCCTTAAAGAGCATTTGAGATTTTATAGGTTTGCTGCCAGTAGCCATTAAAGTGTCTGACATGGGGACACTTTTTTCAAACAGTCACAAAATCTTCTCCACCTCGATTTTTTAGCTAAATTTTTTTGTGCATGCCAAAAAAAATACAAAGATCACCTCTACCAAATTTGGGGACAAAACTCTTTCTAAAAAAATTTTAAAAAATCTCGAACCGCAAAAATTTTCAAAAATTGTGAAAAATAGAAAACGGGTCGTCTTGCCACGAAACTTTACTTGAAGGCTTAGGGGACCATTGTATGAATTTACAAGCCATAAAAATGGCATTGGCATTGCTAAAATACAAAGATGTGCTTGAACTCACCTACCACCCGTTCGATCCCCGGCTTGTGCATACTGTCTCTTTGGTCGGTTGAGCGCCAGCACGCTCATTTCGTGGGTTGACTTAGGCATACGAAGTTCATCCCCAGTCTAAGCATACAGAGTTCATTCCCAATATAAGATCAGATCAGATCGAGGGTTGCGACAGTAGGATCGGTAGCATGCAGAGGGGACCGAACCGATCCCTGGCTTGTGCATTCTACCTCTCCGGCCGGTTGAGTGCCCACACGCCCATTTCATGGGTTGGCTTAGGCATAGGGAGTTCATTCCATGTCTAAGCCCCAGCCAAATCGAAGGTTCTGGCAGTGGGACCGACAGCACGTAGAGGGGGACTGGGTCGATCCCTGGCTTGCGCATTATGCCTTTTCGGTCGGCTCAGTGCCCATACGCTCATTTCATGGGTTGACTTAGGCATAAGGAGTTCATTCCCAGTCTAAGATCGAATCGGACCAAGGGTTGCGGTAGTAGGATCGACAGCACGTAGGCGGGGAATGGGCTGATCCCTGGCTTATGCATTCTGCCTCTCTGATCGGCTGAGCACCCGTAAGCTCGTTTCATGCGTTGGCTTAGGTATACAAAGTTCATTCCATGTCTAAGCATACGGAGTTCATTCCCAGTCTAATATCGAACCGGATCGAGGGTTACGGTAGCAGGACCAGCAGCAGGATTGGCAGCACGTAGGGGGGATTGGGTTGGTCCTCGGCTTGCACATTTTTCCTCTCCGGTCGACTAAGCGCCCGCATGCTCGTTTTGTGGGTTGGCTTAGGCATACAAAGTTCATTCCATGTCTAAGCCCTAGTCGGACCGTGGGTTATGGTAGCAGGACCGGCAACGGGATCGACAGCACGTAGAGGGGGACCGGGTTGATCCCCAGCTTGTGCATTATGCCTCTTCGGTCAGCCTCTCCAATCAGCTGAGCGCCTTCATGCTCGTTTCATGGGTTGACTTAGGCATACGGAGTTCATCCCTAGTCTAAGCATACAGAGTTCATTCCTAGTCAAAGATCGAATCGGACTGAGGGTTGCGGTAGGAGGATCGACAGCATGTAAGAGGGACTGAGCCAATCCCTGGCTTGCGTATTCTACCTCTCCGGCCGATTGAGTGCCCGTATGCCCGTTTCGTGGGTTGGCTTAGGCATAGGGAGTTCATTTCATGTCTAGCCATTAAAGTGTCTGAAATGGGGACACTTTATTCAAACGGTCACAAAATCTTCTCCACCTCGAGTTTTGAGCTGAATTTTTTTGTGCATCTCAACAAAACTACAAGGATCACTTTTACTAAATTTGGGAACAAAACGCTTTGTAAAAAATTTTTAAAAAATCCCAAACCGTAAAAAGTTTCAAAAATCATGAAAAATAAAAAACGGGTCGTCTTGCCACGAAACTTCACATGAAGGCTTATAGGACCATTGTATGAATTTAAAAGCCATAAAAATGGCATTGGCATGGCAGAAATATGAAGATGTGCTTGAACCCACCTACCACCCGTTCGATCCTCGGCTTACGCATCCTGCCTCTCTGGTCGGCTGAGTGCCCGTACGCTCATTTCATAGGTTGACTTAGGCATACAGAGTTTATCCCTAGTCTAAGCATACGTAGTTCATTCCCAGTCTAAGATCTGACCGGATCGAGGGTTACGTCAGCAGGATCGGCAGCACGCAGGGGTGATCAGGCCGATACCTGACTTGTGCATTCTACCTTTCTGGCCGACTGAGTGCCCGTATGCCCGTTTCATGGGTTGGCTTAGGCATAGGGAGTTCATTCCATGTCTAACCCCAGTTGGATCGAGGGTTGTGGCAGCGGGACCGGCAGCACTCAGAGGGGGACCGGGCCGACCCCGACTTGCGCATTCTCCCTCTCTAGCTGGCTCAACTCCCGCACACTCATTTCATGGGTTGACTTAGGCATACAGAGTTAATTCACAGTCTGAGATCAGATCGAAATAGGAGTTGCGGCAGCAGGATCGACAGCACGTGAAGGGATCGGGCCGATCCCCGGCTTGTGCATTCTGCCTTTTCGACCAGCTGAGCACCCGCACGTTCATTTCGTGGGTTGGCTTAGGCATACAGAGTTCATTCCATGTCTAAGACCCAGTCGGACCGAGGGTTGTGGTAGCAGGACCGACAACGGGATCGGCAGCATGCAGATGGGGATCATGTTGATCCTTGACGTATGCATTATGCCTCTCCGGATGGCCTCTCCTGTCGGCTGAGCACTCGTACGCTCGTTTCGTGGGTTGACTTAGGCATACGGAGTTCATCCCCAGTCTAAGCATACGGAGTTCATTCCCAGTCTAAGATTAGATCGGATCGAGGGTTGTGGCAGCAGGATCCGCAGCACGCAGGGGGGACCGAGTCGATCCCCGACTTGCGCATTCTACCTCTCCAACCGGCTGAGTGCCTGTACGCCCATTTCATGGGTTGGCTTAGGCATATAGAGTTCATTCCATGTCTAAGCCCCAGCCGGACTGAGGGTTGTGGCAGCGGGACCGACAGCACGCAGAGGGGGACCGAGCCAATCCTCGGCTTGCGCGTTATGCCTCTTCGGTCGGCTCAGCGCTCGTACGCTCGTTTCATGGGTTGACTTATGCATACGGAGTTCATTCCCAGTCTAAGATCAGACTGGACTGAGGGTTGCAGTAGTAGGATCAACAGCACACAAAGGGGGACCGAGCCGATCCCTGACTTGCGCATTCTGCCTATCCGACGGGCTGAGCGCCCGCACGCTCGTTTCGTGGGTTGGCTTAGGCATATGGAGTTCATTCCATGTCTAAGCATATGGAGTTCATTTCCAGTTTAAGATTTTGAGCCATGGTGCACATGCTAGGCTCAGGCATGTGCTGGTGCCACATTTTTTTCGCCTAGGGCACCATGGCCGGAGAGCCTAACCGGCAGCATTGGGGGTTCCGCCGATTGGAGGGGCCGGGGGGTGTGCGCACATGATGTCTGATGGGTGTTGGTACTTGGCCCTTATATTGGCCCCCTA
The DNA here is from genome assembly GCF_047325235.1 of Durio zibethinus. Classification (NCBI taxonomy): domain Eukaryota; kingdom Viridiplantae; phylum Streptophyta; class Magnoliopsida; order Malvales; family Malvaceae; genus Durio; species Durio zibethinus. The sequence continues at coordinate 10,407,100 of NC_143168.1, read as the reverse complement.
TCCCTCATCGAACCTCGAGAACTCACACCCCCTTAAAGAGCATTTGAGATTTTATAGGTTTGCTACCAGTAGCAATTAAAGTGTCTGAAATAGGGACATTTTTTTCAAACGGTCACAAAATTTCTCCACCTCGAGTTTTTAGCTGAATTTTTTTATGCATGCCAAAAAAAATAAAATGATCACCTTTACCAAATTTGCGGACAAAACTCTTTCTAAAAAAATTTTAAAAAATCACGAACCGCAAAAAGTTTTAAAAATCGTGAAAAATAGAAAACGGGTCATCTTGCCACGAAACTTCACATGAAGGCTTAGGGAACCATTGTATGAATTTACAAGCCATAAAAATGGCATTGGCATGGCAGAAATATGAAGATGGGCTTGAACCTACCACCCGTTCGATCCCCGGCCTGTGCGTCCTGCCTCTCTGTTCGGTTGACCACCCGCACGCTCGTTTTGTGGGTTGACTTAGGCATATGGAGTTCATCCCCAGTCTAAGCATACGGAGTTTATTCATAGTCTAAGATCAGATCGGATCGAGGGTTGTGGTAGCAAGATCGGCAGCACATAGGGGGATCAGGCCGTTCCCCAGCTTGTGCATTCTGCCTCTCCGATCGACTGAGCGCCCGCACGCTCGTTTCATAGGTTGGCTTAGGCATACGGAGTTCATTCCATGTCTAAGCATACGAAGTTCATTCCCAGTCTAAGATCGAAATGGATCGAGGGTTACGGTAGCAGGACCAGCAGCAGGATCGACAGCACGTAAGGGGGAACCAAGTCGATCCCTAACTTGCGCATTCTGCCTCTTCAGCCGGCTGAGGGACCACACGCTCATTTCATGGGTTGGCTTAGCCACACAGAGTTCATTCCATGTCTAAGCCCTAGTCAGACCGAGGGTTGTGGTAGCAGGACCGACAGTGGGATCGGTAGCACGCAAAGGGTGATCGGGCTGATCCCCAGCTTACACATTATGCCTCTCCGTCCGACCTCTCTGGCCAGCTGAGCACCCATACGCTCGTTTCATGGGTTGACTTAGGCATACGGAGTTCATCTCCAGTCTAAGCATATGGAGTTCATTCCCAGTCTAAGATTGGACCGGACTAAGGGTTGCGACAGCAAGATCGACAGCACGCAGGGGGGACCAAGTCGATCCCCGACTTGTACATTCTGCCTCTCTGATCGGCTTAACGCCCGCACGTCCGTTTCATGAGTTGGCTTAAGCATAGGGAGTTCATTCCATGTCTAAGCCCCAACCGGACTGAGGGTTCTGGTAGTGGGATCGACAACACGTAGAGGGGGATCGGGCTGATCCCTGGCTTGCGCATTATGCCTCTCCGGTCGGCCTCTCTGGCAGGTTGAGCGCCCGTACGCTCGTTTCGTGGGTTGAATTAGGAAAATGGAGTTAATCCCCAGTCCAAGCATATGGAGTTCATTCCCAGTCTAAGATTGGACCTGACTGAGGGTAGCGGTAGCAGGATCGACAGCACGCAGGGGGGATCAGGCCGATCCCCAGCTTACGCATTCTGCCTCTCCGACCGGTTGAGCGCCCGCATGCCCGTTTCGTGGGCTGGCTTAGGCATAGGGAGTTTATTCCATATCTAAGCCCCAATCAGACCGAGGGTTGTGGTAGTGAGACCGGCAACACGCAGAGGGTGACCAGGTCAATCCCCGGCTTGCACATTATGCCTCTTCGATCGGCTCAGCACCTGCACGCTCATTTCGTGGGTTGACTTATGCATACGGAGTTCATTCCCAGTCTAAGATTGGACTGGACCCCTTATACTGGCCCCCTATCCCTCATCAAACCTTGAGAACTCACACCCCCTTAAAGAGCATTTGAGATTTTATAGGTTTGCTGCCAATAGCCACTAAAGTGTCTGAAATGGGGACACTTTTTTCAAACGGTCACAAAATCATCTCCATCTCGAGTTTTTAACTGAATTTTTTTGTGCATGCCGAAAAAAATACAAGGATCACCTCTACCAAATTTGGGGACGAAACTATTTCTAAAAAAATTTAAAAAAATTCTGAACCGTAAAAAGTTTTGAAAATCGTGAAAAATAGAAAACGGGTCGTCTTGCCACGAAACTTCACATGAAGGCTTAGGGGACCATTTTATGAATTTACAAGCCATAAAAATGGCATTGGCATAGCAGAAATAGGAAGATGTGCTTGAACCCATCTACCATCCGTTCGATCCCCGACTTGCACATCTTGCTTCTCTGGTCGGTTGAACGCCCGCACGCTCATTTCGTGGGTTGACTTAGGCATACAGAGTTCATCCCTAGTCTAAGCATATGAAGTTCATTCCCAGTCTAAGATCGGACCAGACCGAGGGTTGCAGTAGCAGGATCGGTAGCACACAGCAGGGATCGGGCCGATCCCCGACTTGCGCATTCTGCCTCTCTGACCGACTGAGTAACCGTACGCCCATTTCATGGGTTGGCTTAGGCATAGGGAGTTCATTCCATGTCTAACCCCAGTCGGACCGAGGGTTATGGTAGCGGGACCGATAGCATGCAGAAGGGGACCAGGTCGATCCTCGACTTGCTCATTATGCCTTTTCGGCCAGCTCAGTGCCCACACGCTCGTTTGGTGGGTTGACTTAGGCATATGGAGTTCATTCCTAGTCTAAGATTGGATCGGTCCGAGGGTTGCAACAGTAGGATCAACAGCACGAAATGGGGGACCAGGCCAATCCCCGACTTGCGCATTCTACCCCTCCGACCGACTGAGTGGCCGCACGTTCGTTTCGTGGGTTGGCTTAGGCATACGGAGTTCATTCCTAGTCTAAGCATACGGAGTTCATTCCCAGTCTAAGATCGGACTGGACCGAGGGTTGCAACAGCAGGACCAGCAGCAGGATCACCAGAAGTAGGGGGGATTGGGTCGATACCCGACTTGCGCATTCTGCCTCTTCGGCCCGCTGAGCGCCCGCATGCCCATTTTGTGGGTTGGCTTGGGCATACGAAGTTCATTCGATGTCTAAGCCCCAGCCGGACCAAGGGTTGTGGCAGCAGGACCGGCAGCGGGATCGACAGCAGGATCGGCAGCATGTAGAGGGTGACCAGTTTGATCCCTGGCTTACGTATTATGCCTCTCTATCCGACCTTTTCGGTTGGTTGAACGCCCATACCCTCGTTTCATGGGTTGACTTGGGCATATGGGGTTCATCCCCAGTCTAAGCATACAGAGTTCATTCCAGTCTACGATTGGACCGGACCAAGGGTTGCGGCAGCAAGATCGGCAGCACGCAGGGGGGATCGATCCCCAGCTTGCGCATTCTGCCTCTCCGACCGGCTGAGCACCCGCACGCCCGTTTCGTGGGTTGGCTTAGGCATAGGGAGTTCATTCCATGTCTAAGCCCCAGCCAGACCGAGGGTTGTGGCAGTGGGACCAGCAGCACGTAGAGGGGGACCAGGTTGATCCCTGGCTTGCGCATTATGCCTCTTCGGCCGACTCAGCGCCCGCATGCTCGTTTCGTGGGTTGACTTATGCATACGAAGTTCATTACCAGTCTAAGATCAGACCAAACTGAGGGTTGTAGTAGCAGGATCCACAGCACGTAGGGGTGGACTGGGTCAATCCCTGGCTTACGTATTCTGCCTCTCTGATCGGGTGAGCGCCCGCACGCTCGTTTCGTGGGTTGGCTTAGGCATACGGAGTTAATTCCATGTCTAAGCATATGGAGTTCATTCCCAGTCTAAGATTGTAAGCCACCGTGCACATGCTGGGCTCGGGCATGTGCTGGTGTCGCATTTTTTTCGCTCGTGGCACCATCACCGGAGAATCGCCAGAGAGCCTAACCGACGACATTGGGGGTTCCGGTGATTGGGGAGGCCGGGGGGTGTGTGCATATGATGTGCAATGGGTGCTGGTACTGGGCCTTTATATTGGCCCCCTAACCCTCATCAAACCTCCAGAACTCACACCCCCTTAAAGAGCATTTGAGATTTTATAGGTTTGCTGCCAGTAGCAATTAAAGTATTTGAAATGGGGACACTTTTTTCAAACGGTCACAAAATCTTTTCCACCTTGAGTTTTGAGCTGAATTTTTTTGTGCATGTTAAAAAAACTACAAGGATCACCTTTGCCAAATTTGGGGACAAAAATCTTTCTAAAAAAATTTTAAAAAATCCCAAACCGCAAAAAGTTTTGAAAATCGTGAAAAATAGAAAACGGATCGTCTTACCATGAAACTTCACATGAAGGCTTATGGGACCATTGTATGAATTTACAAGCCATAAAAATGGCATTGGCATGGCAGAAATATAAAGATGTGCTTGAACCCACCTACCACCCGTTCGATCCCTAGCTTGCGCATCCTGTCTCTCTGGTCCGCTGAGCGCTCGCACGTTCGTTTTGTGGGTTGACTTAGGCATACGGAGTTCATCCCTAGTCTAAGCATACGGAGTTCATTCCCAGTCTAAGATTAGACTGGATTGAGGGCTGTGACAGCAGGATCGACAGCACTTAAGGGGGACCGAGTCGATCCCCGGCTTGCGCATTCTGCCTCTTCGGTTGGCTGAGCACCCGCGCACCAGTTTCGTGGGTTGGCTTAGGCATAGGGAGTTCATTCCATGTCTAAGCCCTAGTCGGACCAAGGGTTGTGGCAGCAGGATCTGCAGCAGGATCGACAGCACGTAGAGGGGGACTGGGCTGATCCTCGACTTACGAATTATGCCTCTCCGGCCGGCTGAGTGCTCGCACGCTCGTTTCATGGGTTGACTTAGGCATACGGAGTTCATCCCTAGTCTAAGCATACGGAGTTCATTCTCAGTCTAAGATCGGACCGGACCGAGGTTGTGACAGCAGGATCGATAGCACACAGGGGGGACCGAGCCGATCCTCGGCTTACGCATTCTATCTCTCCGACTTGCTGAACGCCTGCACGCCTGTTTCGTGGGTTGGCTTAGGCATAGGGAGTTCATTCCATGTCTAAGCCCCAGCCGAACCGAAGGTTGTGGCAGCGGGACCGACAGCACGCAGAAGGGGATTGGCCTGATCCCTGGCTTGTGCATTATACCTCTTCGGCCGGCTCAATGCCTGCACGCTCGTTTCATGGGTTGACTTATGGATACGGAGTTCATTACCAGTCTAAGATTAGATCGGACCAAGGGTTGCAATAGCAGGATCAATAGCATGTAGGGGGGACTGGGTCGATCCCCGACTTACGAATTCTACCTCTCCGACCGATGAGCACCCGTACGTCCGTTTCATCGGTTGGCTTAGGCATACAAAGTTCATTCCATGTCTAAGCATATGGAGTTCATTCCCAGTCTAAGATTTTGAGCCACGGTGCACATGCTGGGCTCGGGCATGTGTTGGTGCCACATTTTTTTCGCTCTGGGCACCATCGTCGGAGCATCACCGGAGAGCCTAACCGACGGCATTGGGGGTTATGGTGATTGGGGAGGCCGAGGGGTGTGCGCACATGATGTGCGATGGGTGCTGGTACTGGGCCCTTATTTTGTGATCGTTTGAAAAGAGTGTCCCCATTTGAGACACTTTAATGGCTACTGGCAGCAAACCTATAAAATCTCAAATGCTCTTTAAGGGGGTGTGAGTTCTCGAGGTTTGATGAGGGATAGGCAGCCAATATAAGGGCCAAGTACCAGCACCCATATTACATCATGTGCGCACACCCCCCGGCCCCCCCAATCGTCGAAACCCCCAATGCTACCGGTTAGGCTCTCCGACGATGCTCTGACGATGGTGCCCCGGGCAAAAAAAATGCGGCACCAGCACATGCCCGAGCCCAGCATGTGCATCATGGCTCAAAATCTTAGATTGGGAATGAACTCCGTATGCTTAGACATGGAATGAACTCCGTATGCCTAAGCTAACCCACGAAACGAGCGTGCGGGCGCTTAACCTACTAGAGAGGCAGAATGCGTAAGACGAGGACCGGTGTAAGCCGGGGATAGGCCCAGTCTCCCTCTATGTGCTGCCAATCCCGCAACCGCAACCCTCGGTCCGACTAGGGCTTAGACATGGAATGAACTCCCTATGCCTATGCCAACCCACGAAACGGGCGTGCGGGCGTTCAGTCGGCCGAAGAGGCATAATGCGCAAGCCGGGGATCAGACTGGTCCCCCTCTGTGGGCTACCGGTCCCGTTGCCACAACCCTTGGTCCGACTGGGGCTTAGACATGGATTGAACTCCCTATGCCTAAGCCAACCCACGAAATGGGCATGCGGGCGCTTAACTAGCTGGAGAGGCAGAATGCGCAAGTCGAGGATCGGCCCGGTCCCCCCTACGTGCTGCCGATCCTGTTGCTGCAACCCTCGGTCCGATCTAATCTTAGACTGGGAATGAACTCCATATGCTTAAACTGGGGATAAACTCTGTATGCCTAAGTCAACCCATGAGACAAGCGTGCGGCTGCTCGACCGGCCGGAGAGGCCGACCAGAGAGCCATAATGCACAAGCTACAGATCAGCCTGATCAACCTCTACGTGCTACCGATCCCGCTGCCAGTCCTACTGCCACAACCCTCGGTCCGACTGGGGCTTAGACATGGAATGAACTCCGTATGCCCAAGCCAACCCACGAAACGAACATGCGGGCGCTCAGCCAGTTGGAGAGGCAAAATGCGCAAGCTAGGGATCGACCCGGTCCCCCCTGCGTGCCACCGATCCTGCTACCGCAACCCTCGGTCCGATCCGCTTTTAGACATGGAATGAACTCCGTATGCTTAGGCATAGAATGAACTCCGTATGCCTAAGCCAACTAACAAAATGAGCGTACAGGCACTCAGCCAACCGGAGAGGCAGAATGCACAAGCCGGGGATCGACCCGATCCCCCCTGCGTGCTATTGGTCCTGCTGCCGCAACCCTCGATCCGGTCTGATCTTAGACTGGGAATGAACTCCATCTGCTTAGACATGGAATGAACTCCGTATGCCTAAGCCAACCCACGAAATGAGCATGCAGGCGCTCAGCCGGTCGGAGAGGCAGAATGCACAAGTCGGGGATCGGCCCGGTGTACCCCTGCGTGCTGTCGATCCTGCTACTGCAACCCTCGGTTTGGTCCATTCTTAGATTGGGAATGAACTCCGTATGCCTAAGTCAACCCATGAAACGAGCGTTCGGGCGCTGAGTCGACCGAAGAGGCATAATGCGTAAGCCGAGGATCGGCCCGGTCCCCCTCTGTGTGCTGTCGGTCCTGCTGCCACAACCCTCGATCTGCTGGGGCTTAGACATGGAATGAACTCCCTATGCCTAAGCCAACCCATGAAATGGGCGTGTGGGCGCTCAGTCGGTCGGAGAGGCAGAATGCGTAAGCTGGGGATCGGCCTGATCCCCCCTGCATGCTGTCGATCCTACTGTCGCAACCCTCGATTTGGTTTGATCTTAGACTAGGAATGAACTTCGTATGCTTGACTGGGGATGAACTCCATATGCCTAAGTCAACCCACAAAACGAGCGTGCGGGCGCTCAGCTGACCAGAGAGGTAGGATGCGCAAGTTGGGAATCGAACGGGTGGTAGGTGGGTTAAAGCACATCTTCATATTTTTGTCATGCCAATGCCATTTTTATGGCTTGTAAATTCATACAATGGTCCCCTAAGCCTTCATGTGAAGTTTCATGGTGAGACAACCCGTTTTCTATTTTTCATGATTTTTGAAACTTTTTGCGGTTCGAGATTTTTTAAAATTTTTTTAGAAAGAGTTTTGTCCCTAAATGTGGTAGAGGTGATCCCTGTATTTTTGTTGCCATGCACAAAAAAATTCAACTAAAAACTCCAAGTGGAGAAGATTTGGTGACTGTTTGAAAAAAGTGTCCCCATTTCAGACACTTTAATGGCTACTGGCAGCAAACCTATAAAATCTCAAAAGCTCTTTAAGGAAGTGTGAGTTCTCAAGGTTTGATGAGGGATAGGGGGCCAATATAAGGGCCAAGTACCAGCACCCATCGCACATCATGTGTGCACACCCCCCGGGCCCCCTAATTGCCGGAACCCCCAATGCCGTCGGTTAGGCTCTCCTGTGATGGTGCCCCGGGTGAAAAATATGCGGCACCAGCACATGCCTGAGCCCAGCATGTGCATCGTGGCTCAAAATCTTAGACTAGGAATGAATTCCGCATGCTTAGACATGGAATGAACTCCGTATGCCTAAGCCAACCCTCGAACAAGCGTACGGGCGCTCAGTCGATTGGAGAGGCAGATTGCGCAAGCCAGGGATCGACCCGGTCCCCCCTACGTGCTATCGATCCTGCTACCACAACCCTTGGTTCGATTCAATCTTAGACTGGGCGTACGAGCACTGAGCCGACCGAAGAGGCATAAGGCACAAGCCGGGGATTGGCCCGGTCCCCCTCTGCGTGCTGTCGGTCCCGTTGCCATAACCCTTTGTTCGGCCGGGGCTTAGACGTGGAATGAACTTCCTATGCCTAAGCCAACCCACGAAACGGGTGTGCGGGTGCTTAGCCAGTCGGAGAGGCAGAATGCGTAAGCTGGGGATCGGCCCGGTCCCCCCCGCATGCTACCGATCCTGCTGTCGCAACCCTTGATCTAATCCGATCTTAGACTGGGAATGAACTCCATATCCTTAGACTGGGGATGAACTCTATATGCCTAAGTCAACCCATGAAACAAGCGTACGGGTGCTCAGTCGGTCAGAGAGGCATAATGCACAAGTCGGGGATTAGCCCGATCCCTCTCTACGTGCTACCGATCTCGCTGCTGGTCCTGCTGCCACAACCCTCGGTCCGACTGGGGCTCAGACATGGAATGAACTCTATATGCCTAAGCCAACCCATGAAACGAGCGTGCGGGCACTCAGCCGGCCGGAGAGGCAGAATGCACAAGTCGAGGATCGGCCCGATCCCTTCCTGCGTGCTATCGATCCTATTGCTGGTCCTGTTGTCGCAACCCTCGGTCCGATCCGATCTTAGACTGGGAATGAACTCCATATGCTTAGACATGGAATGAACTCCATATGCCTAACCCAACCCATGAAACGAGCGTGCGAGCGCTCAGCCAGTTGGAGAGGCAGAATGTGCAAGCCAGGGATCGGCCCGATCCCCCCTGCATGCTATCGATCCTGCTACCGTAACCCATGGTCTGATCTGATCTTAGACTGGGAATGAACTCCGTATGCCTAAGTCAACCCATGAAATGAGGGTGCAGGCACTGAGTCGGTCGGAGAGGCATAATGCGCAAGCCGGAGATCACCCCGGTCCCCCTCTGCGTGCTGCCGATCCCGTTACCACAACCCTCAGTCTAGCTGGGGCTTAGGCATGGAATGAACTCCCTATGCCTGAGCCAACCCACGAAACGGGCGTGCGGGTGCTCAGCCGATCAGAGAGGCAGAATGTGCAAGCCAGGGATCGACCCGATCCCCATTGTGTGTTGCCAATCCTACTATCGTAAGCCTCGGTTCGGTCTGATCTTAGACTGGGAATGAACTTCATATGCTTAGACTGGGGATGAGCTCCATATCCCTAAGTTAACCCACGAAACGAGCGTGCGGGCGCTCAGTCGACCAGAGAGGCAGGAAACGTAAGCCAGGGATCGAATGGGTGGTAGGTGGGTTCGAGCACATCTTCATATTTCTATCGTCCCAATGCCATTTTTATGGCTTCTAAATTCATACAATGGTCCCTTAAGCCTTCATGTGAAGTTTCATGGCAAGACAACCCGTTTTCTATTTTTCATGATTTTTGAAACATTTTATGGTTCAGAATTTTTTAAAATTTTTTAGAAAGAATTTTGTCCCCAAATTTGGTAGAGGTGATCCTTGTATTTTTGTTGGAGTTCACAAAACAATTCAGCTAAAAACTCAAAGTGGAGAAGATTTTGTGACCACTTGAAAAAAGTGTCCGCATTTCAGGCTCTTTAATGGCTACTGGCAGCAAACCTATAAAATCTCAAATGCTCTTTAAAGGGATGTGAGTTCTCAAGGTTTGATGAGGGATAGGGGGCCAATATAAGGGCAAGTACCAACACCCATCGCACATCATGTGCGCACACCCCCGGTCCCCCCAATCGTCGGAACCCCCAATGCCGTCGGTTAGGCTCTCTGACGATGCTCTGACGATGGTGCCCCGAGCGAAAAAAATGCATCACTAGCACATGCCCAAGCCCAGCATGTGCATCGTGGCTCAAAATCTTAGACTAGGAATGAACTCCGCATGCTTAGACATGGAATGAACTTCGTATGCTTAGACATGGAATGAACTCCGTATGCCTATGCTAACCTACAAAACGAGCGTGCGGGTGCTCACCCAGTCGGAGAGGCAGAATGCGCAAGCCGGGGATCGACACGATCCCCCTACGTGCTGTTGATCTTGTTGCTGCAACCCTCGGTCCAGCCTGATCTTAGACTAGGAATGAACTCCTATGCATAAGTCAACCCACGAAATGAGCGTGCGGGCGCTGAGCTGGCCGAAGAGGCATAATGCACAAGTCGGGGATCGACCTGGTCCCCCTCTGCATGCTGCTGGTCTCGCTGCCATAACCCTCGGTCCGGCTGGGGCTTAGACATGGAATGAACTCTCTATGCCTAAGCCAACCCATGAAACGAGCGTACAGGCCGCAGAGGTAGTATGTGCAAGCCGAGGATCAACCTAGTCCCCCTGTATGCTGCTGATCCTACTGCCACAACCCTTGGTCTAGTTCGATCTTAGACTAGGAGTGAACTTCGTATGCTTAGACTTGGGATGAAGTTCGTATGCCTAAGTCAACCCATTAAACGAGCGTGCGGGCGCTCAGTCGACCAGAGAGGTAGAATGCGCAAGTCGGGGATCGAACGGGTGGTTGGTGGGTTCAAGCACATCTTCATATTTCTGCCATGCCAATGCCATTTTTATGGCTTGTAAATTCAGAAAATGGTCCCCTAATCCTTCATGTGAAGTTTCGTGGCAAGACGATCCGTTTTTTATTTTTCACATTTTTTAAAACTTTTTACGGTTCGGGATTTTTTAGAATTTTTTTAGAAAGAGTTTTGTCCCCAAATTTGGCAGAGGTGATGCTTGTATTTTTGTTGGCATGCACAAAAAAATTCAGCTAAAAACTCGAAGTGGAGAAGATTTTGTGACCGTTTGAAAAAAGTGTCCCCATTTCAGACAATTTAGTGGCTACTGGCAGCAAACCTATAAAATGTCAAATGCTCTTTAAGGCGGTGTGAGTTCTTGAGGTTTGATGAGGGATAGGGGGCCAATATAAGGGCCAAGCACCAGCACCCATCACACATCATGTGCGCACACCCCCCGCCCCCCCAATTGTCGGAACCCCCAATGTCGCAGGTTAGCTCTCCGACGATGCTCCGATGATGGTGCCCCGGGTGAAAAAAATGCGGCACCAGCACATGCCCGAGCCCAGCATGTGCACTATGGCTCAAAATCTTAGATTGGGAATGAACTCTGTATGCTTAGACATGGAATGAACTTCGTATGCCTAAGCCAACCCACGAAACGAGTGTGCGGGCGCTCAGCCAGTCGGAGAGGTAGAATGCGCAAGCTGGGGATCGGCCCGGTCCCCCCTACGTGCTGTCAATCCTGCTACTGCAACCCTCATTGCGGTCTCATCTTAGACTGGAAATGAACTTTGTATGCATAAGTCAACCCATGAAACGAGCGTGCGGGCACTGAGCCGACTGAAGAGGCATAATGCGTAAGCCGGGGATTAGCCCGATCCCCCTCTGTGTGCTGCCGGTCCCGCTACCACAACCATCTGTCCTACTGGGGCTTAGACTTGGAATGAACTCCCTATACCTAAGGCAACACACAAAACGGGCAAGCGGGTGCTCAGCCGATCGGAGAGGCAGAATGCACAAGTCGGGGATCGACCCGATCCCCCCTGCGTGCTGCCGATCTTACTGCTACAACCCTCCATCCGGTCCAATCTTAGACTGGGAATGAACTCCGTATGCTTAGACTGGGAATGAACTCCGTATGCCTAAGTCAACCCATGAAACGAGTGTGCGGGTGCTCAGTCGACCGGAGAGGCCGGATGAAGAGGCATAATGCGCAAGTCGAGGGTCAGCCCGATCCTCCTTTGCGTGCTGCCAATCCCGCTGCCGATCCTGCTACCACAACCCTCGTTCTGGCTGGGGCTTAGATATGGAATGAACTCCGTAAGCCTAAGTCAACCCATAAAATGAGCGTGCGGGCGCTCAGCGGGCTGGAGAGGCAGAATGCGTAAGCCGAGGATTGGCCCAGTCCCCCCCGCGTGCTGTCGATCCTGTTGCTGGTCCTGCTATCGCAACCTTTGATCCGGTTTGATCTTAGACTAGGAATGAACTCTGTATGCTTAGACAAGGAATGAACTCCGTATGCCTAAGCCAACCCACGAAACGAGCGTGCCACCACTCAGTCGACCGGAGAGGCAAAATGCATAAGTCGAAGATTGGCTCGATCCCCCCTACGTGCTGTCGATCCTACTGCCGCAACCCTCGGTCTGGTCTGATCTTAGACTGGGAATGAACTCCGTATGCCTAAGTCAACCCATTAAACGAGCGTACGAGCGCTGAACTGGCTGGAGAGGCATAATGCGTAAGAGGGGGATCGGTCCGGTCCCCCTCTGCGTGCTATCGGTCCCGCTGCCACAACCCTTGATCTGGCTAGGGTTAGACATGGAATGAACTCCCTATGCCTAAGCCAACCCATGAAACGGGTGTGCGGGAGCTTAGTCGGTCGGAGAGGTAGAATGCGCAAGCCAGGGATCGGCCCGATCCCCCCTGCGTGCTGTCGATCCTGCTGCCACAACCCTCGATCTAGTCTGATCTGAGATTGGGAATGAACTCCGTATGCTTAGACTGGGGATGAACTTCGTATGCCTAAGTCAACCCATAAATGAGCGTGTCAGCGCTCAACCGATCAGAGAGGTAGAATGCACAAGCCGGGGACTAGCCCGATCCCCCCTACGTGCTATCGATTTTGCTACTGCAACCCTCGGTCTGGTCCGATCTTAGACTGGGAATGAACTCAGTATGCCTAAATCAACCCCCGAAACAAGCGTGCGGGCACTGAACCGGTCGGAGAGGCATAATGCGCAAGCCGGGGATGGGCTCGGTCCCCCTCTGCGTGCTGCCGATCCCGCTGCCACAACCCTCGATCCGACTGGGGCTTAGACATGGAATGAACTCCCTATGCCTAAGCCAACCCACGAAACGGACATGCGGGTGCTCAGCCGGCCGGAGAGGCAGAATGCGCAAGCCATGGATCGGCTCGGTCCATCTGGCGTGCTATCGATCCTGCTGCTGCAACCCTCGGTCCGGTCTGATCTTAGACTGGGAATGAACTCCATACGCTTAGACTGGCGATGAACTCCGTATGCCTAAGTCAACCAACGAAACGAGCGTGCAGGCACTCAGCCGACCAGAGAGGCAGCATGCGTAAGCCGGGGATCGGATGGCTAGTAGGTGGGTTCAAGCACATCTTCATATTTCTACCATGCCAATGCCATTTTTATGGCTTGTAAATTCATACAATGGTCCCCTAAGCCTTCATGTGAAGTTTCGTGGCAAGACGACCCATTTTCTATTTTTCATGATTTTTGAAACTTTTTACGGTTCAGGATTTTTTAAAATTTTTTTAGAAACAGTTTTGTCCCCAAATTTGGTAGAGGTGATCCTTGTATTTTTATTTGCATGCACAAAACAATTCAGCTAAAACTCGAAGTGGAGAAGATTTTGTGACCATTTGAAAAAAGTGTCCCCATTACAGACACTTTAATGGCTACTCGTAGCAAACCTATAAAATCTCAAATGCTTTTTAAGAGGGTGTGAGTTCTTGAGGTTTGATGAGGGATAGGGGGCCAATATAAGGGCCAAGTACCAGCACCCATCGCACATCATGTGCGCACACCCCTCGGCCCCCCCAATCGTCGGAACCCCCAATACCGTCGATTAGGCTCTCCGACGATGCCCCGACGATGCCTCGACGATGGTGCCCCGAGCAAAAAAAATGTGGCACCAGCACATGCCCGAACCCAGCATGTGCACCGTGGCCCAAAATCTTATACTGGGAATGAACTCCGTACGCTTAGACATAGAATGAACTCCGTATGCCTAAGTCAACCCACAAAATGAGCCTACGGGTGCTCAACCGACTGGAGAGGTAGAATGCGCAAGCCGGGGATCGGCCTGGTCCCCCCTACGTACTATTGATCCTGCTACTGCAACCCTCGATCTGGTTCGATCCTAGATTGGGAATGAACTTCGTATGCATAAGTCAACCCATGAAATGAGCGTACGGGCACTGAGCCAGTCGAAGAGGCATAATGCGCAAGCCGAGGATCGACCCGGTCCCCCTTTGCGTGCTGTCGGTCCTGCTGCCACAACCCTCGGTTTGACCAGGGCTTAGACATGGAATGAACTCTCTATGCCTAAGCCAACCCATGAAACGGGCATACGGGTGCTCAGTCGGCCGGAGAGGCATAATGCGCAAGCCAGGGATCAACTCGGTCCCCCCTGCATGCTGTCGATCCTGCTGCAGGTCCTGCTGCCACAACCGTCGGTCCGGTTCGATCTTAGACTGGGAATGAACTCTGTATGCATAAGTCAACCCACGAAATGAGTGTGCGGGTGCTGAGCCGGCCAAAGAGGCATAACATGCAAGCCGAGGATCGGCCCGGTCCCCCTCAGCGTGCTACCGATCCCGTTGCCACAACCCTCGGTCCAGCTAGGGCTTAGACATGGAATGAACTCCCTATGCCTAAGCCAACCCATGAAACGGGGGTGCGGGCGCTCAGTCAGATGGAGAGGCAGAATGCGTAAGTCGGGGATCGACCGGGTCCCCCCTACGTGCTATCGATCTTGCTGCCGTAACCCTTAGTCTGGTCCGATCTTAGACTGGGAATGAACTCTGTATGCTTAGACTAGGGATGAACTCCGTATGCCTAAGTCAACCCACAAAACGGGCATGTGGGCGCTCAGCCTACCAGAGAGGCAGGATGCGCAAGTCAGGGATCGAACATGTGGTAGGTGGGTTTAAGCACATCTTCATATTTTTGCCGTGCCAATGCCATTTTTATGGCTTGTAAATTCATATAATGGTCCCCTAAGCCATTGGAGAAGTGGAGAAGATTTTGTGACTGTTTGAAAAAAGTGTCCCCATTTCAGACACATTAATGGCTACTGGCAGCAAACCTATAAAGTCTCAACCGTGTCCCCAAAAACCTCCATATGCTTAGACATGGAATGAACTCCGTATGCCTAAGCCAACCCACGAAACGGGCGTGCGGGCGCTCAGCCGATCAGAGAGGCTGAATGCGCAAGCCAAGGATCGGCTCGGTCCCCTCTGCGTGCTACCGATCCTGCTGCCGCAACCCTTGGTCCGGTCCGATCTTAGCCTGGGAATGAACTTCGTATGCTTAGATTGGGGATGAACTCTGTATGCCTAAGTAAACCCATGAAATAAGCGTGCGGGCGCTCAGCTGATCGGAGAGGCCTGTCGGAAAGGCATAATGCGCAAGCCGGGGATCAGCCCGATCCCCCTCTGCGTGCTGTCGATCCCGCTACCGATCCTGTTGCCATAACCCTCGGTCCGGTTGGGGTTTAGACATGGAATAAACTCCGTATGCCTAAGCCAACCCACGAAATGAGCGTGTGGGCGCTCCGTCGGTCGGAGAGGCAGAATGCGCAAGCTGGGGATCGGCCCGATCCCTCCCTACGTGCTGCTGCAACCCTTGGTTTGATCTGATCTTAGACTGGGAATGAACTCCATATGCTTAGACTGGGGATGACCTCCGTATGCCTAAGTCAACCCACGAAACGAGCATGCGAGCGCTGAGCTGGTCGGAGAGGCATAATGCATAAGCCAAGGATCAGCTCAGTCCCCCTCTGCGTGCTGCTGGTCCTGCTGCCACAACCCTCGGTTCGGTTGGGGCTTAGACATGGAACGAACTCCCTATGCCTAAGCCAACCCATGAAACGGGCGTACGGGTCTCAGCCGGCCGAAGAGGCAGAATGCCAAGCCGGGGATCGGTCTGGTCCCCCCTACGTGCTACCGATCCTGCTGTCACAACCCTCGGTCAGGTCTAATCTTAGACTGGGAAGGAACTCCGTATGCTTAGACTGGGGATGAACTCCGTATGCCTAAGGCAACCCACGGAACGGGCGTGCAGGCGCTCAGCCGGCCGGAGAGGTAGAATGCGCAAGAAGGGGATCAGCCTGGTCCCCCCCTGTGTGCTATCTATCCTACTGCCACAAGCTTCAGTCCGATCCGATCTTAGACTGGGAATGAACTCCGTATGCATAAGTCAACCCATGAAACAAGCATGCGGGTGCTGAGCCGACCGAAGAGGCATAATGCGCAAGCCGGAGATCGACTCGGTCTACCTTTGCGTGCTATCGGTACCGCTGCCACAACCCTCGATCCGGCTGGGGTGTAGACATGGAATGAACTCCCTATGCCTCAGCCAACCCACGAAACGGGTGTACGGGCACTCAATCGATCGGAGAGGCAGAATGCGCAAGCCGGGGATCGACCCGGTCCCCCCTTCGTGCTGCCGATCCTACTGCCGCAACCCTCGGTCTGGTTTGATCTTAGACTGGGAATGAACTCCGTATGCTTAGACTGGGGACGAACTCCGTATGCCTAAGTCGACCAATGAAACGAGCGTACGGGCACTCAGCCGATGATGCTCCGATGATTGTGCCTCGGGCAAAAAAAATGTGGCACCAGCACATGCCCGAGCCCAGCATGTGCACCGTGGCTCAAATTCTTAGACTGGGAATGAACTCCGTATGCTTAGACGTGGAATGAACTCCGTATGCCTAAGCCATCCCACGAAATGAGTGTGCGGGCACTCAGCCGGTCAGAGAGGCAGAATGCGCATGTCGGGGACCGACCCGGTTCGCCTTGCATGTGGTCGATCCTGCTACCGCAACCCTCGATTCAATCTGATCTTAGACTATGAATGAACTCCGTATGCATAAGTCAACCCACGAAACGAGGGTACAGGCACTGAGCCGACTGAAGAGGCATAATTCGAAAGCCAGGGATCGGCCCAATCCCCCTCTGCGTGCTGCCGGTCCCACTGCCACAACCCTCGATCCGACTAGAGCTTAGACATGGAATGAACTCTCTATGCCTAAGCCAACCCACGAAACGGGCGTGCGGGCACTCTGTCGGTCGAAGAGGCAGAATGTGCAAGCCGAGGATCGGCCCGGTCCCCCCTGCGTGCTATCGATCCTGCTGTCGTAACCCTCAGTCCGGTCCGATCTTAGACTGGGAATGAACTCTGTATGATTAGATTAGGGATGAACTCTGTATGCCTAAGTCAACCCACGAAACGACCGTTCGAGCGCTCTGCCGGTTGGAGAGGCAAAATTCGTAAGCCGGGGATCAGCCCAGTCCCCCTCTACGTGCTACCGATCCCACTGACAGTCCTGCTACCACAACCCTCAGTCCGACTGAGGCTTAGACATGGAATGAACTCCATATGCCTAAGCCAACCCATGAAATGAGCGTCTGGGCACTCAGCCGATAGGAGAGGCAGAATGCGCAACCCTTGATCCGATCCGATCTTAGACTGAGAATGAACTCTGTATGCTTAGACTGGGGATCAACTCCGTATGCCTATGTCAACCCATGAAACAAGTATGTGGGTGCTCAGCCGGTCGGAGAGGCCGATCAAAAAGGCATAATGCACAAGCCGGGGATCAGTCTGGTCCTCATTTGCATGGTGCCGATCCCATTACCGGTCCTACTGCCACAACCCTCAGTCTGGCTGAGGCTTAGACATGGAATGAACTCTGTATGCCTAAGCCAACCCACGAAACAAGCGTGCGGGTGCTCAATCGGCCGGAGAGGTAGAATACGCAAGCCGAGGATTGACCCGGCCCCACCTACGTGTTGTCGATCCTGCTACCGCAACCTTTGGTCCGGTTTGATCTTAGACTGGGAATGAACTCTGTATGCTTAGACTGGGGATGAACTCTGTATGCCTAAGTCAAACCATGAAATGAGCATACTGGCGCTCAGCTGACCAGAGAGGCAAGATGCTCAAGCCGAAGATCAAACGAGTGGTAGGTGGGTTCAAGTGTCATGCCCTGGACGGGCGCGCCAGGCACATCAGGCGCACCAACAGGCGAGCCAAAAGTTAAGGCCCGTAAACCAGGCGTGCTAGATGGTATCTGCGCTTAAAGCCTAGCAAACGAGTTCAAAATGCCCGCCCGACTTATAGGCCAACCCTGAGACCAAGGCCTGGCATACAAGCTACCTGCACCACATCCAGAAGGGCCCAAGGTGCTGGACATGCAAGGGAAGCTTCTGGAAGTAGGTAGGATCACCAGGAGCATCCTAGGAGATTTGGTTGACCCTGAAAATCAGGAGTTAGCATCCTGATTGATTGTAATCCCATGATTTTAGCCTTTATTCTAGGGATATTGCCATTAAGTTGTAGCTGGAGCCTCAACTATAAATAGAGGGCTGCTCCACCCTCATTTGTACACCATCAAACACTTCTGTTTCAGTGAATACAAGAGCATTTCCAGAATTCTGTCTTGTTCATCCTGTTTCTCTTTAACTTGCGTAATCAGCCCTTCCCATTGTTCTAGTGCCCGCACACTTGTGTTTTAGGCTAACTTAGGCAAAAAGGAAGAGATTCCAAGCCTAAGGCCGCATGAATTCTGAGTCTAAAGTTTGAGCCCATGACAGTTGGTATCAGAGCAAGTTCGATTCTGTGTGTTTGTGTTGTGCAAGTTAGATCGTGATTAAGGAGATGGCATCCCAAAGCGACGTTGCTAGCCAACAACCAGAGGCCCCAAAGCATGGGTGTGGAAGAGGCAAGAAAGTCGATTCTAGAGATATCTGGTCTACCATGGACGGTAGGCTAGCCAAGGTGGAGGTGACCGTGGGTGACATGGGGGAGAAGCTTGAGGAGGTAGAGACTCACATTGCATCACTAGACTCCATGGGGAGGAGATCCCAAGTGAGCTGGAAGCTGTTCTCAACAAAGGCATGGACGTGATCACCCAGAAGAATAAGGCCTTGAAGGCTAAAGTGCTGACCTTGCGCGATGGCATGGAGGCCATGCACCAGTGGATGGAAGAGCTTACCGGTGAGCTCGTTGCTTGCAAGACTACCATTGGGAATGGCATGTTTGCTGGAGTGTCCAAGTCCAGATTGGATGTCCCCAAGCCTAAGGAGTTTAAAAGGACTAGGGTGGCTAAGGAAGTAGACAGCTACCTTTGGGGTATAGAGCAGTACTTCCAGGCCATGGGCATGCAAGACGAGGCGATAAAAGTAAGCACCGCTGCTATGTATCTCACTGATGTAGCCTTATTGTGGTGGAGGCGCAGGTGTGATGATGTCAAGTGTGGGAGCGCCAAGATTGGAAGCTAGGCAAAGTTCCAAAAGGAGTTCAGAGAACAATTTTAGCCGGAGTATGCTGATGATGAGGCGCAGGCAAAGTTGTGCAGGCTGAGCCAGCAAGGGGACATAAGGGAGTATGTTCAAAAATTCTCTGAACTGATGCTACAGATTTCGGATCTAGGTGAGAAGGATGCCTTATTTGCTTTCATGGATGGGTTGAAGCCATGGGTGAAGCATGAGTTACAAAGGAGGGGAGTTCATGACTTGGCTAAAGCCATGACTACTGCCGAGGCCTTGATAGAGTTCAAGCCTCTGAACAAGTTTGAGTCTTCCAAGCCCAAGGGTAAGGGCAGGGATGATAGGGACCGAAAGAAGCAATCCAAGGGGAGGAACCGTGACCGAGAGTCCAAAGATGGGGACTGAGACCGTTCAACCAAGGATGGTAAGAGGAAGCCATCAGTAGGCAAATGGAAAGCAAAGGGGGACCGAGAGCCACGAGCATGCTACCTATGTGGAGGGAGCCACATAGCGTGCAATTACCCACAGAAAGGCAAGCTAGCTACTGTAGACAAGGAGTCTGACGAGGAGCTAGAGTCAAGGGCAGCAAAGCTTGGGTCATTGGTGCTCAATGCTATCCAGAGTAAGGGGAACCACAAGCCAAAGGGCTTGATGTTTACGGATCTGATAGTTGCGGGTCAGAAGGTGAGCACACTAGTGGACACAGGTGTCTCACATCTTTTTATTTCAGGTGATGGAGCCTAAAAGCTCGAACTAAAGGTGCAGAAAGGGATTGGTACCATTAAAACGGTGAACTTCAAAGAGGTTCCAACCATTGGAGTAGCACGGGGAGTGGAGTTACAGCTTGGAGACTGGAAAGGCAAGGAGAACATTGAGGTAATACCCCTTGACGACTATGTGTTTGTGATTGGGTTGGATTTCCTTGTTTGGATTAACACCCTCCTTATGCCTTTTGTCGATTGTGTTTGTATCTTGGATGCACGGTGCCAATGCCTAGTGCCATTGAAGAGAGGGTCTGGAGTTGGGTCGCGGGTGGTGTCAGCCATCCAATTTGCCAAGGCGGTAAGTAGACAAGAAGACACCTTCTTGGCAGCCCTGAAATATGATGAGCCAAGGGAAAAGGAGATCGAATCACCCTTGGAGGTGCTAAAGGTGCTGAAGACCTTTAGTGATGTGATGCCTGCAAAGCTGCCTAGCAAGCTACCACCTAAGAGGGAGGTGGGCCACAAGATCGAGCTGGTGTCTGAGGCCAAGCCACCAGCCAGAGCCCCTTACTGAATGTCTCCACCAGAGTTGGAGGAGTTAAGGAAGTAGCTCAAGGAGTTAGTTGATGCTGGCTGCATCAGGCCATCGAAGGCACCCTATGGTTCACCGACTCTATTTTAGCACAAGCATGATGGGTCATTGCGGCTGTGCATAGACTACCAGGCTTTGAACAAGCTGACCATCGAGAACAAGTACCCCATCCCACTCATTGCGGACTTGTTCATTCAACTTGGAAGCGTAAGGTGGTTCACCAAGCTGGATTTGAGGTCAGGCTACTATCAAGTCAGGATCGTGGAGGGAGATGAGCCAAAGACAGCATGTGTCACTCGGTATGGTTCGTATGAGTTCTTGGTGATGCCTTTCGAACTCACCAACACCCCAGCAACATTTTGCACCCTTATAAACAAGGTACTTCAGTCATTCCTTGATCGGTTTGTTGTGGTTTATTTGGATGACATTGTGATCTATAGCCAAACTTTGGGAGAGCATGTAGACCACTTGAGACAATTGTTCAAGGTGTTGTGGGCACACAAGTTGTTTGTCAAGAGGGAGAACTGCTCATTCACCCAGCAGGAGATCCCGTTCCTTGGCCACATAGTGGGAGGTGGCAGGATACCATGGATGAAGGCAAGATACACGTCATCCTGAAGTGGCAACCGCCAGCCAAGGTCACTGAGTTGAGATCATGCCTTAGGCTAGTTAACTACTACAGGCGCTTCATGAAAGGTCACTCAGAGATAGCCACGCCATTGATCGACTTGCTCAAAAAAGGGAGAGCATGGGAGTGGAGCGCAGGGTGCCAGGAAACCTTTGACAGGTTGAAGTGGGCTATGATCGAGGAGCCAGTCTTGGCCTTGCCAGACCATGCCAAGCCGTATGAGGTACATACGGATGCATCAGACTTTGTCATAGGGGGCGTGTTGATGCAGGAGGGATGTACAGTCACGTTCGAGAGTAGGAAGTTGAACGAGACTGAATGCAGGTACATGGTCCAAGAGAAAGAGATGACTGCAGTGGTGCACTTCTTGCGCACTTGGTGCCATTACCTATTGGGGTCGAGGTTCATGGTGAGGACGGACAATGTGGCAACCAGCTACTTCCAGATGCAGAAGAAGCTATCCCTCAAGCAGGCGAGATGGTAAGATTTTCTTGTAGAATTTGATTTCTAGATGGAGTACAAGCCAGGACAGGCGAACCTAGTGGCAGACGCCCTGAGCAAAAAGGCTAACCTTGCTGCCATTAGCCAACCAGAAAGGTCACTAGTGCCGCACATCAAGGAAGGACTTGTGCATGATCCTACAGCCAAGGCTTTGATAGAGTATGCCCAGCAAGGTAAGACTAGGCGATTTTGGTTGCAGGATGGCTTGCTGTACACCAAAGGCAATAGACTATTTGTGCCGCAGCATGGGAAGCTCTGCAAGGAAGTTTTACAAGAATGCCATGATGCAAGGTGGGCTGGATACCCCGGAGTGAGCCGCACCTTGGTGCTGATCGAGGATCGGTACTACTGGCCACACATGAAGGACGATGTGGAGGCCTATGGGAAGACTTGTCTTGTGTGCCAACAGGACAAAGTGGAGCTCAAAAAACCAGGCGGTCTCTTAGAGCCATTGCCAGTGCTAGAGTTACCATGGGAGGGTGTTTCTCTAGACTTTATAGTCGATCTACCCAAAGCAGAAGGGTTTGGAAGCATCATGGTAGTGGTGGATAGGTTTTCCAAGTATGGAATTTTCATTCCAGCAACCAAGGAGTGCCCAGTCGAGGAGGCAGCTCGATTGTTCCTGAAAAACATGGTTAAGTACTGAGGAGTGTCGAAGACCATTGTTAGTGATCGGGATGGACGTTTCACAGGCAGGTTCTAGATTGAGTTATTTAAGCTATTGGGGCGAGACTTGAACTTTTCCACCAGCATGCATTCACAGACCGATGGGCAGATAGAACGAGTAAATGGACTATTGGAGGTCTACCTCAAGCACTATGTAAGTGCCATACAAAGGGACTGGCTAAAGCTGCTAGATATTACATAGTTTTCCTACAACTTGCAAAAGAGTGAGGCAACAAACCAGAGCCCATTTAAGGTTGTGACAGGGTAATAACCACTAACACCCGGTTCGATTGCCGTAGGTTATACAGGGTCAAATCCAATAGCATACAAGTTTGCCAAGGCATGGTAGAAGCAAACTGACTTGGCCAGAGTTTGTCTACCTAAGGCGGCCAAGAGGTCGAAGAAGTGGGCAAATCGGAAGAGGCGGGATGTACAGTTCCAGGTTAGAGACTTGGTGTTGGCAAAGCTGCATCTCATTGTGCGCCATAGGGGGCTACACAAAGGCCTAGTCTGAAGGTATGAGGGACCTTTCCGAGTAGTCAAGAGGGTAGGCAAGGTTGCCTACAAGCTGGATATGCCACCCAGGCTGAGGGTACACCCGATGTTTCATGTAAGCATGCTCAAGCTATTCCATGAGGATGAGGGAGATCCAGGATAGGCAGAGTCAAAGCGTGCACCATTAAGAGGAAGGGCCTCATATGAGAAGGAGGTCCACAGCATCATAGCTGACCGGGAGGTGAGACAGAAAAATTATCAGCCAAGACAAGAGTACTTGGTGCGCTGGAAGGGACTTCCAGATAGTGAGGTGAGTTGGGAACTAGCAAATGACTTATGGCAATTTAGGGACCAGACCAGGCAGTACCATGCAGAAGATGCAACGAGGGTGTTGCGCAATCAGGTGGGGGAGAATGTCACGCCCTGGGTGGGTGTGCCAGGCACATCAGCAGGCGAGCCAAAAGTTAAGGCCCGCAGACCAGGCGTGCTGGTGGGTATCTATATGCAAAGTCTAGCAAACGAGTTCACCCGCCCAACTTGCAGGCCAGCCCGTGAGACCAAGGCCTGGCATACAAGCTGCCCGCACCGCATCCCGAAGGGCCCAAGGTGCTGGACATGCAAGG
This sequence comes from Durio zibethinus, assembly GCF_047325235.1. Classification (NCBI taxonomy): domain Eukaryota; kingdom Viridiplantae; phylum Streptophyta; class Magnoliopsida; order Malvales; family Malvaceae; genus Durio; species Durio zibethinus. The sequence goes on along the minus strand of NC_143168.1, from coordinate 10,383,606 downwards.
GAAGCTTCTGGAAGTAGGCAGGATCAGTAGGAGCATCCTGGCAGATTTGGTTGACCCTGAAAATTAAGAGTTAGCATCCTGATTGATTGTAATCCCATGATTTTAGCCTTTATTCTAGGGATATTGCCATTAAGTTGTAGCTGGAGCCTCAACTATAAATAGAGGGCTGCTCCACCATCATTTGTACACCATCAAACACTTCTGTTTCAGTGAATACAAGAGCATTTCCAAAATTCTATCTTGTTCATCCTGTTTCTCTTTACCTTGTGTAATCAGCCCTTCCCATTGTTCTAGTGCCCGCACGCTTGTGTTTTAGGCTGACTTAGCCACAAAGGAGGAGATTTCAAGCCTAAGGTCGCACAGATTCTGAGTATAAGGTTAGAGCCCGTGACACAAGCACATCTTCATATTTCTGCCATGCCAATGCCATTTTTATGGCTTGTAAATTCATACAGTGGTCCCCTAAGCCTTCATGTGAAGTTTCGTGGCAAGATGACCCATTTTCTATTTTTCACGATTTTCAAAACTTTTTACAGTTTGAGATTTTTTAAAATTTTTTTAGAAAAAGTTTTATCCCAAAATTTGGTAGAGGTGATCCCTGTATTTTCATTGGCATGCACAAACAAATTTAGCTGAAAACTCAAAGTGGAGAAGATTTTGTGACCATTTGAAAAAAGTGTCCCCATTTTAGACACTTTAATGGCTACTGGCAGCAAACCTATAAAATCTCAAATGCTCTTTAAGGGGGTGTGAGTTCTCGAGGTTTGATGAGGGATAGGGGGCCAATATAAAGGCCAAGTACCAGCACCCATTGCACATCATGTGCGCACACCCCCCGGCCCCCCAATCGTCGGAACCCCCAATGCCACCGGTTAGGCTCTCCGGCGATGGTGCCCTGAGCAAAAAAAATGCGGCACCAACACATGCTTGAGCCCAGCATGTGCACCGTGGCTCAAAATCTTAGACTAGGAATGAACTCCGTATGCTGAGACATGGAATGAACTCCGTATGCCTAAGCCAACCCATGAAACGAGCGTGCGGGCGCTCAGCCGATCAGAGAGGCAGAATGTGCAAGCCAGGGATTGACCTGGTCCCCCCTGCGTGCTGTCGATCTTGCTGCCAGAACCTTCGATCCGGTCTGATCTTAGACTGGGAATGAACTCTGTATGCATAAGTCAACCCACGAAACGAGCGTACGGGTGCTGAGCCGATCGAAGAGGCATAATGCGCAAGCCAGGGATAAGCCCGATCCCCCTCTGCGTGCTGCCGGTCCTGCTATCAAAACCCTCGGTCCGACGAAGGCCTAGACATGGAATGAACTCCCTATGCCTAAGCCAACCCATGAAACGGGCGTGCGGGCGCTCAGTCGGTCGGAGAGGCAGAATGCGCAAGTCGGGATCGGCCCGGGCCCTCTTCGTGCTGCCGATCCTACTACTGCAACCCTCGGTCCGGTCCAATCTTAGACTAGGAATGAACTCCATATGCTTAGACTAGGGATGAACTCCGTATGCCTAAGTCAACCCATGAAATGACCGTGCGTGCGCTTACCCGGCTGGAGAGGCATAATGCGCAAGCCAAGGATCAGCCCGGTCCCGTTCTACATGCTGTCGGTCCCGCTGCCGGTCCTGCTGCCACAATCCTTGGTTCGACTGGGGCTTAGACATGGAATGAACTCCGTATGCCTAGGCCAACCCATGAAACGAGCGTGCGGGTGCTCAGCCGGCCGAAGAGGTATAATGCGAAAGCCGAGGTTCGGCCCGGTCCCCCCTACGTGCTGCCTATCCTACTGTCGTAACCATCGATTCGGTCTGATCTTAGTCTGGGAATGAACTCCATATGCTTAGACTGGGGATGAGCTCGTATGCCTAAGTCAACCCATGAAACGAGCGTGCGGGTGCTTAGCTGACTGGAAAGGTAGAATACGCCAGTCGGGGATCGACCCGGTACCCCTTCGTGCTATCGATCCTGCTGCCATAACCATCGGTCTGGTTTGATTTTAGACTGGGAATGAACTCCGTATGCATAAGTCAACCCACAAAATGAGCGTGCGGGCGCTGAGCCGGTCGAAGAGGCATAATGCACAAGCCGGGGATCAACCCGGTCCCCCTTTGCATGCTGCTGGTCCTGCTACCACAAACCTCGGTCCGACTGGGGCTTAGACATGGAATGAACTCCCTAAGCCTAAGCCAACCCACGAAACGGGCATGTGGGTGCTTAGCTGACCAGAGAGGCAGAATGCGCAAGTCGAGGATTGGCTCGGCCCCCCCTGCGTGTTGTCGATCCTGCTGCCGCAACCCTTGGTCCAATCTGATCTTAGACTGGGAATGAACTTCGTATACATAAGTCAACCCACGAAACAAGCGTGCGGGTGTTGAGCCAACTGAAGAGGCATAATGCGCAAGCTAGGGATCGACCCGATCCCCCTCTGCGTGCTGTCGGTCCCGCTGCCTCAACCCTCGGTCTGACTGGGGCTTAGACATGGAATGAACTTCCTATGCCTAAGCCAACCCACGAAATGGGCATGCGGGCGCTCAATCGGCCGGGGAGGCAAATGCGTAAGCCGGGGATCGGCTCTGTCCCCCCTGCGTGCTACCGATCCTGCTGCTGCAACCCTCGATCTGGTCTGATCTTAGACTGGGAATGAACTCCGTATGCTTAGACTGGGATGAACTCCGTATGCCTAAGTAAACCCACGAAACGAGCGTGCGGGTGCTGAGCCGGCCAAAGAGGCATAATGTGCAAGCCGGGGATCGACCCGGTCCCTTTCTGCATGCTGTCGATCCCGCTGCCATAACCCTCGGTCCGACTGGGGCTTAGACATGGAATGAACTCCCTATGCCAAAGCCAACCGATGAAACGGGTAAGCAGGCGCTCAGTCAACCGGAGAGGCAAAATGCACAAGCCGGGGATCGACCCAGTCCCCCCTGCGTGCTACCAATCCTATGCCGCAACCCTCGGTCTGGTTTGATCTTAGACTAGGAGTGAACTCCATATGCTTAGACTGGGGATCAACTCCGTATGCCTAAGTCAACCCATGAAATGAGCGTGTAGGCGCTCAACCGACCAGAGAGGCAGGATGCGCAAGCTAGGGATCGAACGGGTGGTAGGTGGGTTCAAGCACATCTTCATATTTCTGCCATGCCAATGCCACTTTTATGGCTTGTAAATTCATAAAATGGTCCCCTAAGCCTTCATGTGAAGTTTTGTGGCAAGATGACCCGTTTTCCATTTTTCATGATTTTCAAAACTTTTTACGGTTCGGGATTTTTTAAAATTTTTTTAGAAAGAGTTTTGTTCCCAAATTTGGTAGAGGTGATCCCTGTATTCTTTTTGCCATGCTCAACAAAATTCAGCTAAAAAATCGAAGTGGAGAAGATTTTGTGACCGTTTGAGAAAAGTGTCCCCATTTCAGACACTTTAATGGCTACTGTCAGCAAACCTATGAAATCTCAAATGCTCTTTAAGGGGGTGTGAGTTCTCAAGGTTTGATGAGGGATAGGGGGCCAATATAATGGCCAAGTACCATCACCCATTGCACATCATGTGCGCACACCCCCCGGCCCCCCCAATTGCTGGAACCCCCAATTTCGTCGGTTAGGTTCTCCGACGATGCTCTGGGAATGCTTCGACGATGGTGCCCCGGGTGAAAAAAATGTAGTACCAGCACATGCCTGAGCCTAGCATGTGCACTGTGGCTCAAAATCATAGACTGGGAATGAACTCCGTATGCTTAGACATGGAATGAACTCTGTATGCCTAAGCCAACCCAGGAAACGATCGTGCAGGCGCTCAGCCGGTCGGAGAGGCAGAATGCGCAAGTTGGGGATCAACCTGGTCCCCCCTGTGTGCTGTCAATCTTGCTACCACAGGCCTCGGTCCGGTCCGATCTTAGATTGGGAATGAACTCTGTATGCATAAGTCACCCCAGGAAACGAGCGTGCGGGCACTGAGCCGGCCGAAGAGGCATATGCGCAAGCCAGGGATCGACCCGATCCCACTCTACGTGCTTTCGGTCCCGCTGTCACAACCCTCGGTCCAGCTAGGGCTTAAACAAGGAATGAACTCCCTATGCCTAAGCCAACCCACGAAACGGGCGTGCGGGCACTCAGCCGGTCGAAGAGGCAGAATGCACAAGCCGGGGATCGGCCCGATCCCCCCTCCGTGCTGCCGATCCTGCTGTCGCAACCCTCGGTCCGATCCTATCTTAGATTGGGAATGAACTCCATATGCTTAGACTGGGGATGAACTCCGTATGCCTAAGTCAGCCCACGAAACGAGCGTGTGGGCGCTCAGCCGACCAGAGAGGCAGGATGCGCAAGCTAGGGATCGAACGGGTGGTAGGTGGGTTCAAGCACATCTTCATATTTCTGCCCAGCCAATGCCATTTTTATGGCTTGTAAATTCATACAATGGTCCCCTAAGCCTTCATGTGAAGTTTCGTGGCAGGACGACCCGTTTTCTATTTTTCATGATTTTTGAAACTTTTTGAGGTATGCCTAAGTCAACCCACGAAACGAGCGTACGAGCGCTGAGCTGGCCGAAGAGGCATAATGCACAAGCCAAGGATCAGCCCGATCCCCCTCTGCGTACTGTCGGTCCCACTGCCACAACCCTTGGTCTGGCTGGGCCTTAAGATGGAATGAACTCCCTATGCCTAAGCCAACCCACGAAATGGGTGTGCAGGCGCTCAGTCGGCCGAAGAGGCAGAATGCACAAGTTGGGGATCGGCCCGGTCCCCCCTGCATTCTGTCGATCCTGCTACTGATCCTACTACCACAACACTCGATCAGGCTGGGGCTTAGACATGGAATGAACTCCATATGCCTAAGCCAACCCATGAAACAAGTGTGCGGGCACTCAGTCAGCTAGAAAGGTATAATGCGCAAGCCGAGGAGCAGCCCGATCCAACTCTGTGTGCTGTCGATCCCGCTACCGATCCTGCTATCACAACCCTCGGTCAGGCTGGGGCTTAGACATGGAATGAACCCCGTATGCCTAAGCCAACCCACGAAACAAGCGTGCAGGCACTCAACCGGCCAGAGAGGTAAAATGCTCAAATCGGTGATCGGCTCTGTCCCCCCTGCGTGCTACCGATCTTGCTGCTGCAACCCTCGATCTAGTCCGATCTTAGTCTCGGAATGAACTCCGTATGCTTAGACTGGGGATGAACTTCGTATTCCTAAGTCAGCCCACGAAATGAGCGTGCGGGCGCTCAACCGATCAGAGAGGCAGGATGAGCAAGCCGGGGATCGAACGGGTGGTAGGTGGGTTCAAGCACATCTTCATATTTCTGCCCAGCCACTGCCATTTTTATGGCTTGTAAATTCATACAATGGTCCCCTAAGCCTTCATGTGAAGTTTGGTGGCAAGACGACCCGTTTTCTATTTTTCACGATTTCAAAACTTTTTCAGGTATGCTTAAGTCAACCCAAGAAATGAGCGTACGGGCGCTGAGCCAACCGGAGAGGCATAATGCGCAAGCCGGGGATCAGCCTGGTCCCCTTATGCGTGCTACTGGTCCCATTGCCACAACCCTCAGTCCGGCTGGGCCTTAGAGATGGAATGAACGACCTATGCCTAAGCCAACCCATGAAACGGGCATGCGGGCACTCAACCGGCCGGAGAGGCAGAATACGCAAGCTGGGGATCAGTCCGATCCCCCTTACGTTCTGTCGATCTTGCTGTCGCAACCCTCAGTTCAGTCTGAAATTAGACTGGGAATTAACTCTGTGTGCTTAGACTGGGGATGAACTCCGTATGCCTAAGTTAACCCACAAAACGAGCGTATAGGCTCTCAGCCAACTAGAGAGGCAGGTTGCACAAGCCGGGGATCGAACGGGTGGTAGGTGGGTTCAAGCACATCTTCATATTTCTGCCCTGTCAATACCATCACCCATTGCACATCATGTGCACCCCCCAATCGTCGAAACCCCCAATGCCGTCGGTTAGGCTCTCCGGTGATGCTCCAATGATGCTCCGATGATGGTGCCTTGAGAAAAAAAATTACGGCACCAGCACATGCTCGAGCCCAACACGTGCACTGTGGCTCAAAATCTTAGACTTGGAATGAACTTCGTATGCTTAGACATAGAATGAACTCCGTATGCCTAAACCAACCCACGAAACGAGCGTGCGACGCTCAACCGACCAGAGAGGCAAAATGCGCAAGTCGGGGATCAACCCGATCCCACCCTACGTGCTGTCGATCCTGCTATTGTAACCCTCAGTCCGATCTGATCTTAGACTAGGAAAGAACTCCGTATGCATAAGTCAACCCACGAAATGAGCTTGCGGGCACTGAGCTGCCCGAAGAGGCATAATGAGCAAGTCGAGGATCGACTCGATCCTCCTCTATGTGTTACCGATCCCGATCCCCCAGTGCGTGCTACCGATCTTGCTGCTGGTCCTGCTGCCGTAACCCTCACTCCGATCCTATCTTAGACTGGGAATGAACTCCGTATACTTAGACATGGAATGAACTCCGTATGCCTAAGCCAACCCATAAAACGAGCGTGCGGGCGCTCAGCGGGTCGGAGAGGCAGAATGCGTAAGTCAGGGATCGACCCGGTCCTCCGCTATGTGCTAACGATCCTACTACCTAACCCCTCGGTCCGGTCTGATCTTAGACTGGGAATGAACTCCGTATGCATAAGTCAACCCATGAAACGAGCGTGTGGGCACTGAGCCGGGCGAAGAGGCATAATTCGCAAGTCGGGGATTAGCCCAGTCCCCCGCTACGTGCTGCCGGTCCCGCTGGGGCTTAGACAAGGAATGATCCTTATGCCTAAGCCAACCCACGAAACGGGCGTACGGGCGCTCAGTCGGCCGGAGAGGTAGAATTCGCAAGCTGGGGATAGGCTCGGTCCCCCCTGCGTGCTGCCGATCTTGCTGTCGCAACCCTCGGTCTGGTCTGATCTTAGACTGGGAATGAACTCTGCATGCTTAGACTGGGGATGAAGTCCGTATGCTTAAGTCAACCCACAAAATGAGCGTACGGGCGCTTAGCCGATCGAAGATGCCGACCGGAGAGGCATAATAAGCAAGCCGGAGATCAGCCCAGTCCCCCTCTGCATGCTGTCGATCCCGTTATCGGTCCTGCTGCCACAACCCTCGGTCCAGCTGGGGCTTAGACATGGAATGAATTCCGTATGCCTAAGCCAACCCATGAAATGAGCGTGCAGGCGCTCAACCGATCGAAGAGGCAGAATGCATAAGTCGAGGATCGACCCGATCCCCCTCTATGTGCTACCGATCCTACTACTGGTCCTGCTATCGCAAACCTTGGTCCGATCCGATCTTAGACTGGGAATGAACTCCATATGCTTAGACATGGAATGAACTCCGTATTCTTAGACATGGAATGAACTCCCACAAAACGAGCGTGCGGGCGCTCAGTCGGCCGGAGAGGTAGAATACGTAAATCGAGGATCAGCCTGGTCCCCCCTGCATGCTGTCGATCCTACTGCCGCAACCCTTGATCGATCCTGCTACCGCAACCCTTAGTCTGGTTTGATCTTAGACTAGGAATGAGCTCCGTATGCATAAGTCAACCCACAAAATGAGGGTGCGGGCACTGAGCCAGCCAAAGAGGCATAATGTGCAAGCTGAGGATCAACCCGATCCCCCTCTGCATGCTGTCGGTCCCGTTGTCGCAACCCTCGGTCTGGCTGGGGCTTAGACATGGAATGAACTCCTTATGCCTAAGCAAACCCATGAAACGGGCATGCGGGCACTCAGTCGACCGAATAGGCAGAATGCATGAGCCGGGGATTGGCTCGGTCCCCCCAACGTGCTGTCGATCCTGCTGCTGTAACCCTTGGTCTGATCCGATCTTAGACTGGGAATGAACTCTGTATGCTTAGACTGGGGATGAACTCCATATGCCTAAGTCAACCCATGAAACGAGCGTGCGAAGCTCAACCGACCAGAGAGGCAGGATGCGCAAGCCAGGGATCGAATGGGTGGTAGGTGGGTTCAAGCACATCTTCACATTTCTGCCATGCCAATACCATTTTTATGGCTTGTAAATTCATACAATGGTCCCCTAAGCCTTCATGTGAAGTTTCGTGGCAAGACGACCCATTTTCTATTTTTCACAATTTTCAAAACCTTTTACGGTTCAGGATTTTTTAAAATTTTTTTAGAAAGTTTTCTGTTCCCAAATTTGGTAGAGGTAATCCTTGTATTTTTGTTGGCATGGACAAAAAAATTCAGCCAAAAACTCGAAGTGGAGAAGATTTTGTGACCGTTTGAAAAAAGTGTCCCCATTTTAAACACTTTAATGTCTATTGGCAGCAAACCTATAAAATCTGAAATGCTCTTTAAGGGGTGTGAGTTCTCGAGGTTTGATGAGGGATAGGGGGCCAATATAATGGCCAAGTACAAGCACCCATCGCACATCATGTGCGTGCACCCCCCAGCCCCCCAATCTTCAGAACCTCCAATGTCGCCGGTTAGGCTCTCTGGCGATGCTCCGACGATGGTGCCCGGAGCGAAAAAAAATGCAGCGCCAGCAGATGCCCGAGCCCAGCATGTGTACTGTGGCTCAAAATTTTAGACTGGGAATGAACTCCGTATGCATAAGCCAACCCACGAAACGATCGTGAGGGCGCTCAGTCGGTCGGAGAGGCACAATGCGTAAGCCGAGGATCGACCCGATCCCCCTTATGTGCTATCGATCCTGCTACCGCAACCCTCGATCCGGTCTAATCTTAGATTGGGAATGAACTCTGTATGCATAAGTCAACTCGCGAAATGCGGGCATTGAGCCGGCTGAAGAGGCATAATGCGCAAGCCAGGGATCGACCCGGTCACCCTCTACATGCTGTTGGTCCCGCTGCCACAACCCTCAGTCCGACTGGGGCTTAGACATGGAAAGAACTCCCTATGCCTAAGCCAACCCATGAAACGAGCGTATGGGTGCTCAGTTGGTCGGAGAGGTAGAATGCGCAAGCCAAGGATCATCTTGATCCCCCTGCGTGCTGCTGATCCTACTGCTGCAACCCTCGGTCAAATCCGATCTTAGACTGGGAATGAACTTCGTATGATTAGACTGGGGAACTCTGTATGCCTAAGTGAACCCACAAAATGAGCGTGCGGGTGCTCAGTCAACCGGATAGGCCGATCGAAGAGGCATAATGCATAAGCCGGGGATCAGCCTGGTCCCCCTCTCCGTGCTACCGATCCCGCTACCGGTCCTGCCACCACAACTCTTAGTCTGGCTGGGGCTTAGACATGGAATGAACTCCGTATGCCTAAGCCAACCCATGAAACAAGCGTGCGGGTGCTCAGTCGGTCGGAGGGTTAGAATGCACAAGTCGGGGATCGGCCCGGTCCCCCCTGCATGTTACCGATCCTGCTACTGGTCCTATTGTCGCAACCCTCAATCTAGTCCGATCTTAGACTGGGAATGACTCCGTATGCTTAGACATGGAATGAACTCCGTATGCCTAAGCCAACCCACGAAACGAGCGTGCGGGAGCTCAACCGGCCGAAGAGGTAGAATGTACAAGACAGGGATCTACCCGATCCCCCCTACGTGCTGTTGATCCTGCTGCCACAACCATCGGTCTGGTCTGATCTTAGACTGGGAATGAACTTCGTATACCTAAGCCAACCCATGAAATGAGTGCACGGGCGCTCAGTCGGATGGAGAGGCAGAATGTGTAAGTCGGGGACCGGCCTAGTCCCCCCCTGTGTGCTGTCGATCCTATTGCCGCAACCCTCGATCTGATCCGATCTTAGACTGGGAATGAACTCCGTATGCTTAGACTGGGGATGAACTTCGTATGCCTAAGTGAACCCACGAAACAAGCGTACGGGTGCTCAGCCGATCGGATAGGTCGACCGGAGAGGCATAATGCATAAGTCGGGGATCAGCCCGATCCCCCTCTGCGTGCTACCGGTCCCACTACCACAACCCTCAATCCAGCTAGGGCTTACACATGGAATGAACTCTTTATGCCTAAGCCAACCCACTAAATGGGCATGCAGGCGCTCAGTCGGCCGGAGAGGCAGAATGCGTAAGCCGGGGATCGACTCGATCCCCTCTATGTGCTGCTGATCCTGTTATTGCAACCCTCGGTCTGGTTTGATCTTAGACTGGGAATGAACGCCGTATGCTTAGACTGGGGCTCAACTCCGTATGCCTAAGTCAACCCACAAAACGAGCGTGCAGGCATTCAGCCGACCAGGGAGGCTGGATGCGCAAGCCGGGGATCGAACGGGTGGTAGGTGGGTTCAAGTACATCTTCATATTTCTGCCCTACCAATGTTATTTTTATGGCTTGTAAATTCATACAATGGTCCCCTAACCCTTCAAGTGAAGTTTCGTGGCAAGACGACCCGTTTTCTATTTTTCACGATTTTCAAAACTTTTTACGGTTTGGGATTTTTTGAACTTTTTTTAGAAAGATTTTTGTCCCCAAATTTGGTAGATGTGATCCTTGTATTTTTGTTGGCATGCACAAAAAAATTCAGTTAAAAACTCGAAGTGGAGAAGATTTTGTGACCGTTTGAAAAAAGTGTCCCCATTCCAAACATTTTAGTGGCTACTGGCAGCAAACCTATAAAATCTCAAATGCTCTTTAAGGGGGTGTGAGTTCTTGAGGTTTGATGAGGGATAGGGAGCCAATATAAGGGCCAAGTACCAGCACCCATCGTACATCATGTGCGCACACCCCCCCGGCCCCCCCAATCGCCGAAACCCCCAATGTCGTCGGTTAGGCTCTTCGGTGATGCTCTGGCGATGGTACCCCAGGCGAAAAAAATGCGGCATCAGCACATGCCCGAGCCTAGCATGTGCACCGTGGCTCAAAATCTTAGATTAGGAATGAACTTTGTATGCTTAGGCATGGAATGAACTCCGTATGCTTAGGCATGGAATGAACTCCGTATGCCTAAGCGAACCCATGAAATGAGTGTGCGGGCATTCAGCCGATCGGAGAGGCAGAATGCACAAGTCGGGGATCGACCCAGTCCCCCCTACGTGATGTTGATACTACTGTCGCAACCCTCGGTCCGATCTGATCTTAGACTGAGAATGAACTCCGTATGCATAAGTCAACCCACGAAACGAGGATACGGGCGCTCAGCCGACCGAAAAGGCATAATGCGCAAGCCGTGGATCAGCTCGATCCCCCTCTGCATGCTGTCGGTCCCACTACCACAACCCTCAGTCTGGCTAGAGCTTAGACATGGAATGAACTCCCTATGCCTAAGCCAACCCACGAAACGGGCGTGTGGGCACTCAGCCGACCGGAGAGGCAGAATGCGCAAGCCGAGGATCGGTCGGGTCCCCCCTACGTGCTGTCGATCCTATTGTCGCAACCCTCGATCCGGTCTGATCTTAGATTGGGAAAGAACTCCATATGCTTAGACTGGGGATGAACTCCATATCCTTAAGTCAACCCATGAAACGAGCATGCGAGCGCTCAGTCGGCCAGAGAGGCAGATGTGCAAGCTGGGGACCGACTCGATCCCCCTCTGTGTGCTATCGATCCTGCTACTGCAAGCCTCGGTCTGATCCGATCTTAGACTGGGAATGAACTCCATATACCTAAGCCAACCCAAAAAATGAGCATGCGGGCTCTGAGCCAGTCGGAGAGGCATAATATGCAAGCTAGGGATCGACCCGATCCCCCTCTGCATGCTGTCGGTCCCGCTGCCACAACCCTCTGTCTGACTGGGGCTTAGCCATGGGATGAACTCCCTATGCCTAAGCCAACACATGAAACGGGTGTGCGGGCACTCAACCGATTGGACAGGCAGAATGCGCAAGCAGAGGATCGACTCGGTCCCTCTTCCATGCCGCCGATCTTGCTACCGTAACCCTCGATCTGATCCGATCTTAGAATGGGAATGAACTTCATATGCTTAGACTAGGGATGAACTCCGTATGCCTAAGTCAACCCATGAAACAAGCGTGGGAGCTCTCAGTCGACCAGAAAGGCAGGATGCGCAAGCTAGGATCGAACGGGTGATAGGTGGGTTCAAGCACATCTTTATATTTCTACCATTCCAATGCCATTTTTATGGCTTGTAAATTCATACAATGGTCCCCTAAGCCTTCATGTGAAGTTTCGTAACAAGACGACCCGTTTTCTATTTTTCACGATTTTGGAAACTTTTTACGGTTTGAGATTTTTTAAAATTTTTTTAGAAAGAGTTTTGTCACCAAATTTAGTAGAGGTGATCCTTGTATTTTTTTTGGCATGCACAAAAAAATTCAGCTAAAAACTCGAAGTGGAGAAGATTTTGTGATCGTTAGAAAAAAGTGTCCCCATTTCAGACACTTTAATGGCTACTGGTAGCAAACCTATAAAATCTCAAATGCTCTTTAAGGGGGTGTGAGTTCATGAGGTTTGATGAGGGATAGGGGGACAATATAAGGGCCAAGTACCAGCACCCATCACACATCATGTGCACACACCCCCCGGCCCCCCAATCGTCGGAACCTCCAATGCCACCGGTTAGGCTCTCCGGTGATGCTCCAACGATGGTGCCCCGGGTGAAAAAAATGTGACACCACCACAAGCTCGAGCCCAGCATGTGCACCGCGGCTCAAAATCTTGGACTGAAAATGAACTCCGTATGCTTAGACATGGAGTAAATGCCGTATGCCTAAGCCAACCCACGAAACGAGCGTACGGGCGCTCAGCCGGCCAGAGAGGTAGAATACGTAAGCCGAGGATCGACCCAGTCCCCCCTGTGTGCTGTCGATCCTGTTGCTGGTCCTGCTAGTGTAACCCTTGGTCCAGTCTGATCTTAGACATGGAATGAACTCCGTATACCTAAGCCAGCCTACGAAATGAGCGTCTGGTCGCTCAGTCAGCCAGACAAGCAGAATGCGTAAGCCAGGGATCAGCCCTGTCCCCCCCTGCGTGCTGTCGATCTTGCTGTCGCAACCCTTAGTCTGGTCTGATCTTAGACTGGGAATGAACTTCGTATGCCTAAGTCAACCCATGAAACGAGCATGCGAGCGCTGAGCCAACCGGAGAGGCATAATGCGCAAGCCGAGGATTGGCCTGGTCCCCCTCTGCGTGCTGTCGATCCCGCTGCCACAACCTTCGATCTGGCTGGGGCTTAGACATGGAATGAAGTCCCTATGCCTAAGCCAACCCACGAAATGGGAGTGGGGCACTCAGTCGATTGGAGAGGCAAATTGCGCAAGTCAGGGATCGACTCGATCCCCCCTGCGTGCTGTCGATCCCGCTACCGCAACCCTCGATCCGATCTAATCTTAGACTGGGAATGAACTCCGTATGCTTAGACTAGGGATGAACTCCATATGCCAAAGTCAACCCATGAAACGTGTACATAGGCACTCAGTCGACCGGAGAGGCATAATACGCAAGCCGAGGATCGGCCAGGTCCCCCCTGCGTGCTGTCGATCCTGCTGTCGCAACCCTCAGTCCAATCCGATCTTAGACTAGGAATGAACTCTGTATGCCTAAGTCAACCCATGAAATGAGCGTGCGGGCGTTGAACCGGCCAGAGAGGCATAATGCACAAGCCGGGGATCGACCCGGTCCCCCTCTGCATGTTGTCGATCCCGCTGCCACAACCCTCGGTCCGACTGGGGCTTAGACATGGAATGAACTCCCTATGCCTAAGCCAACCCATGAAATGGGCGTGCGGGCACTCAGCTTACCGGACAGGTAGAATACGAAAGCCAAGGATCGGCTCGGTCCCCCCTGCATGCTACCAATCCAGCTATCGCAACCCTCGGTCCATCCGATCTTAGACTGGGAATGAACTCCGTATGCTTAGACTGGGGATGAACTCCGTATGCCTAAGTCAACCCATGAAACTAGCGTACAGGCGCTCAGTCGGCCGGAGATGCTAGCCAGAGAGGCATAATACGCAAGCCAAGGATCAGCCCGATCCCCCTCTACGTGCTATCGATCCCGCTGCCAGTCCTACTAACACAACCCTCTATCTAGTTGGGGCTTAGATATGGAATGAACTCCCTATGCCTAAGCCAACCCACGAAATGAGCGTGCGGGCGCTCAGCCGGTTGGAGAGGCAGAATGCGCAAGTCGGGGATCGACCCGATCTCGCTGCCACAACGCTCGATCTGACTGGGGCTTAGACATGGAATGAACTCCCTATGCCTAAGGCAACCCATGAAATGTGTGTGTGGGCGCTCAACCGACCCTAGAGGCAGAATGCGCAAGCCGGGGATCAACTCGATCCTCCTTGGGTGCTACCGATCCTGCTGTCGCAACGCTCGATCCGGTCTGATCTTAGACTAGGAATGAACTCTATATGCTTAGACTGGGGATGAACTCCGAATGCATAAATCAACCCATAAAACGAGTGTACAGGCACTGAGCCAACCGAAGAGGCATAATGCACAAGTCGGGGAACGACCCGGCCCCTCTCTGCGTACTACCGATCCCGCTGCCACAACCCTCGGTCTGACTGGGGCTTAGACATGGAATGAACTCCTTATGCCTAAGCCAATTCATGAAATGGGCATGCGGGCGCTCAGCCGGCCGAAGAGGCAGAATGTGCAAGCCCGAGATGGGCCCGGTCCCCCTCTGCATGCTACCGATCCTACTGTCGCAACCCTCGGTCTGCTTCGATCTTAGCCTGGGAATGAACTCTGTATGCTTAGACATGGAATGAACTCTGTATACCTAAGCCAACCCACAAAACGAGCGTGCGGGTGCCCGGCCAGTCGGAAAGACAGAATGCACAAACCGGGGATCGACCCAGACCCCCCTGCGTGCAGTCGATCCTGTTACTGGTCCTACTGCCGCAACCCTCGATCCGGTTTGATCCTAGACTGGGAATGAACTCCGTATGCTTAGACATGGAACTAACTCCGTATGTCTAAGCCAACCCACGAAACGAGCATACGGGCGCTCAACTGACCAGAGAAGCAGAATGCATAAGTCGGGGATCGACCTAGTCCCCCCTGCGTGCTGTTGATTATACTATCGCAACCCTCAGTCTGGTCTGATCTAAGGCTGGGAATGAACTCTATATGCCTAAGTCAACTCGCAAAATGAGCTTGCAGACGTTGAGCCGGCCGAAGAGGCATAATGCGCAAGCCAGGGATCGGCCCTATCCCCTCTGTATGTTGTCAGTCCTGCTGCCACAACCCTTGGTTCAGCTGGGGCTTAGACATGGAATGAACTCCCTATGCCTAAGCCAACCCACGAAACGGGCGTGCGGGTGCTCAACCGATCGGAGAGGCAGAATGCGCAAGCTGGGGATCGGCCCAGTCCCCCCTGTGTGCTGTCGATCCTGCTGTCGCAACCCTCGGTCTGAGCCGATCTTAGACTGGGAATGAACTCCGTATGCTTAGACTGGGGATGAACTCCGTATGCCTAAGTCAACCCACGAAACTAGCGTACGGGCGCTCAGTCGGCCGGAGATGCCACCCGGAAAGGCATAATACGCCAGCCAAGGATCAGCCTGATCCCCTTCTACGTGCTGTCGATCCCGCTGCCAGTCCTGCTACCACAACCCTCTATCTAGTTGGGGCTTAGATATGGAATGAACTCCCTATGCCTAAGCCAACCCACAAAATGAGCGTGCGGGGGCTCAGCCAGTCGGAGAGGCACAATGCGTAAGTCGGGGATCGACCCGATCTCGCTGCCACAACCCTCGATCTGACTGGGGCTTAGAAATGGAATGAACTCCCTATGCCTAAGGCAACCCACGAAATGTGCGTGTGGGCGCTCAACCGACCGGAGAGGCAGAATGCGCAAGCCAGGGATTAGCTCGATCCTCCTTGCGTGCTACTGATCCTGCTATCGCAACCGTCGGTCCGATCTTATCTTAGACTGGAATGAACTCTATATGCTTAGACTGGGGATGAACTCTGAATGCATAAGTCAACCCACAAAACGAGTGTACGGGCACTAAGTCGATCGAAGAGGCATAATGCGTAAGTCGGGGAACGACCCGGCCCCTCTCTGCGTACTACTAGTCCCGCTGCCACAACCCTCGATCCGACTGGGGCTTAGACATGGAATGAACTCCTTATGCCTAAGCCAATTCATGAAATGGGCGTGCGGGCGCTCAGTCGGCCGGAGAGGTAGAATGCGCAAGCCAGGGATGGGCTCGGTCCCCCCTGCATGCTACCGATCCTACTGTCGCAACCCTCGGTCTGCTCTGATCTTAGCCTGGGAATGAACTCTGTATGCTTAGGCATGGAATGAACTCTGTATGCCTAAGCCAACCCACAAAACGAGCGTGTGGGTGCCCGGCCAGTTGGAGAGGCAGAATGCACAAGTTGGGGATCGACCCAGACCCCCCCTGCGTGCAGTCGATCCTGTTACTGGTCCTACTGCTGCAACCCTCGATCCGATTTGATCCTAGACTGGGAATGAACTCCGTATGCTTAGACATGGAACTAACTCCGTATGTCTAAGCCAACCCACGAAACGAGCGTACGGGCGCTCAATCGGCCAGAGAGGCAGAATGCGTAAGCCGGGGATCGACCTAGTCCCCCCTGCGTGCTGTTGATCATACTGCCGTAACCCCCGATCCGAACTGATTTAAGGTTGGGAATGAACTCTATATGCCTAAGTCAACCCGTGAAATGAGCTTGCGGACACTGAGCCGACCGAAGAGGCATAATGTGCAAGCCAGGGATCGGCCCTGTCCCCTCTGTATGTTGTCAGTCCTGCTGCCACAACCCTTGGTTCAGCTGGGGCTTAGACATGGAATGAACTCCCTATGCCTAAGCCGACCCACGAAACGGGCGTGCGGGTGCTCAACCGACCGGAGAGGCAGAATGTGCAAGCCGGTGATCGGCCTAGTCCCCCCTGCGTGCTACCGATCCTGCTGTCGCAACCCTCGGTTCGAGCCGATCTTAGACT
The DNA here is from genome assembly GCF_047325235.1 of Durio zibethinus. NCBI lineage: Eukaryota > Viridiplantae > Streptophyta > Magnoliopsida > Malvales > Malvaceae > Durio > Durio zibethinus. The sequence goes on along the minus strand of NC_143168.1, from coordinate 10,366,768 downwards.
GGGAATGAACTCCGTATGCTTAGACTACGGATGAACTCCGTATGCCGAAGTCAACCCATGAAACTAGCGTACGGGAGCTCAGTCGGTCGGAGATGCCAGCCGGAGAGGCAGAATACGCAAGCCAAGGATCAGCCTGATCCCCCTCTACGTGCTGCCAATCCTGCTACCAGTCCTGCTACCACAACCCTCTATCTAGTTGGGGCTTAGATATGGAATGAACTCCCTATGCCTAAGCCAACCCATGAAATGAGCGTGCGGGCGCTCAGCCGGTCGGAGAGGCACAATGCGCAAGTCGGGGATCGACCCGATCTTGCTGCCACAACCCTCGATCTGACTGGGGCTTAGACATGGAATGAACTCCCTATGCCTAAGGCAACCCACGAAATGTGCGTGTGGGCGCTCAACCGATCGGAGAGGCAGAATGCGCAAGCCGGGGATCAGCTCGGTCCTCCTTGCGTGCTACCGATCCTACTATCGCAACTCTCGGTCTGGTCTGATCTTAGACTGGGAATGAACTCTATATGCTTAGACTGGGGATGAACTCCGAATGCATAAGTCAACCCACAAAACGAGTGTACGGGCACTGAGCCGGCCGAAGAGGCATAATGCGCAAGTTGGGGAACGACCCAGCCCCTCTCTGCGTACTACCGGTCCCGTTGCCACAACCCTCGGTCCGACTGGGGCTTAGACATGGAATGAACTCCTTATGCCTAAGCCAATTCATGAAATGGCCGTGCGGGGGCTCAGCCGGCCGGAGAGGCAGAATGTGCAAGCCCGGGATGGGCCCGGTCCCCCCCTGCATGCTACCGATCCTACTGTCGCAACCCTCGGTCTGCTCCGATCTTAGCCTGGGAATGAACTCTGTATGCTTAGACATGGAATGAACTCTGTATGCCTAAGCCAACCCACAAAACAAGCGTGCGGGTGCCCGGCCACTCAGAGAGGCAGAATGCACAAGTCGGGGATCGACCCAGACCCCCCTACATGCAGTCGATCCTGTTACTGGTCCTACTGTCGCAACCCTCGATCCGGTTTGATCCTAGACTGGGAATGAACTCCGTATGCTTAGACATGGAACTAACTCCGTATGTCTAAGCCAACCCATGAAACGAGCGTACGGGCGCTCAATCGGCCAGAGAGGCAGAATGCGTAAGCCGGGGATCGACCTAGTTCCCCCTGTGTGCTGTTGATCCTACTGCCGCAACCCTCGGTCCGGTCTGATCTAAGGCTGGGAATGAACTCTATATGCCCAAGTCAACCCGTGAAATGAGCTTGCGGACGCTGAGCCGACCGAAGAGGCATAATGCGCAAGCCAGGGATCGGCCCTGTCCCCTCTGTATGTTGTCAGTCCTGCTGCCACAACCCTTGGTTCAGCTGGGGCTTAGACATGGAATGAACTCCCTATGCCTAAGCCAACCCACGAAACGGGCGTGCGGGTGCTCAACCGACCGGAGAGGCAGAATGCACAAGCTGGGGATCGGCCCAGTCCCCCCTGCGTGCTGCCGATCCTGCTATCGCAACCCTCGGTCCGAGCCAATCTTAGACTGGGCATGAACTTCGTATGCTTAGACTAGGGATGAACTCCGTTTGCCTAAGTCAACCCATGAAATGAGCGTATGGGCCCTCAGCCGACCAGAGAGACAGGATGCACAAGCCGGGGATCGAACGGGTGGTAGGTGGGTTCAAGCACATCTTCATATTTCTACCATGCCAATGCCATTTTTATGGCTTGTAAATTCATACAATGGTCCCCTAACACTTCATGTGAAGTTTCACGGCAAGATGACCCATTTTCTATTTTTCACGATTTTTAAAACTTTTTACGGTTCGAGATTTTTTTAAATTTTTTTAGAAAGGTTTTTTTCCCCAAATTTGGTAGGGGTGATCCTTGTATTTTTGTTGGCATGCACAAAACAATTCATCTAAAAACTCAAAGTGGAGAAGATTTTGTGACCATTTGAAAAAAATGTCCCCATTTTAGACACTTTAATGGCTACTAGCAGCAAACTTATAAAATCTCAAATGCTTTTTAAGGGGGTGTGAGTTCTTGAGGTTTGATGAGGGATAGGGGCCAATATAAGGGCCAAGTACAAGCACACCCCCAGGCCCCTCTAATCGCCGGAACCCCCAATGTCATTGGTTAGGCTCTCCGACGATGCTTCGACAATGGTGCCCTGGGCGAAAAAATTACGACACCAGCACATGTCCAAGCCCAGCATGTGCACCGTGGCTCAAAATCTTAGACTGAAAATGAACTCCGTATGCTTAAACATGGAATGAACTCTGTATGCCTAAGCCAACCCACGAAACGAGCGTGCTGGCACTCAGCCAGCTAGAGAGGCAGAATGCGCAAGTCGGGGATCAACCTGGTTCCCCCTACGTGCTGTTGATCCTACTGCCACAACCATCAGTCCAGTCTAATCTGACGTTGGGAATGAACTTCGTATGCATAAGTCAACCCATGAAACGAGCGTGCGGGTGCTGAACCGAACGAAGAGGTATAATGCGCAAGTCGAGGATCAGTCTGATCCCCCTATGTATGCTGCCGGTCCCGCTGCCACAACCCTCAATCCAGTTGGGGCTTAGACATGGAATGAACTCTCTATGCCGAAGCCAACCCATGAAACAGGCGTGCGGGCGCTCAACCGACCGGAGAGGCAGAATGCGCAAGCCAGGAATCGGCCTGGTCCCCCTGCGTGCTACTGATCCTGCTGCCGCAACCCTCGGTCTGATCCGATCTTAGACTGGGAATGGACTCCATATGCTTAGATTGGGGATGAACTCCGTATGCCTAAGTCAACCCACGAAATGAGCGTACGGGCGCTCAGTCGACCGAAGAGGCCAGCGGGAGAGGCATAATGCACAAGCCAAGGATCAGCCCGGTCCCCCTCTGCGTGCTGCCGATCCCGCTGCCAGTCCTGCTACCACAACCCTCTATCCAGTTGCGGCTTAAACATGGAATGAACTCCCTATGCCTAAGCCAACCTATGAAATGAGTGTGCGGGCGCTCAGCCAGTCGGAGAGGCAGAATGTGCAAGTCGGGGACCGGCCCGGTCCCCCCTATGTGTTGTTGATCCTATTGCCACAACCCTCGGTCCAGTTTGATATTAGACTAGGAATGAACTCCATATGCTTAGGCTAGGGATGAACTCCGTATGCCTAAGTCAACCCACGAAATGAGCGTGCGGGCGCTCAGCCGACCAGAGAGGCAGGATGCACAAGCCGGGGATCGAACGGGTGGTAGGTGGGTTCGAGCACATCTTCATATTTTCGCTGTGCCAATGCCATTTTTATGGCTTGTAAATTCATACAATGGTCCCCTAAGCCTTCATGTGAAGTTTAATGGCAACACGACCCATTTTCTATTTTTCACGATTTTCAAAACTTTTTACGATTTGGGATTTTTTAAAATTTTTTAGAAAGAGTTTTGTCCCCAAATTTGGTAGAGGTGATCCTTGTATTTTTGTTGGCATGCACAAAAAAATTCAGCTAAAAACTCGAAATGGAGAAGATTTTGTGACCGTTTGAAAAAAGTGTCCCCTTTTTAGACACTTTAATGGCTACTGGCAGCAAACCTATAAAATCTCAAATGCTCTTTAAAGGGGTGTGAGTTCTCGAGGATTGATGAGGGATAGGGGGCCAATATAAGGGCCAAGTACTAGCACCCATCGCACATCATGTGCGCACACCCCCCGGCCCCCCAATCGTCGGAACCTCCAATGCCGCCGGTTAGGCTCTCCGATGATGGTGCCCCGGGCAAAAAAAATGCGGCACCAGCACATGCCCGAGCCCAGCATGTGCACCGTGGCTCAAGATCTTAGACTGGGAATGAACTTCGTATGCTTAGACAAAGAATGAACTCCGTATGCCTAAGCCAACCCACGAAACGAGCATGCGGGTGCTAGGCCGACCGAAGAGGCAGAATGCGCAAGTCGGGGATCGACTCGGTCCCCCCTGCGTGCTGTCTATCTTGCTGCTGCTACCCTCTGATCGGTCTGATCTTACACTAGGAATGAACTCTGTATGCATAAGTTGACCCACGAAACGAGCATGCGGGCACTGAGCCGGGGATTGGCCCGGTCCCCCTCTGCGTGTGGGTGCTCAGCTTGTCGAAAAGGCAGAATATGCAAGCCGAGGATCGGCATGGTCCCCCTGCATGCTATCGATCCTACTACTGCAACCCTCGGTCCGGTTCGATCTTAGACTGGGAATGAACTTCGTATGGTTAGACATGGAATGAACTCCGTATGCCTAAGCCAACCTACGAAAAGAGCGTGCGGGCGCTTAGCCGACCAGAGAGGTAGAATACGCAAGTCGGGGATCGACCCAGTCCCCACTGCGTGCTGTCGATTTTACTGTCGCAACCCTCAGTCCGGTCCAATCTTAGATTAGGAATTAACTCCATATGCCTAAGTCAACCCACGAAACGAGTGTGAGGGCACTGAGTCAACTGGAGAGGCATAATGCGCAAGCCAGGGATCGGCCCAGTCCCCCTCTGCGTGCTGCTAATCCCGCTACCACAACCCTCGGTCTGACTGGGGCTTAGACATGGCATGAACTCCCTATGCCTAAGCCAACCCATGAAATGGGCATGCGGGCGCTCAACCGATCGGAGAGGCAGAATGCGCAAGTTGGGGATCGGCCCAGTCCCTTTTGCGTGCTCCTGATCCTGCTGCTGCAACCCTCAGTCCGGTCCGATCTTAGACTGAGAATGAACTCCATATGCTTAGATTGGGGATGAACTCCGTATGCCTAAGTCAACCCACGAAACGAGCGTGCGGGCGCTCAGCTGACCAGAGAGGCAGGATGCGCAAGCCGGGGATCGAACGGGTGGTAGGTGGGTTCAAGCAGATCTTCATATTTCTGCTGTGCCAATGCCATTTTTATGGCTTGTAAATTCATATAATGGTCCCTTAAGCCTTCATGTGAAGTTTCATGGCAAGATGACCCGTTCTCTATTTTTCACGATTTTTGAAACTTTTTGCGGTTCAGGATTTTTTAAAATTTTTTTAGAAAGAGTTTTGTCCCAAAATTTGGTAGAGGTGATCCTTGTATTTTTATTGGCATGCACAAAACAATTCAGCTAAAAACTCAAAGTGGAGAAGATTTTGTGACCGTTTGAAAAAAATGCACCCATTTCAGACACTTTAATGGCTACTGGCAGCAAACCTATAAAATCTCAAATGCTTTTTAAAGGGGTGTGAGTTCTTGAGGTTTGATGAGGGATAGGGGGCCAATATAAGGGCCAAGTACCAGCAACTATCGCACATCATGTGTGCACACCCCCAGGCCCCCCTAATCGTCAAAACCCCCAATACTATCGGTAAGGCTCTCCGACGATGCTCTGGTGATGGTGCCCTGAGCGAAAAAAATGTGACACCAGCACATGCCCGAGCCCAGCATGTGCACCATGGCTCAAAATCTTAGACTAAAAATGAACTCCGTATGCTTAGACATGGAATGAACTCCGTATGCCTAAGCCAACCCATAAAACGAGCATGCGAGTTCTCAGCCCGCCAGAAAGGCAGAATGCACAAGCAGGGGATCGACTAGGTCCCCTTTGTGTGCTGTCGATTCTGCTGCCGCAACCCTCGGTCTGGTTCGATCTTAGGCTGGGAATGAACTCCGTATGCTTAGACTGGGGATGAACTCTGTATGCCTAAGTTAACCCACGAAACGAGTGTACGGGCGCTCAACCGGCTGGAAAGGCCGACTGGAGAGGCATAATGCGCAAGCTGAGGATCAGCTCGGTCCCCCTCTATGTGCTGTCAAACCCGCTACCGGTCCTGCTACCACAACCCTCGATTCAGCTGGGGCTTAGACATGGAATGAACTCCGTACGCCTAAACCAACTCAAGAAACGAGCGTGCGGACGTTGAGCTGGCCGGAGAGGCATAATGCGTAAACCGAGGATCGACTCGGTCCCCCTTTGTGTACTGTTGGTCCTGCTGCCATAGCCCTCAGTCCGGTTGGGGCTTAGACATGGAATGAACTCCTTATACCTAAGCCAACCCATGAAATGGGCATGCGGGAGCTCAACCGATCGTAAAGGCAGAATGCGCAAACCGAGGATTGGCTCGGTCCCCTTTACGTGCTACCGATCTTGCTATCGTAACCCTCGATCCGATTCGATCTTAGACTGGGAATGAACTTCGTATGCTTAGACTGGGGATGAACTCCGTATGCCTAAGTCAACCCACGAAATGAGCGTACGGATGCTCAGTCGACCGGAGAGGCCAGTCGGAGAGGCATAATGTGCAAGCCGAGGATCAGCTCGATCACCCTCTGCGTGCTGTCGATCTCGCTGCCGGTCCTACTACCAGAACCTTCGGTCCGACTGGGGCTTATACATGGAATGAACTACGTATGCCTAAGCCAACCCACGAAATGAGCGTGCGGGCATTGAGCCATCCGGAGAGGCATAATGCGTAAGTCGAGGATCGGCCTGGACCCCCTCTGCGTGCTGTCGGTCCCTCAACCACAACCCTCGATCTGGTTGGGGCTTAGACATGGAATGAACTCCCTATGCCTAAGCCAACCCACGAAATGGGCCTGCAGGCACTCAGCCAGTCGGAGAGGTAGAATGTGCAGGCCAAGGATCGGCCCGGTCCCCCTTGCATGCTACCGATCCTACTGCCGCAAGCCTCGGTCTGATCTGATCTTAGACTGGGAATTTACTCCATATGCTTAGATTGGGGATGAACTTCATATGCCTAAGTCAACCCACGAAATGAGCGTACGGGCGCTCAGTCGACCAGAGAGGCAGGATGCGCAAGCCGGGGATCGAACAGGTGGTAGGTGGGTTCAAGCATATCTTTATATTTCTACCATGCCAATGCCATTTTTATGGTTTGTAAATTCATACAACGGTCCCCTAAGACTTCATGTGAAGTTTCGTGGCAAGATGTCCCATTTTCTATTTTTCACGATTTTTGAAACTTTTTACGGTTTGAGATTTTTTAAAATTTTTGTAGAAAGTGTTTTGTCTCCAAATTTGGTAGAGGTGATCCTTTTATTTTTTTTGGCTTACACAAAAAAATTCAGCTAAAAACTTGAAGTGGAGAAGATTTTGTGACCGTTTGAAAAAAGTGTCCCCATTTTAGACACTTTAATGGCTACTGGTAGCAAACCTATAAAATCTCAAATGCTCTTTAAAGGGGTGTGAGTTCTCAAGGTTTGATTAGGGATAGGGGGCCAATATAAGGGCTAATTACCAGCACCCATCACACATCATGTGCGCACACCCCCCGGCCCCCCAATCGCCGGAACCCCCAATGCCGCCGATTAGGCTCTCCGGCAATGCTCCAGTGATTCTCCGATGACGGTGCCCCAGGCAAACAAAATTTGGCACCAGCACATGCCCGAGCCCAGCATGTGCACCGTGGCTCAAAATCTTAGACTGGGAATGAACTCCGTATGCTTAGACATGGAATGAACTCCGTATGCCTAAGCCAACCCATGAAATGAGCGTGCGGGCGCTAAGCCGACTAGAGGGGCAGAATGCGCAAGCCGGGGATTGACCCGGTCCCCCCTGCGTGCTGTCGAAGAACTCCGTATGCATAAGTCAACCCATGAAAGGAGCGTGTCAATGTTGAGTCGGCCGAAGGGGCATAATGCGTAAGCCGGAGATTAGCCCGATCCCTTTCTGCGTGTTGCCGATCCCACCACCACAACCCTCGGTCCGGCTAGGACTTAGACATGGAATGAACTCCCTATGCCTAAGCCAACCCACAAAAGGCAAAATGCTCAGTCGAGGATCAGCCCGGTCCCTCCTGCGTACTGCTGATCCTGCTGCCACAACCCTCGATTTGGTCTGATCTTAGACTAGGAATGAACTCCGTATGCTTAGACTAGGGATGAACTCCGTATGCCTAAGTCAGCCCACGAAATGAATGTATGGGTGCTCAGTCAGCCAGAGAGGCATAATGCGCAAGTCGAGGATCAGCTTGATCCCCCTATGTGTGCTGCCGATCCCGTTGCCAGTCCTGTTGCCATAACCCTCGGTTCGACTGGGGCTTAGACAAGGAATGAACTCCATATGCCTAAGCCCACCCATGAAATGAGCGTGCAGGCGCTGAGCCGACCGGAGAGGCATAATGCGCAAGCCAGGGATCGACCCAGTGCACCTCTGCATGCTGTCAGTCTCGCTACCACAACCCTCGGTCCGACTGGAGCTTAGACATGGAATGAACTCCCTATGTGTAAGCCAACCCACGAAATGGGTGTGCAGGTGCTGAGCCGGCCAGAGAGGCAGAATGCGCAAGCCGGGGATTGACCCGATCCCTCCTACGTGCTACCGATCCTGCTGCCACAACCCTCGGTCTGGTCTGATCTTAGACTAGGAATGAACTTTGTATGCTTAGACTGGGGATGAACTCCGTATGCCTAAGTCAACCCACGAAATGAGCGTGTGGGCGCTCAACCGACCAGAGACGCAGGATGCGCAAGCCGGGGATCGAACGGGTGGTAGGTGGGTTCAACCGCATCTTCATATTTTTGCCGTGCCAATGCCATTTTTATGGCTTCTAAATTCATACAATGGTCCCCTAAGCCTTCATGTGAAGTTTCGTGGCAAGACGACCCGTTTTCTATTTCTCACGATTTTTGAAACTTTTGACGGTTTGAGATTTTTTAAAATTTTTTTAGAAAGACTTTTGTTCCCAAAATTGGTAGAGGTGATCGTTGTATTTTTTTTGGCATGCACAAAACAATTCAACTAAAAACTCAAAGTGGAGAAGATTTTGTGACCATTTGAATAAAGTGTCCCCATTTAAGACACTTTAATGGCTACTGACAGCAAACCTATAAAATCTCAAATACTCTTTGAGGAGGTGTGAGTTCTCGAAGTTTGATGAGGGATAGGGGGCCAATATAAGGGCCAAGTACCAGCACCCATCGCACATCATGTGCGCAGACCCGCCCGGCCCCCCCAATCATTGGAACCCCCAATGCCTAAGCTAACCCACGAAATGAGCGTGTGGGTGCTCAGTCGGTCGGAGAGGCAGAATGCATAAGTCGGGGATCGACCCGATCCCCCCTGCATGCTGTCGATCTTCCTATCACAACCCTCAGTCCGATCCGATCTTACACTGGAAATGAACTCCGTATGCATAAGTCAAACCACGAAACGAGCGTATGGACGCTGAGCCGGTCGAAGACGTATAATGCGTAAGCTGGGGATCAGCCCGGTCCCCTTCTGCATGCTGTCAATCCCACTGCCACAACCCTCAGTTCGGCTGGGGCTTAGACATGGAATGAACTCCCTATGCCTAAGCCAACCCACGAAACGGACGTGCGGGTGCTCAACTGACTGGAGAGGCAAAATGCGCAAGTCAGGGATCGGCTTGGTCCCCCCTGCATGATGTCGATCCTGCTATCGTAACCCTCGGTCTGGTCTGATATTAGACTGGGAATGAACTCCGTATGCTTAGACTGGGGATGAACTTCGTATGCCTAAGTCAACCCACGAAACGAGCGTACGAGCGCTCAACCGATCGAACAGGCATAATGCACAAGCTGGGGATCAGCCCGATCCCCCTCTGTGTGCTGTCAGGCCCGCTGCCACAACCCTCGATCTGACTGGGGCATAGACATGGAATGAACTCCCTATGCCTAAGCCAACCCACGAAATGGGTGTGCGGGCACTCAGTCGGTCGGAGAGGCAGAATACGTAAGCTGGGGATCGACCCGGTCCCCCCAGCATGCTGTCACTCCTACTGTCGCAACCTTCGGTTCAGTTCAATCTTAGACTGGGAATGAACTCCATATGCTTAGACTGCGGATGAACTCTGTATGCCTAAGTCAACCCACGAAACGAGCGTACGGGCGCTCAGTTGGCTAGAGAGGCCGACCGGAGAGGCATAATGCACAAGTTGGGGATCAACCCGGTCCCTTTCTTCATGCTACCGATCCCACCGCTGATCCTGCTACCACAATCCTCGATCCAACTGGGGCTTAGACATGGAATGAACTTCGTATGCCTAAGCCACCCATGAAACGAGCGTGCGGGCACTGAGTCGACTGGAGAGGCATAATGCGTAAGCTAGGGATCGGCCCGATCCCTCTTTGTGTGCTATCGGTCCCGTTACCACAACCCTCGATCTGGCTAGACTTAGACATGGAATGAACTCCGTATGCCTAAGCCAACCCACGAAACGAGCGTACGGGCGCTGAATCGGCCAGAGAGGCATAATGCGTAAGTCGGGGATCGACCCGATCCCCCTCTTCGTGCTGTCGATCCTGCTACCACAACCCTCGATCTGATTGGGGGTTAGGCATGGAATGAACTCCATATGCCTAAGCTAACCCATGGAACGAGCGTGCGGGGGCTCAACCGACCGAAGAGGTAGAATGCGCAAGCTGGGGATCGGCTCGGTCCCCCCTGTGTGCTGTAGATCCTGCTGTCGCAACATTCGGTCTGGTCTGATCTTAGACATGGAATGAACTCCGTATGCTAGACTGGCGATGAACTCCGTATGCCTAAGTCAACCCAAGAAACGAGCGTGTGGGCGCTCAGCCGACTAGAGAGACAGGATGCGTAAGCCGAGGATCAAACGGGTGGTTGGTGGGTTCAAGCACATCTTCATATTTTTGCGATGCCAATGCCATTTTTGTGGCTTGTAAATTCATACAATGGTCTCTTAAGCCTTCATGTGAAGTTTTGTGGCAAGACGACCCGTTTTCTATTTTTCAAGATTTTTGAAACTTTTTGTGGTTTAGGATTTTTGAAAATTTTTTTAGAAAGAGTTTTGTCCCCAAATTTGGTAGAGGTGATCCTTGTATTTTTTTGGCATGCACAAAAAATTTCAGCTAAAAATTCAAAGTGGAGAAGATTTTGTGTCCAATTGAAAAAAGTGTCCCTATTTAAGACACTTTAATAGCTACTAGTAGCAAACCTATAAAATCTCAAATGCTCTTTAAGGGGGTGTGAGTTCTCAAGGTTTGATGAGGGATAGGGGGCCAATATAAGGGCCAAGTACCAGCACCCATCATACATCATGTGCGCACACCCCTCGGCCCTCCCAATCGTCGGAACCCCAATACCGTCGGTTAAGCTCTCTAGTGATGCTCCGACGATGGTGCCCCAGGTAAAAAAAATGTGGCACCAGTGCATGCCCGAGCCCAACATGTGCACCATGGCTGAAAATCTTAGACTGGGAATGAACTCCTTATGCTTAGACATGGAATGAACTCCGTATGCCTAAGCCAACCCACGAAACGAGCGTGAGGGCGTTCAGTCGATTGGAGAGGCAGAATGCACAAGTCGGGGATCAACCCGATCCCCCCTACGTGCTGTCAATCCTACTGCCACAACCCTTGGTCCGATCTGATCTTACACTGGGAATGAACTCTGTATGCATAAGCCAACCCACGAAACGAGCGTGCGGGCGTTGAGCCGGCTAAAGCGGCATAATGCGCAAGTCGGGGATCAGCCCGATCCCTCTCTGCGTGCTACCGATCCCGCTACCACAACCCTCGGTCCAGCTGGGGCTTAGACGTGGAATGAACTCCATATGCCTAAGCCAACCCACGAAATGGGCGTGCAGGAGCTCAGCCGGTTGGAGAGGCAAAATGCGTAAGTCGGGGATCAGCCCGATCCCCTATGCGTGCTACCGATCCTGCTACCGTAACCCTTGGTCCGGTTTGATCTTAGACTGGCAATGAACTCCGTATGCTTAGACTAGGGATGAACTCCGTATGCCTAAGTCAACCCATGAAACGAGCGTACGAACACTCAACTGGCCGAAGAGGCCGACCAAAGAGGCATAATGTGCAAGCCGGGGATCAACCCAGTCCCCCTCTGCGTGCTATCAATCCCGCTGCAGGTCCTGCTACCACAACCCTAGGTCCAGCTGGGGCTTAGTCATGGAATGAACTCCGTATGCCTAAGCCAAACCATGAAACGAGTGTGTGGGCGCTGAGCCGACCGGAGAGGCATAATGCGCAAGCCGGGGATCGGCCCAATCCCCCTCTGCCACAACCCTTGGTTCGATTGGGCCTTAGACAAGGAACGAACTCCCTATGCCTAAGCCAAGCCACGGAACGGGCGTGTGGGCGCTTAGCCGACCGGAGAGGCAGAATGCGCAAGCCGGTGATCAGCCCGATCCCCCTTACGTGCTGTCGATCCTGCTATCGCAACCCTCAGTTCGGTTCGATCTTAGACTTAGAATGAACTCCATATGCTTGGACTAGGGATGAACCCGTATGCCTAAGTCAACCCATGAAATGAGCGTGCGGGTGCTCAGCCGACCAGAGGGGTAGGATGCGCAAGCCGAGGATCGAATGGGTGGTAGGTAGGTTCTAGAACATCTTCATATTTTTGCCATGCCAATGCCATTTTTATGGCTTGTAAATTCATACAATGGTCCCCTAAGCCTTCATGTGAAGTTTTGTGGCAAGACGGTCCGTTTTTTATTTTTCATAATTTTTGAAACTTTTTGAGGTTCGAGATTTTTTAAAATTTTTTAGAAAGAGTTTTCTCCCCAAATTTGGTAGAGGTGATCCTTGTATTTTTGTTGGCATGCACAAAAACATTCAGCTAAAAACTCAAAGTGGAGAAGATTTTGTGACTATTTGAAAAAAGTGTCCCCATTTCAGACACTTTAATTGCTACTGGCAACAAACCTATAACATCTCCAATACTCTTTAAGGGGGTGTGAGTTCTCGAGGTTTGATGAGGGATAGGGAGCCAATATAAGGGCCAAGCACTAGCACCCATCGCACATCATGTGTGCACACCCCCCGGCCCCCCAATCGTCGAAACCCCCAATGCCGTCGGTTAGGCTCTTCGACGATGCTCCGGTGATGGTACCTCGGGTGAAAAAAATATGGCACCAACACATGCCCGAGCCCAGCATGTGCACCGTGGCTCAAAATCTTAGATTCAGAGTGAACTCTGTATGCTTCGGCAAGGAATGAACTCCATATGCCTAAGCCAACCCACGAAACGAGCGTGCGGGCACTCAGTCGGTCGAAGAGGCAGAATGCACAAGCTGGTGATCGACCCGATCTCTCCTGCGTGCTGTCGATCCTGTTGCTGCAACCCTCAGTCTGGTCCAATCTTACACTGGGAATGAACTCCGTATGCATAAGTCAACCCATGAAACGAGCGTGCGGGCGCTGAGCCGACCGAAGAGGCATAATGAGCAAGCCAGGGATCGACCTTGTCCCCCTCTACGTGCTGTCGATGTTGCTACCGCAACCCTTGGCCCGACTGGGGCTTAGACATGGAATGAACTCCCTATGCCTAAGCCAACCCACGAAACGGACGTGCGGGTGCTCAGCAAGCCGGAGAGGCAAAATACGCAAGTCAGGGACCGGCCCAATCCCCCCTGTGTGCTGCAGATCCTGCTGCCATAACCCTCGGTCCGATTCGATCTTAGACTCAGAATGAACTCCGTATGCTTAGACTGGGGATGAACTTCGTATGCCTAAATCAACCCACGAAACGAGTGTGCGAGCACTTAGCCGGCCAAAGACGCCGACCGGAGAGGCATAATGCGCAAGTCGGGGATCAGCCTGTCCCCCTCTACGTACTGTCGATCCTGCTGCCGGTCCTGCTACCACAACCCTTGGTCTGACTGGGGCTTAGACATGGAATGAACTTCGTATGCCTAAGCCAAACCACGAAACAAGCGTGCGGGCGTTGAGCCGATCGAAGAGGAATAATGTGCAAGCCGGGGATCGACCGAGTCCCCCTCTATGTGCTGTCGGTCCCGCTGCTACAACCCTCGATCCGACTGGGTCTTAGACATGGAATGAACTCTGTATGCCTAAGCCAACCCATAAAACGAGTGTGCGGGCTCTCGATCGATTGGAGAGGCAAAATGCGCAAGCCGGGGATCAACCCGGTCCCCTCCACGTGCTATCGATCCTATTGTCGCAACCCTCAGTCTGGTCTGATCTTACACTGGGAATTAACTCCGTATGCATAAGTCAACCCACAAAACGAGCGTGCAGGCGCTGCACCGATCGAAGAAACATAATGCGTAAGCCGAGGATCGACCCGATCCCCCTCTGCGTGCTACTGGTCCCACTGCCACAACCCTCGGTCTGGCTGGGGCTTAGACATGGAATGAATTCCCTATGCCTAAGCCAACCCATGAAACGGACGTGCGGGCGCTCAACAGACTGGAGAGGCAGAATGCACAAGTTGGGGATCGGCATGGTCCCCCTTATGTACTACCGATCCTACTGTCTCAACCCTCTGTCCGGTCTGATCTTAGACTGGGAATGAACTCCGTATGCTTACATTGGGGATGAACTCCGTATGCTTAAGTCAACCCATGAAACAAGTGTACGAGCGCTCAGCTGACCGGAGAGGCCAGCTGGAGAGGCATAATGCGTAAGCCGACGATCAGCCCGGTCCCCCTCTACGTGCTGCCTATCCCGCTGCCGGTCCTGCTGCCACAACCCTCGGTCCGACTGGGGCTTAGACATGGAATGAACTCCATATGCCTAAGCCAACCCACGAAATGAGCGTGCGGGCGCTAAGCCGGTCGGAGAGGCATAATGCGCAACCTGGGGATCGACCCAGTCCCTCTCTGCGTGCTGCCGGTCCCGCTACCACAACCCTCGGTCCGACTAGGGCTTAGACATGGAATGAACACCCTATGCCTAAGCCAACCCATGAAACGGGCGTGCGGGCGCTCAGCCGACCGGAGAGGCAGAATGCGTAAGCCGGGGATTGACTCGATCCCCCCTGCATGCTGCCAATCCTGCTCCCGTAACCCTCAGTCCAGTGCGATCTTAGACTGGGAATGAACTCCGTATGCTTAGACTGGGGATGAACTCCGTATGCCTAAGTCAACAAGTGAAACGAGCGTGCGGGCACTCAGTCGACCAGAAAGGCAAGATGCGCAAGCCGGGGATCAAACCGGTGGTAGGTGGGTTCAAGCACATCTTCATATTTCTACTATGCCAATGCCATTTTTATGGCTTGTAAATTCATACAATGGTCCGCTAAGACTTCATGTGAAGTTTCGTGGCAAGACGACCCGTTTTTTATTTTTCACATTTTTTCAAACTTTTTACGGTTCGGGATTTTTTAAAATTTTTTTAGAAAGAGTTTTGTCCCCAAACTTGGTAGAGGTGATCCTTGTATTTTTGTTAGCATGCACAAAAAAACTCAGCTAAAAACTCGATGTGGAGAAGATTTTGTGACCGTTTGCAAAAAGTGTCCCGTTTCAGACACTTTAATGGCTACTGGCAGCAAACCTATAAAATCTCAAATGCTCTTTAAGGTGGTGTGAGTTCTCGAGGTTTGATGAGGGATAGGGGGCCAATATAAGGGCCAAGTACCAGCACCCATCGCACATCATGTGTGCACACCCCCGGCCCCCCCAATCGTCGGAACCCCCAATGCCGCCGGTTAGGCTCTCCGACGATGCTCCGACGATGCTCTGGCGATGGTGCCCCGGGTGAAAAAAATGCAGCACCAGCATATGGCCAAGTCCAGCATGTGCACCGTGGCTCAAAATCTTTGATTGGGAATGAACTCCGTATGCTTAAACATGGAATGAACTCTGTATGCCTAAGCCAACCCACGAAACGAGCGTGCGGGCGCTCAGCCGATTAGAGAGGCAGAATGCGCAAGTCGAGGATCGACCCAGTCCCCCTTGCATGCTGTTGATCCTACTATCGCAACCCTTGGTCCGGTCTGATCTTAGACTGAGAATGAACTCCGTATGTATAAGTCAACCCACAAAACAAGCATGCGGGCGTTGAGCCGGCCTTAAAGGCATAATACGCAAGCCGAGGATCGGCCCGATCCCCCTCTACGTTGCCACAACCCTCGGTCTGACTGGGGCTTAACATGGAATGAACTCCCTATGCCTAAGCCAACCCCCAAAATGAGCGTGCGGGCACTCAGCCGACCGGAGTGGCAAAATGCGCAAGTCGGGGATCGGCCCAGTCCCCCCTGTGTGCTATCGATCCTACTGTTGCAACCCTCGATCCGGTCCGATCTTAGGCTGGGAATGAACTCCGTATGCTTAGACTGGGGATGAGCTCTATATGCCTAAGTCAACCCATGAAACGAGCGTCCGGGCGCTTAGCCGACCAAAGAGGCAGGATGCACAAGCTAAGGATCGAACGGGTGGTAGGTGGGTTCAAGCACATCTTCATATTTTTGCCATACCAATGCCATTTTTATGGCTTGTAAATTCACACAATGGTCCCCTAAGCCTTCATGTGAAGTTTCGTGGCAAGACAACCCGTTTTCTATTTTTCACGATTTTCAAAACTTTTTGCGATTCGAGATTTTCTAAAAATTTTTTAGATAGAGTTTTGTCCCCAAATTTGGTAGAGGTGATCCTTGTATTTTTGTTGACATGCACAAAATCATTCAACTAAAAATTTGAAGTGGAGAAGATTTTGTGATTGTTTGAAAAAAGTGTCCCCATTTCAAACACTTTAATGGCTACTGGCAGCAAACCTATAAATTCTCAAATGCTCTTTTAGAGGGTGTGAGTTCTCGAGGTTTGATGAGGGATAGGGGGCCAATATAAGGGCCAAGTACCAGCACCCATCGCACATCATGTGCGCACACCCCCGGCCCCCCCAATGGCCGGAACCCCAATGCCGTCGGTTAGGCTCTCTGACGATGCTCTGGCTATGCTCAGACGATTGTGCCCCGGGCAAAAAAAATATGGCACCAGCACATGCCCGAGCCCAGTATGTGCACCGTGGCTTAAAATCTTAGACTAGGAATGAACTCCGTATGCTTAGACATGGAATGAACTCTGTATGCCTAAGCCAACCTACGGAACGAGCGAACGGGCGCTCAGTCGGTCGAAAAGGTAGAATGCGCAAGCTGGGGATTGACCCAGTCCCCCCTACGTCCTGTCGATCCTACTATCGTAACCCTCGGTCGGGTCTAATCTTAGATTGGGAATGAACTCTGTATGCATAAGTCAACCCACAAAACGAGCGTGCAGGCGCTGAGCCAATCGAAAAGGCATAATGCGCAAGCCGGGGATCGGCCCAGTCCCCCTCTGCGTGCTGTCAGTCCCGCTGCCACAACCCTCGGTTCGGCTGGGGCTTAGACATGGAATGAACTCCCTATGCCTAAGCCAACCCACGAAATGGGCGTGCGGGAGCTCAGCTAGCCGGAGAGGTAGAATGCACAAGACGGGGATCGACCCCGTCCCCCCTGCGTGCTGTCGATCCTGCCGTCGCAACCCTCAGTTCGGTACGATCTTAGACTTGGAATGAACTCCGTATGCATAGACTGGGGATGAACTTCGTATGCCTAACCCAACCCACAAAACGAGCATGTGGGCAATCAGTCGGCCGAAGAGGCAGAATACGTAAACCGGGGATCGCCTCAGTCCCCCTTACGTGTTGTCGATCTTGCTACTGCAACCCTCGGTCTGGTCTGATCTTAGATCGGGAATGAACTTCATATGCTTAGACTGGGGATGAACTCCGTACGCCTAAGTCAACCCACGAAATGAGCGTGCGGGCGCTCAGCCGACCAGAGAGACATGATGCGCAAGCCGGGGATCGAACGGGTGGTAGGTGGGTTCAAGCACATCTTCATATTTCTACCATGCCAATGCCATTTTTATGGCCTGTAAATTCATACAATGGTCCCCTAAGCCTTCATGTGAAGTTTCGTGGCAAGATTACCCATTTTCTATTTTTGACGATTTTCAAAACTTTTTATGGTTCAGGATTTTTAAAAAATTTTTTAAAAAGGTTTTTGACCCCAAATTTGGTAGAGGTGATCCTTGTATTTTTGTTGGCATGCAGAAAACAATTCAGCTAAAAACTCGAAGTGGAGAAGATTTTGTGACCATTTGAAAAAAGTGTCCCCATTTCAGACACTTTAATGGCTACTGGCAGCAAACCTATAAAATCCCAAATGCTCTTTAAGGGGGTTTGAGTTCTTGAGGTTTGATGAGGGATAGGGGGCCAATATAAGGGCCAAGTACCTGCACCCATCACACATCAAGTGCGCGCACCCCCTGGCCCCCCCAATCATCAGAACCTCTAATACCGCCGGTTAGGCTCTCCAGCGATGCTCCGACGATGCTTCGGTGATGGTGCCCCGAGCGAAAAAAATGCAGCACCAGCACATGCCCGAGCCCAACATATGCACTGTGGCTCAAAATCTTAGACTGGGAATGAACTCTGTATGCTTAGCCAAGGAATGAACTCCGTATGCATAAGCCATCCTACAAAACGGGTGTGCAGGTGCTCAGTCGACCGGAGAGGCAGAATGTGCAAGCTGAGGATCGGGTTAGTCCCCCCCTGCGTGCTGTCGATCCTGCTATCGCAACCCTAAGTCCGGTCCGATATTAGACTAGGAATGAACTTCATATGCATAAGTCAACCCACGAAATGAGCGTAGGGGCACTGAGCCGGTCGAAGAGGCAGAATGAGCAAGTCGGGGATCGGCCCGAACCCCCTACGTGATGCCGATCTTGCTGTCGTAACCCTCGATTCAATCTGATCTTAGACTGGGAATGAACTCTGTATGCTTAGACTGGGGATGAACTCCGTATGCCTAAGTCAACCCACGAAACGAGCGTGCAGGTGCTCGGCCGGTCGGAGAGGCCGGCCGGAGAGGCCAGCCAGAGAGGCATAATGCGCAAGCTGGGGATAAGCCTGATCTCCCTCTGCTTGCTACCTATCCCACTGTCGGTGCTGCTGGCACAACCCTTGGTCTGACTAAGGATTAGACATGGAATGAACTCTGTATGCCTAAGCCAACCCATGAAATGAGCGTGCGGGCGTTCAACCGATCGAAGAGGCAGAATGCGCAAGGCGGGGATCGGCCCGATCCCCCTCTACATGCTGCCGATCCTGCTGTCGCAACCCTCGGTGTAGTCTAATCTTAGACTGGGAATGAACACCGTATGCCTAAGTCAACCCACGAAACGAGCGTGCGGACGGGCGCTCAACCGACCGGAGAGGCCGACCAGAAAGGCGTAATGCACAAGCCGAGAATCAGCTCGGTCCCCCTCTGCATGCTGTCGATCCCGTTGCTGGTCCTGCTGCCACAACCCTTGGTTCGGCTGAGGCTTAGACATGGAATGAACTCCGTATGCCTAAGCCAACCCATGAAATGAACGTGTAGGCACTCAGTCGGCTGGAGAGGTAGAATGTGCAAGCCAGGGATCTGCCCAGTCCCCCCCTACATGCTGTCGATCCTGCTACCGCAACCCTCAGTCCGATCCGATCTTAGACTGGGAATGAACTCCGTATGCTTAGACATGGAATGAGCTCCATATGCCTAAGCCAACCCATGAAACGAGCGTGCGGGTGATCAACCAGTCAGAGAGGCAGAATGCATAAGTAGGGGATCAACCTGATCCCCCCTACATGCTCCCAATCCTACTGTTAGTCCTACGTCGTAAACCTCGATCTGGTCTGATCTTAGACTAGGAATGAACTTCATATGCTTAGACATGGAATGAACTCCGTATGCCTAAGCCAACCCACAAAATGAGCGTGCGGGCACTCAGCTGGTCGGAGAGGCAGAATGCGCAAGCCGGGGATCGGCCCGATCCCCCCCTGCGTGCTGTCAATCCTACTACCGCAACCCTCAATTTGGTCTGATCATATACTGGGAATGAATTCCGTATGCCTAAGTCAACCCACGAAATGAGTGTACGAGTGCTAAGCCGAATGGAGAGGCATAATGCGCAAGTCGAGGATCGGCCCGGTCCCCCTCTGCGTGCTGTCGGTCCTGCTGCCACAACCCTCGGTCCGACTGGGGTTTAGGCATGGAATGAACTCACTATGCCTAAGCCAACCCATGAAACTGGCATACGGTCGCTCAGCCGGTCGGACAGGCAAAATGTGCAAGTGGGGGATTAGCCCGATCCCCCCTACATGCTGTCGATCCTGCTGCCGTAACTTTCGATCCAGTTCGATCATAGACTGGGAATGAACTCTGTATGCTTTGACTAGGAATGAACTCCGTATGCCTAACTCAACCCACGAAATGAGCGTGCGGGCACTCAGCTGACCAGAGAGACAAGATGCGTAAGTCGAGGATCGAACGGGTGGTAGGTGGGTTCAAGCACGTCTTTATATGTCTAATGTGCCAATACTATTTTTATGGCTTGTAAATTCATACAATGGTCCCCTAAGCCTTCATGTGAAGTTTCGTGGCAAGATGACCCGTGTTCTATTTTTCATGATTTTTGAAACTTTTTATGGTTCGAGATTTTTTAAAATTTTTTTAGAAAGAGTTTTGTCCCCAAATTTGGTAGAGGTGATCCTTGTATTTTTGTTGGCATGCACAAAATAATTCAGCTAAAAACTCGAAGTGGAGAAGATTTGGTGATCATTTGAAAAAAATGTCCCCATTTCAAACACTTTAATGGCTGCTGGCAGCAAACCTATAAAATCTCAAATGCTCTTTAAAGGGGTGTGAGTTCTCGAGGTTTGATGAGGGATAGGGGGCAAATATAAGGGCCAAGTACCAGCACCCATCGCACATCATGTGTGCACACCCCCCGACTCCCCCAATCGTCGGAACCCCCAATGCCGTCGGTTAGGTTCTCCGGCGATGCTCTGGCGATGGCGCCCTGGGTGAAAAAAATGCGGCACGAGCACATGCCCGAGCCCAGCATGTGCACTGTGGCTGAAAATCTTAGACTAGGAATGAACTTCATATGCTTAGACATGGAATGAACTCCGTATACCTAAGCCAACCCACGAAACGAGCATGCGGGCGCTCAGCGACCAGAGAGGCAAAATACGCAAGCCGAGGATTGACCTGATCCCCCCTACGTGCTGTCGATCCTGCTGCTGCAACCTTCGGTCCGGTCTAATCTTACACTGGGAATGAACTCCGTATGCATAAGTCAACCCACGAAACAAGCGTGCGGGCACTAAGCCGATCGAAGAGGCATAATGTGCAAGCCAGGGATCAGCCCGGTATCCCTCTGTGTGCTGCCGGTCCCATTGCTACAACCTTCAGTTCGACTGGGGCTTACACATGGAATGAACTCCCTATGCCTACGCCAACCCACAAAATGAGCGTGCGGGCACTCAGCCGGCCAGAGAGGCAAAATGCGCAAGCCGGGGATCAGCTCGGTCCCTTTTGCGTGCTATTGATCTTGCTGCCGCAACGTTTGGTCCAGTTTGATCATAGACTGGGAATGAACTCGGTATGCTTAGACTGGGGATGAACTCTGTATGCCTAAGTCAATCCACGAAACAAGTGTGCGGGCGCTCAGTCGACCAGAGAGGCAGGATGAGCAAGCTAGGGATTGAACAGATGGTAGGTGGGTTCAAGCACATCTTCATATTTCTGCCATGCCAATGCCATTTTTATGGCTTACAAATTCATACAATGGTCCCCTAAGCCCTCATGTGAAGTTTCGTGGCAAGATGAGTCGTTTTCTATTTTTCATTATTTTTGAAACTTTTTACGGTTTGGGATTTTGTAAAAAATTTTTAGAAAGAGTTTTGTCCCAAATTTCATAGAGGTGATCCTTGTATTTTTGTTGGCATGCACAAAGAAATTCAGCTAAAAACTTGAAGTGGAGAAGATTTTGTGACCGTTTGAAAAAAGTGTCCACATTTCAGACACTTTAATGGCTACTGGCAGCAAACCTATAAAATCTCAAATGCTCTTTAAGGGGGGGTGAGTTCTCGAGGTTTGATGAGGGATAGGGGGCCAATATAAGGGCCAAGTACCAGCACCCATCGCACATCATGTGCGCCCCCCTCGGCCCCCCCAATCGTCGGTACCCCCAATGCCGCCGGTTAGGCTCTCTGGCGATGGTGCCCCGGGCGAAAAAAATGCGGCAGCAGCACATGCCCAAGCCCAGCATGTGCACTGTGGCTCAAATTCTTACACTGGGAATGAACTTCATATGCTTAGACCTGGAATGAACTCTGTATGCCTAAGCCAACCCAGGAAATGAGTGTGCGGGCACTCAACCGCCCGGAAAGGCAGAATGTCCAAGCCGGGGATCGACTAGGTCCCCCAATGAATGCTGTCGATCCTACTGCTGCAACCCTTGGTCGGGTCTGATCTTACACTGGGGATGAACTCCGTATGCATAAGTCAACCCACGAAACGAGCATCCGAGCACTGAGCCGGTCGAAGAGGCATAATGTGCAAGCCGAGGATCGGCCCAGTCCCCCTTTGCGCGCTGCGTGTCCCGCTACCACAACCCTTGTTCTAGCTGGGGCTTAGACATGGAATGAACTCCCTATGCCTAAGCCAACCCACAAAACGGGCGTGCAGGCGCTCAGCCGGCCGGAGAGGCAGAATGCGCAAGCCCGGGATTGGCTCAGTCCCCCTTGCATGCTGTCGATCCTGCTGTCACAACCCTCGATCCGATCCGATCTTGGACTTGGAATGAACTTCGTATGCTTAGACTGGGGATGAACTCTGTATGCCTAAGTCAACACGCAAGACGAGCGTGCGGGCACTCAGTCGGTGGGAGAGGCCGATTGGTGAGGCATAATGCGCAAGCCGGGGATTAGCCCGGTGCCCCTCTGCGTGCTACCGATCCTGTTACCGGTCCGACTACCACAACCCTCAGTCCGGCTGGGGTTTAGACATGGAATGAACTCTGTATGCCTAAGCCAACCCATGAAATGCGCATGCGGGCGCTTAACCAGTCGAAGAGGTAGAATGTGTAAGCTAGGATCGACCCGGTCCCCTTTGCATATGCCGATCCTATTGCTGCAACCCTCGGTCCGGTCCAATCTTAGACTGGGAATGAACTCCGTATGCTTAGACATGGAATGAACTCCGTATGCCTAAGCCAACCCATGAAACGAGCGTGCGGGCGCTCAGCCGAACAGAGAGGTAGAATGCGCAAGTCGAGGATCAGCCCGATCCCCCTCTGCATGCTATCAATCTTACTGCTGGTCCTACTACCGCAACCTTCAGTCCGGTCTGATCTTAGACTGGGAATGAACTCCTTATGCTTAGACATGGAATGAACTTCGTATGCCTAAGCCAACCTATGGAACGAGCGTGCGGGCGCTCAGCCGATCGGAGAGGCAGAATGCCTAAGCCGAGGATCAGCTCGGTCGCCCCTGTGTGCTGTCAATCCTGCTGCCACAACCCTCGATCCGGTCTGATCTTAAACTGGGAATGAACTCCGTATGCCTAAGTCAACCCACGAAACGAGCGTGCAGGCGCTGAGTCAGCCGGAGAGGCATAATGCGCAAGCCAGGGATCGGCCCAGTCCCCCTCTATGTACTGTCGATCCCGCTACCATAACCCTCGGTCCGGTTGGGGCTTAGACATGGAATGAACTTCGTATGCCTAAGCCAACCCACGAAACAAGGGTACGGGCACTCAGCCAGCCGAAGAGGCAGAATGCTTAAGTCAAGGATCGACCCGATCCCCCCTGCGTGCTATGGATCCTGCTGCCATAACCCTCAGTCCGATTCAATCTTACACTGGGAATGAACTCCGTATGCATAAGTTAATCCACGATACGAGCATGCGGGCATTGAGTCGATCGAAGAGGCATAATGCGCAAGTCGGGGATCGGCCCGGTCCCCCTCTGCGTGCGGCTGGTCCTGCTGCCATAACCCTCAGTTCGACTGGGGCTTACACATGGAATGAACTCCCTATGCCTAAGCCAACCCATGAAATGGGCGTGCGGGCGCTCAGTCGGTCGGAGAGGTAGAATATGTAAGACGGGGATCGGCTCGGTCCCCCCTGTGTGCTGTCGATCCTGCTGCCACAACCCTCGGTTCGGTCCGATCTTAGACTAGGAATGAACTCCGTTTGCTTAGACATGGAATGAACTCCGTATGCCTAAGCCAACCCATGAAACGAGCGTGCAGGCACCTAGCCGGCCGGAAAGGTAAAAAGTGCAAGTCAGGGATCGACCCGGTCCCCCCTATGTGCTGTCGATCTTGCTACCGCAACCCTCAGTCTGATCCGGTCTTACACTGGGAATGAACTCTGTATGCATAAGTCAACCCACAAAATGAGCGTGCGAGCGTTGAGCTACCGAAGAGGCATAATGCGCAAGCCGAGGATCGACCCGATCCCCCTATACGTGCTGCCAGTCCCACTGCCACAACCCTCGGTCTGGCTAGGGCTTAGACATAGAATGAACTCCCTATGCCTAAGCCAACCCATAAAACGGGCGTGCGGGCGCTCAACCAGCCGGAGAGGCAGATCCGTAAGCTGGGGTTGGGCTCGGTCCCCCTTACGTGCTACCGATCCTGCTACCGCAACCCTCAGTCCGATCTGATCTTAGACTAGGAATGAACTCCATATGCTTAGACTGGGGATGAACTCCGTATGCGTAAGTCAATGCACGAAACGAGCATGCGGGTGCTCAATCGACCAGAGAGGCATAATACGAAAGTCGGGGATCAGCTCAGCCCCCTTCTGCATGCTGTCGATCCCGTTGCTGGTCCTACTGCAACAACCCTCGATCCGATTGGGGCTTAGACATGGAATGAACTTCGTATGCCTAAGCCAACCCCTGAAACGAGCGTGCGAGCGCTCAACCAGTCGAAGAGGTAGAATGCGCAAGCCGGGGATCGACTCGGTCCCCCCTGCGTGCTGTTGATCCGTTATCGCAACCTTTGGTCCAGTCCGATCTTAGACTGGGAATGAACTCTGTATGCTTAGACATGGAATGAACTCCGTATGCCTAAGCCAACCCACGAAACAAGCGTGCGGGCACTCAGTAGGCCAGAGAGGTAGAATTCGCAAGCTGAGGATCGACCCGATCCCCCCTACGTCCTGTCGATCCTGCTTTTGTCCCGCTGCCACAACCCTCGGTCCGGTCCGATCTTAGACTGGGAATGAACTCCGTATGCCTAAGCCAACCCACGAAACGAGCGTGCGGGCGCTCAGCAGACTGAAGAGGCAGAATGCGTAGGCTGGGGATCAGCCCGATCCTACCTTCGTACTGTCAATCCTGCTGCCGCAACCCTCGGTCCGGTCTGATCTTATACTGGGAATGAACTCCGTATGCCTAAGTCAACCCACGAAATGAGTGTGCGGGCATTGAGCCGACCGAAGAGGCATAATACGCAAGTCGAGGATCAGTTCGGTCCCCCTCTACATGCTGCCAGTCCTGCTGCCACAACCTTTAGTCTGGCTAGGGCTTAGACATGGAATGAACTCCCTATGCCTAAGCCAACCCACGAAACAGGCGTACGGGCACTCAGCCGATCGGAGAGGCAGAATGCGCAAGCCGGGGATCGGTCCTGTCCCCCCTACGTGCTGTCGATCCTACTGCCGTAACCCTTGATCCGGTCCAATCTTAGACTGGGAATGAACTCCGTATACTTAGACTGGGGATGAACTCCGTATGCCTAAGTCAACCCATTAAACAAGCGTACGGGCACTCAGCCGACCAGAGAGGCAGGATGCGCAAGCTGGGGATCGAACGGGTGGTAGGTGGGTTCAAGCACATCTTCATATTTATGCCATGCCAATGCCAATTTTTATAGCTTGCAAATTCATACAATGGTCCTTTAAGCCTTCATGGGAAGTTTCATGGCAAGACGATCCGTTTTCTATTTTTCACGATTTTTAAAACTTCTTGCGGTTTGAGATTTTTTAAAATTTTTTAGCAGGAGTTTTATCCCCAAATTTGGTAGAGATGATCCTTCTATTTTTGTTGGCATGCACAAAAAAATTCAGCTAAAAACTTGAAGTGGAGAAGATTTTTTGACCGTTTGAAAAAAGTGTCCCCATTTCAGACACTTTAATGGCTACTGGCAGCAAACCTATAAAATCTCAAATGGTCTTTAAGGGGGTGTGAGTTCTTGAGGTTTGATGAGGGATAGGGGGCCAATATAAGGGCCAAGTATCATGCCCTGGGGGGCGCGCCAGGTGCATCAGGTGCACCAGCAGGCCAGCCCGCAGACTAGGCATGCTGGTGGGTATCTGTGTGCAAAGCGTAGCAAACGAGTTCAGAACGCCCGCCCAACTTGCAGGCCAACCCGTGAGACCAAGGCCTAGTATACAAGCTACCCGCACCACATCCAGAATGGCCCAAGATGCTGGACACGCAATGGAAGCTTCTAGAAGCAGGCAAGATCAGCAACAGCATCTTGGCAGATTTGGTTGACCCTGAAAATCAGGAGTTAGCATCCTGATGGATTGTAATCTATATAATCCCATGATTTTAGCCTTTATTCTAGGGATATTGCCATTAAGTGTAAGCTGGAGCCTCAACTATAAATAGAGGGTTGCACCTCCCTCATTTGTACACCATCAAACACTTTTGTTTCAGTGAATACAAGAGCATTTCCAGAATTCTGCCTTCTTATCCTGTTTCTCTTTAACTTGCGTAATCAGCCCTTCCCGTTGTTCTAGTGCCCATACGCTTGTGTTTTAGGCTGACTTAGGCATAAAGGAGGAGATTCTAAGCCTAAAGCCGCACGGTTTCTGAGGAGAACTCCGTATGCCTAAGTCAACCCACGAAATGAGCGTGTGAGTGTTGAGCTAGTCGGAGAGGTATAATGCACAAGCCAGGGATCGGCCTGGTCCCCCTCTGCGTGCTGTTGGTCTGGCTGCCACAACCCTCGGTCTGGCTGGGGCTTAGACATGGAATGAACTCCTATGCCTAAGCAAACCCACAAAACAGGCGTGCCGGCGCTAAGCCGACCGGATAGGTAGAATGCGTAAGTCGGGGATCGACTTGGTCCCCCCTGCATGCTGTGGATCCTGCTACTGCAACCCTCGGTCCGATCTGATCTTAGACTGAGAATGAACTTTGTATGCTTAGACTGGGGATGAACTCCGTATGCCTAAGTCAACCCATAAAATTAGCGTGCGGGCGTTCAACTGACCGAAGAGGCAAAATACGTAAGCCGAGGATCAGCCCAGTTCCCCTCTACGTCCTACCGATCTTGCTGCCGGTCCTGCTGCCACAATCCTCGGTCCGACTGGGGCTTAGACATGGAATGAACTTCGTATGCCTAAGCCAACCCATGAAACGAGCGTACGGGTGCTCAACTGGCCAGAAAGTCAAAATGCGTAAGCTGAGGATCGACCCTGTCCCCTCTACATGCTACCGATCCTGCTACTGGCCCTCTGTCGCAACCCTCGATCTGGTCTGATCTTAGACTGGGAATGAACTCCGTATGCTTAAACATGGAATGAACTCCGTATGCCTAAGCCAACCCATGAAATGAGCGTGCGAGCGCTCAGCCGATCGAAGAGGTAGGATGCGTTGGGGATCCGCCTGGTCTCGCCCTACGTGCTGTCGATCCTATGGACGCAACCCTCGGTCTGATCCGATCTAAGACTGGGAATGAACTTCTTATGCATAAGTCAACGCACGAAATGAGCGTACGGGCATTGAGCTGGTCGAAGAGGCCTAATACGTAAGCAGGGATCGACTCGGTCCCCCTTTGCGTGCTGCCACAACCCTCAGTCCGGCTAGGGCTTAGACATGGGATGAACTCCCTATGCCTAAGCCAACCAATAAAACAGGCATACGGGCGCTCAGCCGACTGGAGAGGCAGAATGCATAAGCCGGGGATCGGCTCGGTCCCCCTGCATGCTGTCGATCCTGCTACCACAAAACTCAATCCAATCCGACCTTAGACTGGGAATGAACTCCGTATGCTTAGACTGGGGATGAATTCCATATGCCTAAGTCAACCCACAAAATGAGTGTGCGAGCGCTCAGCCAGTCGAAGAGGCCGGCCAGAGAGGCATAATGCGCAAGTTGGGGATCAGCTCGATCCCCCTCTGCGTGCTGTCAATCCCGTTATCGGTCCTGCTACCACAACCCTCGATCCGGTTAGGGCTTAGACATGGAATGAACTCCCTATGCCTAAGCCAACCCACGAAATGAGCATGCGGGCCCTCAGTCGGTCGGAGAGGCAGAATGCACAAGCCAGGGATCGACCCGATCCCCCTGCGTGCTGTCGATCCTGCTGCTAGTCTTGCTACTGCAACCCTCGGTCCAGTCTGATTTTAGACTGGGAATGAACTCCGTATGCTTAGGCATGGAATGCACTCTGTATGCCTAAGCCAACCCACGAAATGAGCGTACGGGCACTTAACTGACCGGAGAGGCAGAATGTGCAAGCCGAGGATCAACATGGTCCCCGCCTGCACGCTGTCAATCATGCTGCCGTAACCCTTGGTCCGATCCGATCTTAGACTGGGAATGAACTTCGTATGCCTAAGTCCACCCACGAAATGAGTGTGCGGGCATTGAACTGATCGGAGAGGCATAATGCACAAGCTGGGGATCGACTCGGTCCCCCTCTATATGCTGCCAGTCCCGCTGCCACAACCCTCGGTCTGACTGGGGCTTAGACATGGAATGAACTCCCTATGCCTAAGCCAACCCACGAAACGGACGTGCGGGTGCTCAACCGATCGAAGAGGCAGAATGCGCAAGTTAGGGATCGGCTCAGTCCCTCCTGCGTCCTGTCGATCCTGCTATTGCAACCCTCGCTCCAGTCTGATCTTAGACTAGAAATGAACTCCGTATCCGTATGCCTAAGTCAACCCACGAAACGAGCGTACGGGCGTTCAGCTGGCTGGAGAGGCATAATGTGCAACCCGGGGATCAGCTCGATCCCACATCCACTCTACATGCTGCTGATCCTGCTACCGGTCCTGTTGCCACAACCCTCAATCCGGCTAGGGCTTAGACATGGAATGAGCTCCCTATGCCTATGCCAACCCACGAAACGAGCGTGTAGGCATTTAGCAGATCGGAGAGGTAGAATACACAAGCCAAGGATCGACCCAATCTCCCCTGCATGTTACCGATCCTACTACTCGTTTTACTACCGCAATCCTTGATCTGATCTGATCTTAGACTGGGAATGAACTTTATATGCTTAGACATGGAATGAACTCCATATGCCTAAGCCAACCCATGAAATGAGCATGCGGTCGCTCAGCCGACCGGAGAGGTAGAATGTGCAAGTCGAGGATCGACCCGGTCCCCCCTTGCATGCTGTCCATCCTGCTACCGCAACCTTCAGTCCGATTCGATCTTAAACTGGGAATGAACTCCGTATGCCTAAGTCAACCCATGAAATGAGCGTGCGGGCGTTGAGCCGGTCGGAGAGGCAAAATGCTCAAGTCGGGGATCGACCCGATCTCCTTCTACGTGCTGCTAGTCCTACTGCCACAACCCTCGATCCGACTGGGGCTTAGACATGGAATGAACTCCCTATGCCTAAGCCAACCCACGAAACGGGCGTGTGGGCGCTCAGCCGATCGGAGAGGCAGAATGCGCAAGCTAGGGATCGGTTCGGTCCCCCCTGCATGCTACTGATTTTGCTACCGCAACCCTCGGTCTGGTTTGATCTTAGACTGGGAATGAACTTCGTATGCTTAGACTTGGGATAAACTCCGTATGCCTAAGCCAACCTATGAAACGAGTGTGCGGGCGCTCAATCGACCAGAGAGGCTGGATGCGCAAGCCGAGGATCGATCCTATCTCGCCTGCGTGCTGCCAATCCTATTGCCGCAACCCTCTGTCTGGTCCGATCTTAGACTGGGAATGAACTCTGTATGCTTAGGCTGGGGATGAACTTTATATGCCTAAGTCAACCCACGAAACGAGCGTACCGACCAGAGAGGCAGGATGCGCAAGCCGGGGATCGAACATGTGGTACGTGGGTTCAAGCACATCTTCATATTTCTGCCATGCCAATGCCATTTTATGGCTTGTAAATTTGTACAATGGTCCCCTAAGCCTTCATGTGAAGTTTCATGGCAAGACGACCCGTTTTCTATTTTTCAAGATTTTTGAAACTTTTTACGGTTCGGGATTTTTTTAAATTTTTTTAGAAAGATTTTTGTCACCAAATTTGGTAAAGGTGATCCTTGTATTTTTTTTGGCATGCATAAAAAAATTCAGCTAAAAACTCGAAGTGGAGAAGATTTTGTGACCATTTGAAGTGCTGTCGATCCTGCTGTCAGTCCTGCTACCACAACCCTCGGACCGGCTGGGGCTTAGACATGGAATGAACTTTGTATGCCTAAGCCAACCCATGAAATGAGCGTGTGGGTACTCAGCAAGTTGGAGAGGCAGAATGCGTAAGTTGGGGATCAGTCCGGTCCCCCCCTGTGTGCCGTCAATCCTGCTGCTGGTCCTACTATCGTAACCCTCGATCCGGTCTGATATTAGATTGGGAATGAACTCTGTATGCTTAGACATGGAATGAACTCTGTATGCCTAAGCCAACCCACAAAATGAGCGTACGGGTGCTCAACCGGTCGGAGAGGCAGAATGCAAAAGCCGGGGATCGACCCGGTCCCCCCTGCGTGCTGTCAATCCTGCTGCTGGTCCTACTATCGTAACCCTCGATCCGGTCTGATATTAGACTGGGAATGAACTCCGTATGCTTAGACATGGAATGAACTCCGTATGCCTAAGCCAACCCATAAAACGAGCGTGCGGGCGCTCAGTCGATCGGAAAGGCAAAATGCATAAGCCGGGGATCAGCGTGGTCCCCCTTGCGTGCTGCTGATCTTGCTATCGCAACCCTCTATCCGGTCTAATCTTAGACTAGGAATTAACTCTGTATGCCTAAGTCAACCCACGGAACGAGCGTACGGGTGCTGAGCCGGTCGGAGGGCATAATGCGTAAGAAGAGGATCGGTACGGTCCCCCCTGCGTGCTACAGATCTCGCTGCCATGACCCTCAGTCCGACTAGAGCTTAGACATGGAATGAACTCCCTATGCCTAAGCCAACCCACGAAATGGGCGTGCGGGTGCTCAGCCAGTCGGAGAGGCAGAATGCGCAAGCAGGGGATCGACCCGGTCCCCCTACGTGCTATCGATCCTACTACCGCAACCCTCGGTACGATCTGATTTTAAACTAGGAATGAACTCCATATGCTTAGACTGGGGATGAACTCCATATGCCTAAGTCAACCCACGAAACGAGCGTGCGGGCGCTCAGCCGACCAGAGAAGTAGGTTGCGCAAGCCGGGGATCGAACGGGTGGCAGGTGGGTTCAAGCACATCTTTATATTTCTGCCATGCCAATGCCATTTTTATGACTTGTAAATTCATACAGTGGTCCCCTAAGCCTTCATGTGAAGTTTTGTGGCAAGACAAACCGTTTTCTATTTTTCAAGATTTTTGAAACTTTTTACAGTTTGGGATTTTTTAAATTTTTTTTAGAAAGAGTTTTGTTGCCAAATTTGGTAAAGGTGATCCTTGTATTTTATTTGGCACGCATAAAAAAATTCAGCTAAAAACTCGAAGTGGAGAAGATTTTGTGACCATTTGAAAAAAATGTCCCTATTTCAGACACTTTAATGGCTACTGGCAGTAAACCTATATAAGGGCCAAGTACCCAGCCGATCGAAGAGGCAGAATGCGCAAGCTGGGGATTGACCCGGTCCCCCCTACGTGCTGCTGATCCTGCTACCACAACCCTTGGTCTGGTTCAATCTTAGACTAGGAATGAACTCCGTATCCTTAGGCTGGGGATGAACATCGTATGCCTAAGCCAACCCATGAAACGAGCATGCGGGCACTCAGCTAATCGGAGAGGTAGAATGCGCAAGCTGAGGATCAACCCGATCCCCACCTGTGTGCTGCTGATCCTGCTGCTGGTCCTGCTGCCACAACCTTTGGTCTGGTTCGATCTTAGACTGGGAATGAACTCAGTATGCTTAGACAAGGAATAAACTCCCTATGCCTAAGCCAACCCATGAAATGAGCGTGCGGGCACTCGGCTGGTCGGAGAGGCAGAATGCGCAAGTCAAGGATCGGCTTGGTCCCCCCTACGTGCTGTCGATCCTGCTACCGTAACCCTCGGTCCGATCCGATCTTAGACTGGGAATGAACTCCATATGCTTAGACTGGGGATGAACTCCGTATGCCTAAGCCAACTCATGAAATGAGCATGCGGGTGCTCAGCCAGTCGAAGAGGCAGACTGTGCAAGTCAAGGATCAATCCGGTCCCCCCTGCATGCTGTCGATCTTGCTGCTGGTCCTACTGCCACAACCCTCGATCCGGTCTGATCTTAGATTGGGAATGAACTCCATATGCTTAGACATGGAATGAACTCTGTATGCCTAAGCCAACCCAAGGAACGAGTGTGCGGGTACTCAGCCAGCCGACGAGGTAGAATGCACAACCCAGGGTCGGCCCGATACCCCCCAGTGTGCTATCGATCCTACTACTGTAACCCTCAGTCTGATCCGATTTTAGACTGGGAATGAACTTTGTATGCCTAAGTTAACCCACGAAATGAGCGTGCTGGTGTTGAGCCGGCCGAAAAGGCATAATGCGCAAGCCGAGGATCGGTCTGGTCCCCCTCTGTGTACTGCCGATCCCACTGCCACAACCCTCAGTTTGGCTAGGGCTTTGACATGGAATGAACTCCCTATGCCTAATCCAACCTACGAAACGGGCGTGCGGGCGCTAAGTCGAGAATCGGCACAGTCCCCCCTACGTGCTACAGATCCTGCTGCCACGACCCTCGATCCGGCTGGGCCTTAGACATGGAATGAACTCCCTATGCCTAAGCCAACCCATGAAACGGGTGTGCGAGCGCTCAGCCGGCCGGAGAGGTAGAATGTGCAAGCTGGGGATCGGCCCGGTCCCCCCTGCGTGCTGCCGATCCTACTACCTCAACACTCGGTCCGATCCGATCTTAAACTAGGAATGAACTTCGTATGCTTAGACTGGGGATGAACTCCATATGCCTAAGTCAACCCACGAAACGAGCAGGCAGGCGTTCAGCCGACCAGAGAGGCAAGTTACGCAAGCCAGGGGCCGAACGGGTGGTAGGTGGGTTCAAGCACATCTTCATATTTCTACCATGCCAATGCCATTTTCATGGCTTGTAAATTCATACAGTGGTCCCCTAAGCCTTCATGTGAACTTTCGTGGCAAGCCAACCCGTTTTCTACTTTTCAAGATTTTTGAAACTTTTTGCGGTTCGGGATTTTTTAAAATTTTTTTAGAAAGAGTTTTGTAAGCAAATTGCGTAGAGGTGATCCTTGTATTTTTGTTGGCGTGCACAAAAAATTCAGCTAAAAACTTGAAGTGGATAATATTTTGTGACCGTTTGAAAAAAGTATCCCCATTTCAGACACTTTAATGGCTTCTGGTAGCAAACCTATAAAATCTCAAATGCTTTTTAAGAGAGTGTGAGTTCTCGAGGTTTGATGAGGGATAGGGGGCCAATATAAGGGCCAAGTACCAGCACCCATCGCACATCCCCAATCGTCAGAACCCCTAATGCCGTCGGTTAGGCTCTCCGGTGATGCTCCGACGATGGTCCCCCGGGCAAAAATAATGCGGCACCAGTACATGCCCCAGCCTAGCATGTGCACCGTGGCTCAAAATCTTAGACTGGGAATGAACTCCATATGCGTAGACATGGAATGAACTCCATATGCCTAAGCCAACCCATGAAATGAGCGTACAGGCACTCAGCCGGTCGGAAAGGCAGAATGCGCAAGTCGGGGATCGACCCAATCCCCTCCTACGAGCTGTCGATCCTGCTATCGTAACCCTCGATCTAGTATGATCTTAGACTAGGAATGAACTTCGTATGCATAAGTCAACCCATGAAATAAGGGTGCGGGCTCTGAACCGGCAGAAAAGGCATAATGCGAAGCCAGGGATCAGCCCGGTCCCCCTCTATGTGCTGCCGGTCCCACTGCCACAACCCTCGGTCCGACTGGGGCTTAGACATGGAATGAACTCCCTATGCCTAAGCCAACCCACAAAACGGGTGTACGGGCGCTTAGTCGGTCGGAGAGATAGAATGCTCAAGCTGGGGATCGGCCCGGTCCCCCTTACGTGCTATCGATCCTGCTACCGCAACCCTCGATCCGATCTGATCTTAGACTGGGAATGAACTCTGTATGCTTAAACTGGGGATGAACTCCGTATGCCTAAGCCAACCCACGAAACGAGCATGCGGGCGCTCAGTCGATGGGAGAGGCAGAATGCGCAAGCTGGGGATCAGCCCGGTCCCTCCTGCGTGCTATCGATCCTGCGACCTCAACCCTCGGTCCGGTCTGATCTTAGACTGGGAATGAACTCCTTATGCATAAGTCAACCCATGAAACGAGCGTGCGGGCACTGAGTCGGCCAAAGGGGCATAACACGCAGGCCGGGGATCGACTTGATCCCCCTCTGCGTGCTGCCACAACCCTCGGTCCGGTTGGGGCATAGACATGGAATGAACTCCCTATGCCTAAGCCAACCCACGAAACGGGCGTGCGAGCGCTCAGTCGGTCAGAGAGGTAGAATGCGCAAGCCAGGGATCGGCCCTGTCCCCCCTGCGTGCTGTCGGTCCTACTGCCATAACCCTCGGTCCGATCCGATCTTAGACTGGGAAGGAACCCCGTATGCCTAAGCCAACCCACAAAACGAGCGTGCGGGCACTCAGCTGACCGGAGAGGCAAAATGCGCAAGCCATGGATCAACCCGATCCCCTCTTACGTGCTGTCGATCTTGTTGCCGCAACCCTCGGTCCGGTCCGATCTTAGATTTGGAATAAACTCCGTATGCCTAAGTCAACGCACAAAACGAGCGTTCGGGTGTTGACCTGGCCGGAGAGGCTTAATGCATAAGCCGAGGATCGACCCAGGCCCCCTCTGCGTGCTGCCGGTCTCACTGCCACAACCCTCGATCCGACTGGGGCTTGACATGGAATGAACTCCCTATGCCTAAGCCAACCCATGAAACGGCCGTGCGGGCGCTAATGCGCAAGTTGGGGATCGGCTCGGTCCCTCCTACGTGCTATCGATCCTGCTGCCGCAACCCTCGATCTGGTCTGATCTTAGACTAGGAATGAACTCCATATGCTTAGACTGGGGATGAACTCCATATGCCTAAGTCAACCCACGAAACGAGTGTGCGGCACACAGCCGACCAAAGAGGCAGGATGTGCAAGTCGGGGATCGAACGGGTGGTAGGTGCGTTCAAGCAGATCTTCATATTCATGCCGTGCCAATGCCATTTTTATGGCTTGTAAATTCATACAATGGTCCCCTAAGCCTTCATGTGAAGTTTCGTGGCAAGACAACCTGTTTTCTGTTTTTCACGATTTTTGAAACTTTTTACGGTTCGGGATTTTTTAAAATTTTTTTAGAAAGATTTTTGTCCCCAAAATTGGTAGAGGTGATCCTTTTATTTTTTTTTTGCATGCACAAAAAAATTCAGCTAATAACTCGAAGTGGAGAAGATTTTGTGACCGTTTGAAAAAATTGTCCCCATTTCAGACACTTTAATGGCTACTGGCAGCAAACCTATAAAATCTCAAATCCTCTTTAAGGGGGTGTGAGTTCTCAAGGTTTGATGAGGGATAGGGGGCCAATATAAGGGCCAAGTACCAGCACCCATCACACATTAAGTGCGCACACCCCCCAGCCCCCCAATCGCCGAAACCCCCAATGCCGTCGGTTAGCCTCTCCGACGATGCTCCGATGATGGTGCCTCGGGCGAAAAAAATGTGGCACCAGCACATTCTCGAGCCCAGCATGTGCTTATGCTTAGACTGGGAATGAACTCCATATGCTTAGACATGAAATGAACTCCGTATGCCTAAGCCAACCCATGAAACGAGCATGCGGGCACTCAATCGGTCGGAGAGGTAGAATGCGCAAGCCGGGGATCGGCCCGGTCCCCCCTATGTGCTATTGATCCTGCTGTCGTAACCCTCAGTCTAGTTTGATCTTAGACTGGGAATGAACTCCGTATGCATAAGTGAACCCATGAAACGAGCGTGCGGGCTCTGAGCCGGCCGAAGAGGCATAACGCGCAAGCCTGGGATCGGCCCGATCCCCCTCTACGTGCTGCTGGTCCCGCTACCACAACCCTCGGTCTGACTGGGGTTAGACATGGAATGAACTTCGTATGCCTAAGCCAACCCATGAAACGAGCGTGCGGGCGCTCAGCCGGCCGGAGAGCAGAATGCGCAAGCCGGGGATCAGCCCGATCACCCCCTGCGTGCTGTCAATCCTGCTGTCGCAACCCTCAGTACGGTCCAATTTTAGAGTGGGAATGAACACCGTATGCCTAAGTCAACCCACGGAACGAGCATGCGAGCACTAAGCCAACCGAAGAGGCATAATGCGCAAGCCAGGGATCGACCCGATCCCCTTCTACGTGCTGTCGGTCCCGTCGCCACAACCCTCAGTCTGACTGGGGCTTAGACATGGAATGAACTCCCTATGCCTAAGCCAACCGACAAAACGGGCATATGGGCGCTAAGCCGATCAGAGAGGTAGAATGCACAAGCCAGGGATCGGTCCGATCCTTCCTGCGTGCTGTCAATCCTGCTATCGCAACCCTCGATCTGATCCGATCTTAGACAGGGAATGAACTCCGTATGCTTAGACTGGGGATGAACTCCGTATGCCTAAGTCAACCCACAAAATGATCGTACGAGCGCTCAATCGACTGGGGAGGCCGATTGGAGAGGCATAATACGCAAGTCGGGGATCAGCCCGATCCCCCTCTACGTGCTGCCGATCTCGCTGCCGGTCCTGCTACTATAACCCTCAGTCTGGTTGGGGCTTAGACATGGAATGAACTCCGTATGCTTAAGCCAACCCATGAAACAAACGTGCGGGCACTCAGCCGGTCGAAGAGGCAGAATGCACAAGTCGGGGATCGACCCGGTCCCCCCTGCGTGCTATCGATCCTGCTGCCGCAACCCTCGATCCGATCCGATCTTAGACTGGGAATAAACACTTTATGCTTAGGCTGGGGATGAACTCTGTATGCCTAGGTCAACCCATGAAACGAGCGTGCGGGTGCTCAGTTGACCAGAGAGGCAGGATACGCAAGCCGGGGATCGAATGAGTGGTAGGTGGGTTCAAGCACATCTTCATATTTCTGCCATGCCAATGCTATTTTTATGGCTTGTAAATTCATATAATGGTCCCCTAAGCCTTCATGTGAAGTTTCACGGCAAGACGACCCATTTTTTATTTTTCACGATTTTCAAAACTTTTTATGGTTCGAGATTTTTTAAAATTTGGTAAAGGTGATCCTTGTATTTTTTTTGGCATGCACAAAAACATTCAACTAAAAACTCAAAGTGGAGAAGATTTTGTGGCCATTTGAAAAAAGTATCCCCATTTCAGACACTTTAAAGGCTACTAGCCGCAAACCTATAGAATCTCAAATGCTCTTTAAGGGGGTGTAAGTTCTCGGGGTTTGATGAGAGATAGGGGGCCAATATAAGGGCCAAGTACCAGCACCCATCGCACATCATGTGTGCACACCCCTCGGCCCCCCAATCGTCAGAACCCCTAATGCCGCCGGTTAGGCTCTCCGGTGATGCTCCGACGATGGTGCCTTGGGCCAAAATAATGCGGCACCAGCATATGCCCGAGCCCAGCATGTGCACCGTGGCTCAAAATCTTAGACTGGGAATGAACTCCATATGCTTAGACATGGAATGAACTCCGTATGCCTAAGCCAACCCACGAAATGAACGTACGGGCACTTAGCCGGTCGGAGAGGCAGAATGCGCAAGTTGGGGATCGGCCTGGTCCCCCCCTACGTGCTGTTGATCCTGCTACTGCAACCCTCGGTCCGTCCAATCTTAGACTTGGAATGAACCCCATATGCATAAGTTAACCCACGAAACGAGCGTGCGGGCACTGAGCCGACCAAAGAGGCATAATACGCAAGCCATGGATCGGCCTGATCCCCATCTACATGCTGTCGGTCCTACTGCCATAACCCTAGATTCGGCTGGGGCTTAGACATGGAATGAACTCCCTATGCCTAAGCCAACCCATGAAACGGGTGTGGCAGTCGCTCAACCGATCGGAGAGGCAAAATTTGTAAGCCGAGGATCAGCCCGATCCCCCCTACGTGCTATCGATCCTACTGCTGCAACCCTCAGTCCGGTCTGATCTTAGACTGGGAATGAGCTCCGTATGCTTGGATTGGGGATGAACTCTGTGTGCCTAAGTCAACCCATGAAACGAGCATGCGGGCACTTAGCTGGCCGGAGAGGTCAACCGGAGAGGTATAATTCACAAGCTGAGGATCAGCCCGGTCTCTTTCTGCGTGCTGTCGATCCCGCTGCCGATCTTGCTGCCACAACCCTCGGTTCAGCTAGGGCTTGGACATGGAATGAACTTCGTATGCCTAAGCCAACCCATGAAATGAGCGTACAGGCGCTCAGCTGGCTGGAGGGGTAGAATGAGCAAGCCGAGGATCGACTCGGCCCCCTCTGCGTGCTGTCGATCCTGCTGCTGCTCCTGCAGCCGCAACCCTTGTTGGCATGCACAAAAATATTTGGCTAAAAACTCGAAGTGGAGAAGATTTTGTGACCATTTGAAAAAAGTGTCCCTATTTCAGACACTTTAATGGCTACTGGCAGCAAACCTATAAAATCTCATATGCTCTTTAAGGGGGTGTGAGTTCTCGAGGTTTGATGAGGGATAGGGGGCCAATATAAGGGCCAAGTACCAGCACCCATCGCACATCATGTGCGCACACCCCCTGGCCCCCCAAACGTCAGAACCCTAATGCCGCCAATTAGGCTCTCAGTCGATGGTGCCTCGGGCCAAAAAAATGCAGCACCAGCACATGCCTGAGCCCCGCATGTGCACCGTGGCTCAAAATATTAGACTGGGAATGAACTCTGTATGCTTAGACATCGAATGAACTCCCTATACCTAAGCCTACCCACGAAACGAGCGTACGGGCGCTCAGCCGGCTGGAGAGGCAGAATGCGCAAGCCGGGGATCAACCCGATACCTCCCTTCGTGCTGTCAATCTTACTGCCACAACCCTCGGTCTGATCCGATCTTAGACTGGAAATGAACTCCGTATGCATAAGTCAACCCATGAAATGAGCATACGGGCGTTAAGTCGATCGTAGAGGCATAATGCGCAAGTCGGGGATCGGTCCGATTTGATCTGAGATTGGGAATGAACTCCGTATGCTTAGACTGGGGATGAACTTCATAGGCCTAAGTCAACCCACAAAACGAGTGTATGGGCACTCAGCCGGTCGAAGAGGCATAATGCGTAAGCCGGGGATGAACCCGATCCCCCTCTGCATGCTGTCGATCCCGCTGCCAGTCCTACTGCCACAACCCTCGGTCCAACTAGGGCTTAGACATGGAACGAACTCCGTATGCCTAAGCCAACCCACGAAACGAGCGTGCGGGTGCTCAGTCGGTCGAAAAGGAAGAATGCGTAAGCTGAGGATCGGCCCGGTCCCCCTTACGTGCTGTCGATCCTGCTGTTGTCCTACTGCCGTAACCCTCGGTCCAGTCTGATATTAGATTTGGAATGAACTACGTATGCTTAGACATGGAATGAACTCCGTATGCCTAAGCCAACCCATAAAATGAGCCTGCGGACCCTCAGCCGATCGGAGAGGTAGAATGCGTAAGTCGAGGATCAGTCTGGTCCCTCCTGCATGCTATCGATCCTGTTGTCGCAACCCTCGGTCCGGTCTGATCTTAGACTGAGAATGAACTCCGTATGCCTAAGTCAACCCACGAAATGAGTGTGCGGGAGCTGAGCCGATCAAACAGGCATAATGCGCAAGCCAGGGATCGACCCGATCCCCCTCTGCATGCTATCGATCCTACTGCGACAACCCTCGATTTGACTGGGGCTTAGACATGGAATGAACTCCCTATGCCTAAGCCAACCCATGAAATGGGTGTGTGGGCGCTCAGTCGGTCGGAGAGGCAGAATGCGCAAGCCGGGGATCACTCTAGTTCCCCCACATGCTGCTGATCCTACTATCGTAACCCTCGATTCAGTCTGATCTTAGACTAGAATGAACACTGTATGCTTAGACTGGGGATGAACTCCGTATGCCTAAGTCAACCCATGAAATGAGCGTGCAGGTGCTCAGTCGATCGGAGAGGCATAATGTGTAAGCCAGGGATCAGCTCGGTCCCCCTCTGCATGCTGCCGATCCCACTGCCTGTCCTGCTGCCACAACGTTTGGTCCAGCTGGGGCTTAGACATGGAATGAACTCCGTATGCCTAAGCCAACCCATGAAACGAGCGTGTGGGCACTCAGCCGATCGGGGAGGCAGAATGCGCAAGCCGGGGATCGACTTGGTCCCTCCCTGCGTGCTATCGATCCTGCCGCTGCAACCCTCAGTCCGATCCGATCTTAGACTGGGAATGAATTGCATATGCATAAGTCAACCCACTAAACGAGCGTGCAAGGCACTAAGCCGATCGAAGAGGCATAATGCGCAAGTCGGGGATCGACTCGATCCCCCTGTACGTGCTGCCAGTCCCGCTGCCACAACCCTCAATCCAGCTGGGGCTTAGACATGGAATGAACTCCCTATGCCTAAGTCAACCAACGAAACAGGCATGCGGGCGCTCAACCGGCCAGAGAGGCAGAATGTGCAAGCCAGGGATCGACCCGGTCCCCCCTGCGTGCTGTCGATCTTGCTGTCGCAACCCTCGGTCTGATCTGATCTTAGACTGGGAACGAACTCCGTATGCTTGACTGCTCAGTCGACTGGAGAGGCAGAATGTGCAAGTCGGGGATCGGTCCGGTCCCCCCTGTGTGTTATCGATCCTACTGCTGCAACCCTCGGTCTGATTTGATTTTAGACTGGGAATGAACTTCATATGCTTAGACTGGGGATGAACTCCGTATGCCTAAGTCAACCCACGAAACGAGCGTGGGGGCACTCAGTCAGCTGGATAGGCCAGCCAAAGAGGCATAATGCACAAGCCAGGGATCAGCTCGATCCCCTTCTGCGTGCTGTCGATCTCGCTGTTGGTCCTACTGCCACAACCCTCCGTCCGGCTGGGCCTTAGACATGGAATGAACTCTGTATGCCTAAGCCAACCCACGACATGAGTGTATAGGCGCTCAACAGGTTGGAGAGGCAGAATGCACAAGCCGGGGATCGACCCGATCCCTTTTGCGTGCTATCGATCCTGCTGCTGGTCCTGTTGTCGCAACCCTCGGTCCGGTCCGATCTTAGACTGGGAATGAACTCTGTATGCTTAGACATGGAATGAACTCCGTATGCCTAAGCCAAACCACGAAATTAGCATGCGGACGCTCAGCCGATCGAAAAGGTAGAATCTGCAAGCCGGGGACTGGCCCAATCCCTCCTGCGTGGTGTCGATCCTGCTGCCGCAACCCTCAGTTCGATCCGATCTTATACATGGAATGAACTTCGTATGCCTAAATCAACCCACGAAATGAGCGTGTGGGTGCTGAGCCGATCGAAGAGGCATAATGCGCAAGTCAAGGATTGACCCGATCCTCCTCTACGTGCTATCGGTCCCGCTACCACAACCCTCAGTCTGATTGGGGTTAGACATGGAATGAACTCCCTATGCCTAAGCCAACCCACAAAATAGGCGTGCGGGCGCTCAGCAGGTCAGAGAGGTAGAATCCACAAGCCGGGGATCGGCCCAGTCCCCCCTGCGTGCTGCCTATCCTACTATCGTAACCCTCAGTCCGATCCGATCTTAGACTGAAAATGAACTCCGTATGCTTAGACTGGGGATGAACTCTGTATGCCTAAGTCAACCCACGAAACGAGCGTGCGGGCGCTCAGCTGACCAGAGAGGTAGGATGTGCAAGTCGAGGATCGAACGGGTGGTAGGTGGGTTCAAGCACATCTTCATATTTCTGTCATGCCAATGCCATTTTTATGGCTTGTAAATTCATACAATGGTCCCCAAAGCGTTCATGTGAAGTTTCATGGCAAGATGACCCGTTTTTTATTTTTCACGATTTTTGAAACTTTTTGAGGTTCGGGATTTTTTAAAATTTTTTTACAAAGATTTTTGTAACCAATTTTGGTAGAGGTGATCCTTGTATTTTTGTTGGCACGCACAAAAAAATTCAGCTAAAAACTCAAAGTGGAGAAGATTTTGTGATCGTTTGAAAAACGTGTCCCCATTTCAGACACTTTAATGGCTACTAGTAGCAAACCTATAAAATCTCAAATGCTTTTTAAGGGGGTGTGAGTTCTCGAGGTTTGATGAGGGATAGGGGCCCAATATAAGGGCCAAGTACCAGCACCCATCACACATCATGTGCGCACACCCCCCGGCCCCCCCAATCATCGAAACCCCCAATACCGTCGGTTAGGCTCTCCGGTGATGCTCCGACGATGGTCCGACGATGGTGCCCCGGGTGAAAAAAATGCGGCAGCAGCACATGCTCGAGCCCAGCATGTAAACCATGGCTCAAAATCTTAGACTGGGAATGAACTCTGTATGCTTAGACATGGAATGCACTCCGTATGCCTAAGCTAACCCACGAAACGAACGTGCGGGTGCTCAGTCGGTCGGAGAGGCAGAATGCGCAAGCCGGGGATCGACCCAATCCCCCCCTGCATGCTGTCGATCCTACTATTGTAACCCTCAGTCTGGTCCGATCTTAGATGGGGAATGAACTCCGTATCCATAAGTCAAGCCACGAAATGAGCGTGTGGGTGCTGAGCAGGCCGAAGAGGCATAATGCGCAAGCCAGGGATCGAACCGGTCCCCCTCTGCGTGCTGCCGGTCCTGCTACCACAACCCTCAATCCAGCTGGGGCTTAGACATGGAATGAACTCTGTATGCCTAAGCCAACCCATGAAACTAGCAAGCGGGTGCTCAGCCAGTTGGAGAGGCAGAATGCGCAAGCCGAGGATCGACCCGGTCCCCCTTGCGTGCTGTCAATCCTGCTGCCACAAACCTCGATCTAGTCTGATTTTAGACTGGAAATGAACTCTGTATGCTTAGACTGGGGATGAACTTCGTATGCCTAAGTCAACCCATGAAACAAGTGTGCGGGCACTCAGCCGGCTGGAGAGGCATAATGTGCAAGCCAGGGATCAGCCCGATCCCCCTCTACGTGCTGCGGATCCCGCCACAACCCTTAGTCTGGTTGGGGCTTAGACATGGAATGAACTCCGTATGCCTAAGCCAACCCACAAAACGAGCGTGCAAGCGCTCAGTCGGTCGGAGAGGCAAAATGCTAAAGCCAAGGATCGGCCCGATCCCCCCTACGTGCTACCGATCCTACTACTGGTCCTACTAC
This sequence comes from Durio zibethinus, assembly GCF_047325235.1. NCBI lineage: Eukaryota > Viridiplantae > Streptophyta > Magnoliopsida > Malvales > Malvaceae > Durio > Durio zibethinus. The sequence goes on along the minus strand of NC_143168.1, from coordinate 10,323,836 downwards.
TGCAACCCTTGATCCAGTTCAATTCTATACTGGGAATGAACTCTGTATGCTTAGACATGGAATGAACTCCGTATGCCTAAGCCAACCCATGAAATGAGCGTGCGGACGCTCAGTCGACCGAAGAGGTAGAATGCGCATGTCGAGGACTGACCCAATCCAATCTTAGACTTGGAATGAACTCTGTATGCCTAAGTTATCCCACGAAATGAGTGTGCAGGCGCTGAGCTGATGGGAGAGGCATAATGCGCAAGTCGGGGATCGACCCGGTCCCCCTCTGCATGCTGTCGGTCCCGCTACCACAACCCTCAATCTGACAGGGGCTTAGACATGGAATGAACTCCCTATGCCTAAGCCAACCCATGAAACGAGCGTGTGAGCACTCAGTCGGTAGGAGAGGAAGAATGCGCAGGCCGGGGATCAGCCCGATCCCCCCTGTATGCTACAGATCCTGTGGTCACAACCCTCGGTCTGATCGGATCTTAGACTTGGAATGAACTCTGTAAGCTTAGACTGGAGATGAACTCCGTATGCCTAAGTCAGCCCATGAAACAAGCGTGCGAGCGCTCAGCCTACCAGAGAGGCAGGATGCGTAAACAGGGGATCGAACGGGTGCTAGGTGGGTTCAAGCACATCTTCATATTTCTGCCATGCCAATGCCATTTTTATGGCTTGTAAATTCATACAATGGTCCCCTAAGCCTTCATGCGAAGTTTCGTGGCAAGACGACCCATTTTCTATTTTTCATGATTTTTGAAACTTTTTACGGTTCGTGATTTTTTAAAATTTTTTTGGAAAGAGTTTTGTATCCAAATTTGGTAGAGGTGATCCTTGTATTTTTGTTGGCATGCACAAAAAAATTCAGCTAAAAACTCGAAATGGAGAAGATTTTGTGACCGTTTGAAAAAAGTGTCCCCATTTTAGACACTTTAATGCCTATTGGCAGCAAACCTATAAAATCTCAAATGCTCTTTAAGGGGGTGTGAGTTCTCGAGGTTTGATGAGGGATAGGGTGCCAATATAAGTGCCAAGTACCAGCACCCATCGTACATCATGTGCGCACACCCCCCGACCCTTCCAATCGTCGAAACCCCCAATGCCGTCGATTAGGCTCTCCGGCAATGCTCCGATGATGGTGCCCCGGGAGAAAAAAATGTGGCACCAGCACATGCCCAAGCCTAGCATGTGCACCGTGGCTTAAAATCTTAGACTGGGAATGAACTCTGTATGCTTACACATGGAATGAACTCTATATGCCTAAGCCACACGAAACGAGCGTGTGGGCGCTTAGTCGGCCAAAAAGGTAGAATGCACAAGCCGGGTGTCGGCCTGGTCCTCCCCAGTGTACTGTCGATCCTACTACCGTAACCCTCAGTCTGGTCCAATCTTAGACTGGGAATGAACTCTGTATGCAAACGTCAACCCACGAAACGAGCGTACAGGCATTGAGCCGGCCAAAGAGGCATAATGCGCAAGCCGAGGATTAGCCCAGTCCTTCTCTACGTGCTGTAGGTCCCGTTGCCACAACCTTCAGTCTTACTGAGGCTTAGACATGGACTCAACTCCCTATGCCTCAGCCAACCCACGAAATGGGCATGCAGGCACTCAACCGATCGAAGAGGTAGAATGCGTAAGCTGGGGATCGGCTCAGTACCCCCTAAGTGCTGCCGATCCTACTACCGCAACCCTCAATCCGGTTCGATCTTAGACTGGGAATGAACTCTGTATGCTTAGACTGGGGATGAACTCCATATGCCTAAGTCAACCCACAAAACGAGTGTGTGGATGCTCAGCCAACCGGAGAGGTCGGTCGAAAAGGCATAATGCCAAGCCAGGGATCAGCCCGATCCCTCTCTGCATGCTGTCGACCCCCGTATGGTGGGGCTTAGACATGGAATGAACTCTGTATGCCTAACCCAACCCACGAAACGAGCGTGCGGGCACTCAGCTAGCTGGAGAGGCAGAATGCACAAGTCGAGGATTGGCCAGGTCCTTCCCGCGTGCTGTCGATCTTGCTGATGCAACCCTCGGTCCGATCTGATCTTAGACTAGGAATGAACTCCATATGCATAAGTAAACCCATGAAACGAGCATGTGGGTGCTGATCCAGCCGAACAGGCATTATGTGCAAGCCGAGGATCAGCTCGTTCCCCTTTTGCGTGCTGCCAGTCCCAATGCCACAACCGTCGGTCCGACTGGGGCTTAGACATGGAATGAACTCCCTATGCCTAAGCCAACCCACGAAATGGGCGTAAGGGTGCTCAACTGGTCGGAGAGGCAGAATGCATAAGTTGGGAATCCGCTCAGTCCCCTCTGCGTGCTACCGATCCTACTGTGCAACCCTCGGTCTGGTCTGATCTTAGACTGGGAATGAACTCCATATGCTTAGACTGGGGATGAACTCCGTATGCCTAAGTTAACCCACTAAACAATCGTGCGAGCGCTCAATCGGTCAGAGAGGTCGACCTGAGAGGCATAATGCACAAGCCGAGGATTAGCCCAGTCCAGCTCTATGTGCTGCCGATCTCATTACCGATCCCGCTGCTGGTCCCGCTGTCGGTCTTGCAGCCACAACCCTCGATCCGGTTGGGGCTTAGACATGGAATGAACTTCGTATGCCTAAGCCAACCCATGAAACGAGCGTACGAGCGCTCAACCGATCGGAAAGGCAGAATGGACAACCTATGGATCGATTCGATCCCCCCTACGTGTTGCCGATCCTACTGCTGTAACCCTCGGTCCGATCTGATCTTAGACTGGGAATAAACTCTGTATGCTTAGACTGAGGATGAATTCTGTATGCCTAACTCAACCCACGAAATGAGCGTGCGGGCACTAAACCGATCGGAAAGGTCGACCAGAGAGGCATAATGCATAAGCCGGGGATCAGCTCGGTCTCCTTTTGCGTGCTGTCGATCTTGCTGGCGGTCATTCTACCATAACCCTCGGTCCGGCTGGCGCTTAGACATGGAATGAACATCGTATGCCTAAGCCAACCCATGAAATAAGCGTGCAGGCGCTCAGTCGATCGAAGAGGCAGAATGCGAAAGCCAGGGATCGACTCGGTCCCCCTTACGTACTATTGATCCTGTTGATGCAACCCTCAGTTTGGTCTGATCTTAGACTGGGAATGAACTTCATATGCATAAGTTAACCCATGAAACGAGCGTGTGAGTGTTGAGCCGATCAAAGAGGCATAATGTGCAAGCCAGGGATCAGCCCGGTCCCCCTCTGTATGCTGCCAGTCCCACTGCCACAACCCTCGATCCGATTGGGGCTTAGACATAGAATGAACTCCCTATGCCTATGCCAACCCACAAAATGCGTGTGTGGGTGCTCAGTCGACTGGAGAGGTAGAATGCGCAAGCCGGGGATCAGCCCGGTCCCCCCTACGTGCTGTTGATCCTGCTACTAGTCCTACTGCCATAACCCTCGGTTCGGTTTGATCCTAGAATGAGAATGAACTCCGTATGCTTAGACATGGAATGAACTCTGTATGCCTAATTCAACCAACGAAACGAGCGTACGGGTGCTCAGTCGATCGAAGAGGCAGAATGCACAAGCCAGGGATCGGCCCAGTCCCCCCTGCGTGCTATCGATCCTGTTGTCACAACACTCAGTCTGATCAGATCTTAGACTGGGAATGAACTCTGTATGCCTAAGTCAACCCATGAAATGAGCGTGATCCTTGTCCTTTTGTTGGCATGCACAAAATGAAGAAGATTTTGTGACCGTTTGAAAAAAGTGTCATCATTTCAGACACTTTAATGGCTATTGGTAGCAAACCTATAAAATCACAAATGCTCTTTAAGGGGGTGTGAGTTTTCGAGGTTTGATGAGGGATAGGGGGCCAATATAAGGGCCAAGTACTAGCACCCATCGCACATCATGTGCGCACACCCCTCGGACCCCCCAATCGTTGGAACCCCCAACATCGTCGGTTAGGCTCTCCGATGATGCTCCGGTGATGGTGCCCCGAGCGAAAAAAATGCAGTACCAACACATGCTCGAGCCCAACATGTGCACTGTGGCTAAAAATCTTAGATTGAGAATGAACTTCGTATGCTTAGACATGGAATGCACTCTGTATGCCTAAGCTAACCCACGAAACGAGCGTACGGGCATTCAGCCGGTCGGAGAGGCAGAATGCGTAAGCTGAGGATCGACCCGATCCCCCTGCGTGCTATCGATCCTACTGTAGCAAACCTCGGTCCGGTCCGATCTTAGACTGGGAATGAATTTCGTATGCATAAGTCAACCCACGAAATGAGCGTACGGGCGTTGAGCCGATCGAAGAGGCATAATGCATAAGCTGGGGATCGGCCCGATCCCCTTCTGCGTGCTGCCGATCGTACTGCCACAACCCTTAGTCCGACTGGGGCTTAGACATGGAATGAACTCCCTATGCCTAAGCCAACCCACGAAACGGGCGTGTAGGCGCTCAGCCGATCAGAGAGGCAGAATGCGCAAGCCGGAGATCGACCTGGTCCCCCTGTGTCTACCAATCCTGTTACCGCAACCCTCGGTCTAGTTCGATCTTAGATTGGGAATGAACTCCGTATGCTTACACTGGGAATGAAATCCATATGCTTAAGTCAACCCACGAAACGAGCGTGCGGGTGCTCAGCCGACCAGAGAGGCAGGATACACAAGTCGGGGATCGACTTGATCCCCCTGTGTGCTGCCGATCCTGCTACCGCAACCCTCGGTTCGATCTGATCTTAGACTGGGAATGAACATCATATGCTTAGACTAGGGATGAACTCTGTATGCCTAAGTAAACCCATGAAACGAGCGTGCGGGCGGTGAGCCAACTAAATAGGCATAATGCACAAGCCAGGGATTGGCCCGGTCCCCCTCTACGTGCTGTTGGTCCTGCTGCCACAACCCTCGGTTCGGGTGGCACTTAGATATGGAATGAACTCCGTATGCCTAAGCCAACCCAAAAAACGAGCGTGCAGGTGCTCAGTTGGCCGGAGAGGCAGAATGCGCAAGCTGGGGACCAACCCAGTCCCCCCTACGTGCTGTCGATCCCGCTGCCGCAACCCTTTGTTCGATCCAATCTTAGACTGAGAATGAACTCTGTATGCATAAGTCAACCCACGAAACGAGCGTGTGGGTGCTGAGCCGGTCGAAGAGGTATAATGCGCAAGCCGGGGATCGGCCCGGTCCCCCTCTATGGGCTGTAGGTCCCACTACCACAACCCTCGGTCCAGCTAGGGCTTAGACATGGAATGAACTCCCTATGCCTAAGCCAACCCACAAAACGGGCATGCAGGCGCTCAGCCGGCCAGAGAGGTAGAATACGTAAGTCAAGGATCGACTTGGTCCCTCCTGCGTCCTGCTGATCCTGCTGTCGTAACCTTGGTCTGTCCCAATCTTAGACTGGGAATGAACTCCGTATGCTTAGACTGGGGATGAACTCCATATGCCTAAGTCAACCCACGAAACGAGTGTGCGGGCGCTTAGCCGACCAGAGAGGCAGGATGCACAAGCCGGGGATCAAACGGGTGGTAAGTGGGTTCAAGCTCATCTTCATATTTCTACCATGCCAATACCATTTTTATGGCTTGTAAATTCATACAGTGGTCCCCTAAGCCTTCATGTGAAGTTTCATGGCAAGACGACCCGTTTTCTATTTTTCATGATTTTCGAAACTTTTTGGGGTTCAGGATTTTTTTAAATTTTTTTAAAAAGAGTTTTGTCCCTAAATTTGGTAGAGGTGATCCTTGTATTTTTGTTGGTATGCACAAAACAATTCAGCTAAAAACTCAAAGTGGAGAAGATTTTACGACCATTTGTAAAAAGTGTCCCCATTTTAGACACTTTAATGGCTACTGGCAGCAAACCTATAAAATCTCAAATGCACTTTAAGGGGGTGTGAGTTCTCGAGGTTTGATGAGGGATAGGGGGCCAATATAAGGGCCAAGTACCAGCACCCATCGTACATCATGTGCACACACCCCCTGGCCCCCCAATCGCCAGAACCCCCAATGTCGCCGGTTAGGCTCTCCGGCAATGCTCCGACGATGGTGCCCCGGGTGAAAAAAATGCGGCACCAGCACATGCCAGACCACAGCATATGCTCCGTGGCTCAAAATCTTAGACTGGGAAAGAACTCCGTATGCTTAGACGTGGAATGAACTTCGTATGCCTAAGCGAACCCATGAAACTAACGTGCGGGCGTTCAACCGGATGGAGAGGCAGAATGCGCAAGCCGGGGATCGACTGATCCCCCCCTTTGTGCTGCCGATCCTGCGGCCACAACCCTCGGTCCGGTCTGATCTTAGACTAGGAATGAACTCTGTATTCATAAGTCAACCCATGAAATGAGTGTACAGGCACTGAGCCGGCCGAAGAGACGTATTACACAAGCCGGGGATCAGCCCGGTCCCCCTCTGCATACTGCCAGTCCCACTGCCACAACCCTCAATCCGATTGTGGCTTAGACATGGAATGAACTCCCTATGCCTAAGCCAACCCACGAAAAGGGCGTGCGGGTGCTCAGTCGACTGGAGAGGCAAAATGCGCAAGCCAGGGATCGACCCGATCCCCATTGTGTGTTGCCGATCCTGCTGCCGCAACCCTCAATCCAGTCCGATCTTAGACTGGAATGAACTCCATATGCTTAGACTGGGGATGAACTCCGTATGCCTAAGTCAACCCATGAAACAAGTGTGTGGGCGCTCAGCCGACCGTAGTGGCATAACGCGCAAGCAAGGGATCAGCCCGGACCCCCTTTACATGCTGTCGATGCCGCTGTCGGTCCTGCTATCATAACCTTCGGTCTGACTAGGGCTTAGACATGGAATGAACTCCATATGCCTAAGCCAACCCATGAATCGAGCGTGCGGGCACTCAGCTGGCCGGAGAGGAAGAATGCGTAAGTTGAGGATCGACTAGATCCCTCCTGCGTGCTGCTGATCCTACTGCCGCAACCATCGGTCTGATCTGATCTTAGACTGGGAATGAAATTTGTATGCAAAGACTGGGGATGAACTCTCCGTATGCCTAAGTCAACCCACAAAATGAGCGTACGGGCGCTCAACCGACCAAAGAGGCAGGATGCGCAAGCCAGGGATCGAACGGGTGGTAGGTGGGTTCAAGCACATCTTCATATTTCTACCATGCCAATGCCATTTTTATGGCTTGTAAATTCATACAATGGCCCGCTAAGCCTTCATGTGAAGTTTCGTGGCAAGACGACCCATTTTCTATTTTTCATGATTTTTGAAACTTTTTACGGTTCGGGATTTTTTAAAAAAATTTTAGAAAGTATTTTATTCCAAAATTTGGTAGAGGGGATCCTTATATTTTTTTTGCCATGTAGAAAAAAATTCAGCTAAAAACTCAAAGTGGAGAAGATTTTGTGACCGTTTGAAAAAAGTGTCTCCATTTCAGACACTTTAATTGCTACTGACAGCAAACCTATAAAATCTCAAATGCTCTTTAAGGGGGTGTGAGTTCTTGAGGTTTGATGAGGGATAGGGGGCCAATATAAGGGCCAAGTACTAGCAACCATCGTACATCATGTGCGCGCACACCCCGGCCCCCCAATCGAAGGAACCCCTAATGTCGCCGATTAGCCTCTCCGATGAAGCTCCGGCGATGGTGCCTCGGGTAAAAAAAATATGGCACCAGCACATGACCGAGTTCAGCATGTGCACCGTGGCTCAAAATCTTAGCCTGGGAATGAACTCCATATTCTTAGACATGGAATGAACTCCGTATGCCTAAGCCAATTAGGGATGGCAACGGGTCGGTCGGGGCGGGTTTTTGCTCGCCCCGAACCCGACCCGATTTTAAATATACAATACCCAAACCCGTACCCGACCCGATAATTTTTTCATTTTTAATACCCGAACCCGACCCGACCCGAAATTTAATAAAATATTATTTTAAATATAAATATAAAATTAAATATATATAAAAATATATATAATTAAATATATAATTAAATATAAAACTAAAAAAATAATTTTTTTATATATATCGGGTTAGGTAGAAAACCCGACCCCGACCTGAACCCGAAATTTTTTTTACTCTACCCGACCCTACCCGACCCGATACCCGATTTTCAAAAAAAAAAAACTGACCCTAAAGGGTCGGGTCGGGTCGAAACCCGACGGGTTCGGGTGATTTTGCCCACCCTAAAGCCAATCGATGAAACGAGCGTGGGGTCGCTCAACCGGTCGGAGAGGCAGAATGTGCAAGTCGGGGATAGACCCGATCCCCCATGCATGCTGTCGATCCTGCTGCTGCAACCTTCGGTACGGTCTGATCTTAGACTAGGAATTAACTTCGTATGTATAAGTCAACCCACGAAACGAGCGTGCGGGCGCTAAGCCAACCGAAGAGGCATAATGCGTAAGCCGGGGATTAGCCCGATCCCTCTCTACGTGCTGTCGGTCCCGCTACCATAGCCCTCGGTCCAGCTGAGGCTTCGACATGGAATGAACTCCCTATGCCTATGACAACCCATGAAACGGGCGTGCGGGCGCTCAGCCGATCGGGGAGGCAGAATGCGCAAGCCGGGGATTAGCCTGGTCCCCCCTGCATGCTAACGATCCTACTGCAGCAACCCTCGGTCTGGTTTGATCTTAGACTGGGAATGAACTCCATACGCTTAGCTAGGGATGAACTCCGTATGCCTAAGTCAACCCACGAGACGAGCATGCGGGCGCTCAGCTGACTAGAGAGGCAAGACGCTTAAGTTGGGGATCGAACGGGTGGTAGGTGGGTTCAAGCACATCTTCATATTTCTACCATGCCAATGCCATTTTTATGGCTTGTAAATTCATAAAATGGTCCCCTAAGCCTTCATGTGAAGTTTCGTGGCAAGACGACCCGTTTTCTATTTTTCACAATTTTTGAAACTTTTTATAGTTCGGGATTTTTTAAAATATTTTTAGAAAGAGTTTTGTCCCCAAATTAGGTAGAGGTGATCCTTGTATTTTTTTTGGCATGCACAAAAAAATTCAGCTAAAAACTCGAAGTGGAGAAGATTTTGTGACCGTTTCAAAAAAGTGTCCCCATTTCAAACACTTTAATGGCTACTGGCAGCAAACCTATAAAATCTCAAATGCTCTTTAAGGGGGTGTGAGTTCTCGAGGTTTGATGAGGGTTAGGGGGCCAATATAAGGGCTAAGTACCAGCACCCATCACACATCATGTGCGCACACCCCCCGACCCCCCCAATCGTCGGAACCCCAAATGCCGCCGGTTAGGCTTTCCGGTGATGCTCCGACGATGGTACCCCGAGCGAAAAAATTGCGGCACCAGCACATGCCCGAGCCCAGCATGTGCACCGTGGCTCAAATCTTAGACTGGGAATGAACTCCGTATGCTTAGACATGGAATGAACTCTGTATGCCTAAGCCAACCCACGAAACGAGCGTATGGGCGCTCAGTCGATCGGAGAGGCAGTCTTGCTGTCATAACCCTCAGTTCAGTCTAATCTTAGACTGGGAATTAAGTCTGTATGCATAAGTCAACCCACGAAACGAGCATGCAAGCGCTGAGCCGGTTGAAGAGGCATACTTCGCAAGCCAAGGATTAGCCCGGTCCACCTCTACGTGCTACCGGTCCCGTTACAACAATCCTCGATCTGGCTGGGGCTTAGACATGGAATGAACTCCCTATGCCTAAGCCAACCCATGAAACAGGCGTACGGGTGCTCAGCCGATCGGAGAGGCAGAATGTGCAATCCGGGCATCGACTCGGTCCCCCCTATGTGCTGTCGATCCTGCTGCCGCAACCCTCGGTCCAGTTTGATCTTAGACTAGGAATGAACTCCATATGCTTAGACTAGGATGAACTCCGTATGCCTAAGTCAACCCACGAAACAAGCGTGCGGGCGCTCAACCGACTGGAGAGGCCGATCGGAGAGGCATAATGCATAAGCCGGGGATTAGCCCGGTCCCCCTCTGCATGCTGCCGATCCCGCTACTGGTCCTGCTACCACAACCCTCGAAACCCCCAATGCCACCGGTTAGGCTCTCCAGCGATGTTCCGAGGATGCTCTAGCATGGGGCCCTGGGCTAAAAAAATACGGCACCAGCACATGCCCGAGCCCAGCATGTGCACCGTGGCTCAAAATCTTAGACTAGGAATGAACTCCGTATGCTTCGACATAGAATGAACTCCGTATGCCTAAGCCAACCCACGAAATGAACGTGCGAGCACTCAGCCGGCCAGAGAGGCAGAATGCACGAGCTGGGGATCGACCCGATCCCTCTAGCGTGTTGCCGATCCTACCATCGCAACCTTTGGTCCGGTCCGGTCCAATCTTAGACTAGGAATTAACTCCGTATGTTTAGACTGGGGATGAACTCCGTATGTCTAAGTCAACCCATGAAATGAGCGTGCGGGCGCTCAGCCGACTAGAGAGGCAAGATGCACAAGCCAAGGATCGAACGGGTGGTAGGTGGGTTCAAGCACATCTTCATATTTCTACCGTGCCAATGCCATTTTTATGGCTTGTAAATTCATACAATGGTCCTCTAAGCCTTCATGTGAAGTTTCGTGGCAAGACGACCCGTTTTCTTTTTTTCACGATTTTCAAAACTTTTTGCGGTTTGAGATTTTTTAAACTTTTTTTAGATAGAGTTTTGTCCCCAAAATTGGTAGAGGTGATCCTTTTATTTTTTTTGGGATGCACAAAAAAATTCAGCTAAAAACTCGAAGTGGAGAAGATTTTATAACCGTTTGAAAAAAGTGTCCCCATTTCAGACACTTTAATTGCTACTCGCAGCAAACCTATAAAATATCAAATGCTCTTTAAGGGGGTGTGAGTTCTCAGGGTTTGATGAGGGATAGGGGGCCAATATAAGGGCCAAGTACCAGCACCCATCGCACATCATGTGCACACACCCCCCGGCCCCCCCAATCGTCGGAACCGCCAATGTCGCTAGTTAGGCTCTCCGACGATGGTGCCCCAGGCGAAAAAAATACAGCTCCAGCACATGCCCGAGCCCAGCATGTGCACCGTGCCTCAAAATCTTAGGCTGGGAATGAACTCTGTATGCTTAGACATGGAATGAACTCTGTATGCCTAAGCCAACCCACGAAACGAGCGTAAGGGCGCTTAACCGGTCGGAGAGGCAGAATGCGCAAGCTGAGGATCGACCTGGTCCCCCCTGCGTGCTGTCGATCCTGCTACCGTAACCCTCGGTCCGGTCCAATCTTAGACTGGGAATGAACTCCTTATGCATAAGTCAACCCATGAAACGAGCGTGCGGGCACTGAACCAGCTGAAGAGGCATAACGCGCAAGCCAGGGATCGACCCGGTCCCCCTCTACGTGCTGCCAGTCTTGCTGCCACAACCCTCGGTCTGGTTAGGGCTTAGACAAGGAATGAACTCCCTATGCCTAAGCCAACCCATGAAACGGGCGAGCAGGTGCTCGACCGGTCGGAGAGGTAGAATGCACAAGCTAGGGATCGGCTCGGTCCCCCCCGCGTGCTGTCGATCCTACTACCGCAACCCTCGGTCTGATCCGATCTTAGACTGGGAATGAACTCCGTATGCCTAAGTCAACCCACGAAACAAGCGTTCGGGCGCTTAGTCGGCCAGAGAGGCATAATGCGCAAGTCGGGGATCAGCCTGGTCCCCCTCTGCGTGCTGTCGATCCCGCGGCCGATCCTGCTGCCACGACCCTCAATCCAGCTATGGCTAGGACATGGAATGAACTCTGTATGCCTAGGCCAACCCATAAAACAAGCGTACGGGTGCTCAGCCGGTCGGAGAGGTAGAATGCGCAAGCCGGGGATCGGTTCGATCCCCCCTGCGTGCTGTCGATCCTGCTGCCGCAACCCTCGGTCCAGTCCAAACTTAGACTGGGAATGAACTCCATATGCTTAGACTGGGATGAACTCCGTATGTCTAAGTCAACCTACGAAACGAGCGTGCGGGCGCTCAACCGATCATAGAGGCAGGATGTGCAAGCTGGGGATCGAACGGGTGGTAGGTGGGTTCAAGTACATCTTCATATTTCTGCCCTCCCAATGCCATTTTTATGGGCTGTAAATTCATACAATGGTCCCCTAAGCCTTCATGTGAAGTTTCGTGGCAAGATGAGCAGTTTTCTCTTTTTCATGATTTTTGAAACTTTTTACGGTTCAGGATTTTTTAAAATTTTTTTAGAAAGAGTTTTGTCCCCAAATTTGGTAGATGTGATCCTTGTATTTTTGTTGGCATGCACAAAAAAATTCAGCTAAAAACTCGAAGTGGAGAAGATTTTGTGACCGTTTGAAAAAAGTGTCCCCATTTTACACACTTTAATGGCTATTGGCAGCAAACCTATAAAATCTCAAATGCTCTTTAAGGGGGTGTCAATTCTCGAGGTTTGATGAGGGATAGGGGGCCAATATAAGGGCCAAGTACCAGCACCCATCGCACATCATGTGCGCAAACCCCGCGGCCCCCCCAATCGTCGAAACCCCCAATGCCGCCGGTTAGGCTCTCCGACGATGCTCCGACGATGCTCCAGCGATGGTGCCCCGGGCAAAAAAAATGCACCACCAGCACATGCTCAAGCCCAGCATGTGCACCGTGCCTCAAAATCTTAGACTGGGAATGAACTCTGTATTGTTAGACATGGAATGAACTCCGTATGCCTAAGCCAACCCACGAAATGAGCGTACAGGCGCTCAATCAACCGGAGAGGCAGAATGTGCAAGTGGGGATTCGGCCCGATCCCCCCCTACATGCTGTCGATCCTGCTGCCACAACCCTCGGTCCGATCTGATCTTAGACTAGGAATGAACTCCGTATGCATAAGTTAACCCATGAAATGAGCGTGCGGGCACTGAGCCGGCCGAAGAGGCATAATGCGCAAGCCAGGGATCGATCCGGTCCCCCTCTGCGTGCTGTCGGTCCCGCTGCAACAACCCTCGGTCCGGCTAGGGCTTAGACATGGAATGAACTCCCTATGCCTAAGCCAACCCACGAAACGGGCGTACGGTGCTCAGCTGGTCGGAGAGGTAGAATACGCAAGTCGGGGATCGACCCGATCCCCCCTACGTGCTGTCGATCCTGCTGTCGCAACCCTCGGTCCAGTCTGATCTTAGACTGGGAATGAACTCCATATGCTTAGATTGGGGATGAACTCCGTATGCCTAAGTCAACCCAAGAAACAAGCGTGCAGGCGCTTCGTAGACTAGAGAGGCCGACCGAAGAGGCATAATGCATAAGCTGGGGGTTAGCCCGATCCCCCTCTGCGTGCTACCGATCCCACCACTGGTCCTACTGCCACAACCCTCGGTCTGACTGGGGCTTAGACATGGAATAAACTCTGTATGCCTAAGCCAACCCACGAAACGAGCGTGCAGGCACTCAGTCGACCGGAGAGGCAGAATGCACAAGCCGGGGATCGGCTCGGCCCCCCTTGCATGTTGCCGATCCTGCTACTGCAACCCTTGGTCCGGTCCGATCTTAGACTGGGAATGAACTCCGAATGCTTAGACTGGGGATGAACTCTGTATGCCTAAGTCAACATACGAAACGAGCAAACAGGCACTCAGTCGACCAGAGAGGTAGGATGCGTAAGCTGGGGATCGAACGGGTGGTAGGTGGGTTCAAGTGCCACACCCTGGGCGGGCACGCCAGGCACATTAGGTGCACCAGCAGGCGAGCTAGAAGTTAAGGCCCGTAAACCAGGCGTGCTGGCTGGTATCTACATGCAGAGCCTAGCAAACGAGTTTAGAACACCTACCCGACTTACAGGCCAGCCCGTGAGACCAAGTCCTGGCATACAAGCTGCCCGCACCATATCCAAAAGGGCCCAAGGTGCTGGACACGCAAGGGAAGCTTCTGGAAGCAGGCAGGATCAGCAGGAGCATCCTGGCGGATTTGGTTGACCCTAAAAATTAGGAGTTAGCATCCTGATTGATTGTAATCCCATGATTTTAGCCTTTATTCTAGGGATATTACCATTAAGTTGTAGCTGCAGCCTCAACTATAAATAGAGGGCTGCTCTACCCTTATTTGTACACCATCAAACACTTCTGTTTCAGTGAATACAAGAGCATTTCCAGAATTCTATCTTGTTCATCCTGTTTCTTTTTAACTTGCGTAATCAGCCCTTCCCATTGTTCTAGTGCCCACACGCATGTGTTTTAGGCTGACTTAGGCACAAAGGAGGAGATTCCAAGCCTAAGGTCGCATAGATTCTGAGTCTAAGGTCAGAGCCCGTGATAGTTGGTATTAGAGCAAGTTTGATTTTGCGTGTTTGTGTTGTGCAGGTTAGATCGTGATTGAGGAGATGGCATCCCAAAGCAACGTTGCTAGCCAACAACCAGAGGCCCAGGAGCATGGGCGTGGAAGAGGCAAGAAAGCCGGTTCTAAAGATATCTAGTCTACCATGGATGGTAGGCTAGCCAAGATGGAGGTGACTATGGGTGACATGGGGGAGAAGCTTGAGGAGGTAGAGACTCACATTGCATTGCTAGACTCCATGGGGGAGGAGATCCAAAGTGAGCTGGAAGCTGCTCTCAACAAAGGCATGGATGTGATCACCCAGAAGAATAAGGCATTGGAGGCTGAAGTGCTGACCTTGCACGATGGCATGGAGGCCATGCGCCAACGGATGGAAGAGCTTACCGGTGAGCTCGTTGCTTGCAAGACTGCCATTGGGAATGGCGTGTTTACTGGAGTGTCCAAGTCCAGATTGGATGTCCCTAAGCCTAAGGAGTTCAAGGGGACTAGGGTGGCTAAGGAAGTAGACAACTACCTTTGGGGTATGGAGTAGTACTTTCAGGCCATGGGCATGCAAGACGAGGCGATAAAGGTAAGCACCGCTGCTATGTATCTCACTGATGTAGCCTTATTGTGGTGGAGGTGCAGGTGTGATGATGTCAGGCGTCCAAGATTAGAACCTGAGCAGAGTTCCAAAAGGAGTTCAGAGAACAATTTTACCCGAAGTATGTCAATGATGAGGCATGGGCAAAATTGCACAGGCTGAGCCAGCAAGGGGACATAAGGGAGTATGTCCAAAAATTCTTTGAACTGATGCTACAGATCTCGGATCTAGGTGAAAAGGATGCCTTATTTGCTTTCATGGATGGGCTGAAGCCGTGGGTGAAGCATGAGCTACAAAGGAGGGGAGTTCATGACTTGGCTAAAGCCATGACTACTATTGAGGCCTTGATAGAGTTCAAGCCTCTGAACAAGTTCGAGTCTTTCAAGCCCAACGGTAAGGGTAGGGACGATAGGGACCGAAAGAAGCAATTCGAGGGAAAGGACTGTGATCGGGAGTCCAAGGATGGGGACTGAGACCGTTCAACCAAGGATGGTGAGAGGAAGCCACCAGCAGGCAAGTGGAAAGCAAAGGGGGATCGAGAGCCACTAGCATGCTACCTATGTGGAGGGAGACACATAGCGCGCAATTACCCGCAGAAGGGCAAGCTGGCTACTGTAGACAAGGAGTCTGATGGGGAGCCAGAGTCAGGGGTAGCAAAGCTTAGGTCATTAGTGCTCAATGCTGTCCAAAGTAAGGGGAGCCACAAGCCAAAGGGCTTGATGTTTATGGATCTCATGGTTACGGGTCAGAAGGTGAGCGCACTAGTGGACATAAGTGCCTCACATCTTTTTATTTCAGGTGATGGAGCTCGAAAGCTCAGGCTAAAGGTGCAGAAAGGGACTGGTACCATTAAAACGGTGAACTCCAAAGAGGTTCCAACCATTGGAGTAGCACGGGGAGTGGAGTTACAGCTTGGAGACTAGAAAGGCAAGGAGACCATTGAGGTAATACCCCTTGATGACTATGAGTTTGTGATTGGGTTGGATTTCCTTGTTTGGATTAACGCCCACCTTGTGCCTTTTGCCGATTGTGTTTGCATCTTGGATACACGGTGCCAATGCCTAGTGCCATTAAAGAGAGGGTCTAGAGTTGGGTCGCGGGTGGTGTCAGTCATCCAATTTGCCAAAGTGATAAACAGACAAGAAGACACCTTCTTGGCAGCCCTGAAATATGATGAGCCAAGGGAAAAGGAGACAAAGTCACCCTTGGAGGTGCTAAAGGTGCTGAAGACCTTTAGTAATGTGATGCCCACAAAGCTACCTAGCAAGCTACCACCTAAGAGGGAGGTGGACCACAAGATCGAGCTGGTGTCCAAGGCCAAGCCACCAGCCAGAACCCCTTACCGAATGTCTCCACCAGAGTTGGAGGAGTTAAGGAAGCAGTTCAAGAAGTTAGTTGATGCTGGCTTCATCAGGCCATCGAAGGCACCCAATGGTGCATCGGTTCTATTCCAACGCAAGCATGATGGGTCATTACGGCTGTGCATAGACTACCGGGCTTTGAACAAGCTGACCATCAAGAACAAGTACCCCATCCCACTCATTGTGGACTTGTTCGATCAACTTGGGAGTGCAAGGTGGTTCACCAAGCTGGATTTAAGGTCAGGCTACTATCAAGTCAGGATCATGGAGGGAGATGAGCCAAAGACAGCATGTGTCACTCAGTATGGTTCGTATGAGTTCTTGGTGATGCCTTTTGGACTCATGAACACCCCAGCAACATTTTGCACCCTTATGAACAAGGTACTTCAGTCATTCCTTGATCGGTTTGTTGTGGTTTATTTGGATGACATTGTGATCTACAGCCAGACTTTGGGAGAGCATGTAGACCACTTAAGATAGGTGTTCGAGGTGTTACGGGTGCACAAGCTGTTTGTCAAGAGGGAGAAGTGCTCATTTGCCCAGCAGGAGATCCCATTCCTTAGCCACAAAGTGGGAGGTGGTAGGATACGCATGGATGAAGGCAAGATACATGCCATCCTAGAATGGCAACTGCCAGCCAAGGTCACTGAGTTGAGATCGTTCCTTGGGCTGGTTAACTACTATAGGTGCTTCATCAAAGGTCACTCAGAGATAGCCATGCCATTGACTGGCTTGCTCAAAAAAATGAAGAGCATGGGAGTGGAGCGTAGGGTGCCAGGAAGCCTTTCACAGGTTGAAGCAGGCTATGACCAAGGAGCTAGTCTTGGCCTTGCCAGACCATGCCAAGCCGTATGAGGTACATACGGATGCATCAGACTTTGCCATAGGGGGCGTGTTGATGTAGGAGGGATGTCCAGTCACGTTCGAGAGGAGAAACCTAAATGAGACTGAACATAGGTACACGGTCCAAGAGAAAGAGATGACTGCAGTGGTGCATTGCTTGCGCACTTGGTGCCATTACCTGTTGGCAAGATTTTCTTGTAGAATTTGATTTCCAAATGGAGTACAAGCCAGGACGGGTGAACCTAGTGGTAGACACCTTAAGCAGAAAGGCTAACCTTGCTGCCATTAGCCAACCAGAGGGGTCACTGGTGCCGCGCATCAAGGAGTGACTTGTGCATGATCCTACAGCCAAGGCTTTGATGGAGTACGCCCAGCAAGGTAAGACTAGGTGATTTTGGTTATAGGATGGCTTACTATACACCAGGGGTGGTAGACTGTTTGTCCCACAGCATGGGAAGCTCCGCAAGGAAGTTTTACAAGAATGCCATGATGCAAGGTGGGCTGGACACCCTGGAGTGAGCTGCACCTTGGTGCTGATCGAGGATCGGTACTACTGGCTGCATATGAGGGACGATGTGGAGGCCTATGGGAAGACTTGTCTTGTGTACCAACAGGACAAGGTGGAGCTCAAGAAACCAGGTGATCTCTTGGAGCCATTGCTAATGCCAGAACGACCATGGAAGAGTGTTTCTCTGGACTTTATAGTCGGTCTACCCAAAGCAGAAGGGTTTGGAAGCATCATGGTAGTGGTGGACAAGTTTTCCAAGTATGGAATTTTCATTCCAACAACCAAGGAGTGCCCAGCCGAGGAGGCAGCTCGATTGTTCCTAAAGAACATGGTTAAGTACTGGGGAGTACTGAGGACCATTGTTAGTGATCGGGACGAGCGTTTCACAGGCAGGTTCTGGACTGAGTTGTTCAAGCTGTTGGGGTTAGACTTGAACTTTTCCACCAGCATGCATCTGTAGACCGATGGGCAGACAGAATGAGTGAATGGACTATTGGAGGTCTACCTTAGGCACTATGTGAGTGCCACACAAAGGGACTGGCCAAAGCTGCTAGATATTGTGCAGTTTTCCTACAACTTGCAAAGGAGCAAGGTAACGAACCAGAGCGCATTTGAGGTTATGATAGGGCAACAACCACTAACACCCGGTTCGATTGCTGCAGGTTATACAGGGTCGAATCCAGTAGCATACAAGTTTGCCAAGGCATGGCAGGAGCAAACTAACTTGGCCAGAGTTTGTCTACATAAGGCAGCCAAGAGGTCAAAGAAGTGGGCAAACCAGAAGAGGCGGGATGTGTAGTTCCAGGTTGGAGACTTGGTGTTGGTGAAGCTACATCCCATTGTGTGCCATAGGGGGCTGTACAAAGGCCTAGTCTGGAGGTATGAGGGACCTTTCTGAGTAGTCAAGAGGGTAGGCAAGGTTGCCTACAAGCTGGATATGCCACCCAAGCTAAGGGTACCCAGTGTTCCATGTGAGCATGCTCAAGCCATTCCATGAGGATGGGGGAGATCTAGGACGGGCAGAATGAAAGTGTGTGACATTGGGAGCAAGGGCCTCATATGAGAAGGAGGTCCATAGTATCATAGCTGATCAGGAAGTGAGACAGAAGAATTATCAGCCAAGATAAGAGTACTTGGTTCGCTAGAAGAGACTTCCAAATAGTGAGGTGAGCTGGGAACCAGCAGATGACTTATGCCAGTTCGAGGACCAGATCAGGCAATACCATGCAGAAGACGTAATGAGGGCATTACGCAATCAGGTGGAGGAGAACGTCACGCCTTGGGCGAGCGCGCCAGGCACATTAAGCACAACATTAGGTGAGCCAGAAGTTAAGGCCTACAGACCAGGTGTGTCGGTGGGTATCTACATGCAAAGCCTAGCAAACGAGTTCAAAACGCCCGCCCGACTTGCAGGCCAGCCCGTGAGAATAAGTCCTAGCATACAAGTTGCTCGCACCACATCCAGAAGGGCCCAAGGTGCTGGACACACAAGGGAAGCTTCTGGAGGTAGGCAGGCTCAGTAGAAGCATCCTGGCAGATTTGGTTGACCTTAAAAATCAGGAGTTGGCATCCTGATTGATTGTAATCCCATGATTTTAGCCTTTATTCTAGGGATATTGCCATTAAGTTGTAGCTGGAGCCTCAACTATAAATAGAGGGTTACTCCACCCTCATTTGTACACCATCAAACACTTCTATTTCAATGAATACAAGAGCATTTCCAGAATTCTCTCTTGTTCATCCTGTTTCTCTTTAACTTGCGTAATCAGCCAGGATTCTGAGTCTAAGGTTGGAGCCTGTGACATAAGCACATCTTCATATTTCTACCCTGCCAATGCCATTTTTATGGCTTGTAAATTCATACAATGGTCCCCTAAGCCTTCATGTGAAGTTTCGTGGCAAGACGACCCGTTTTTTATTTTTCACGATTTTTGAAACTTTTTGTGGTTCCAAATTTTTTAAAATTTTTTTAGAAAGAGTTTTATCCCTAAATTTGGTAGAGGTGATCCTTGTATTTTTGTTGGCATGCACAAAAAAATTCAGCTAAAAACTCGAAGTGGAGAAGATTTTGTGACCGTTTGAAAAAAGTATCCCCATTTTAGACACTTTAATGGCTAGTGGCAGCAAACCTATAAAATCTCAAATGCTCTTTAAGGGGGTGTGATTTCTCGAGGTTTGATGAAGGATAAAGGGCCAATATAAGGGTCAAGTACCAGCACGCATCGCACATCATGTGCGCACACCCCCCGGCCCCCTGAATCGCTAGAACCCCCAATGCCGTCGATTAGGCTCTCTGGCGATGCACAGACGACGCTCCAGTGATGGTGCCCTGGGCAAAAAAAATGCGGCACTAGCACATGCTCGAGTCCAGCATGTGCACCATGGCTCAAAATCTTAGACTAGGAATGAACTCCGTATGCTTAGACATGGAATGAACTCTGTATGCCTAAGCCAACCCACAAAACGAGCGTATGGGTGCTCAATCGATCGGAGAGGCAGAATGCGCAAGCTGGGGATGGACCCGGTCCCTCCCTATGTGCTGTGGATCCTGCTACTACAACCCTTGGTTCGGTCCAATCTTAGACTGGGAATGAACTCCGTATGCATAAGTCAACCCATGAAACGAGCGTACGGGCATTGAGCCGACCGAAGAGGCATAATCCGCAAGCCGGGGATCGACTCGGTCCCCCTTTGCATGCTACCGGTCCTGTTGCCACAACCCTCGGTCTGGCTGGGGCTTAGACATGGAATGAACTCCCTATGCCTAAGCCAACCCACGAAATGGGCATGCCGGTGCTCAGCTGGCCGAAGAATCCGTAAGCCAAGGATCGATCCGATCCCCCCTGCGTGCTACCGATCCTGCTACCGCAACCCTCGGTTCGGTCCGATCTTAGACTGGGAATGAACTTCGTATGCTTAGACTGGGGATGAACTTTGTATGCCTAAGTCAACCCATGAAACGAGCATGCGGGCGCTCAACCGACCAGAAAGGCAGGATGTGTAAGCCACGGATCGAACGGGTGATAGGTGGGTTCAAGCACATCTTCATATTTCTGCCATGCCAATGTGATTTTTATGGCTTGTAAATTCATACAATGGTCCCCTAAGCCTTCATGTGAAGTTTCGTGGCAAGATGACTCTTTTCTATTTTTCATGATTTTTGAAACATTTTACGGTTCGGGATTTTTTAAAATTTTTTTAGAAAGAGTTTTGTCGCCAAATTTGGTAGAGGTGATCCTTGTATTTTTGTTGGCATGCACAAAAACATTCAGCTAAAAACTCGAAGTGGAGAAGATTTTCTGATCGTTTGAAAAAAGTGTCCCCATTCGAGACACTTTAATGGCTAGTGGCAGCAAACCTATAAAATCTCAAATGCTCTTTAAGGGGGTGTCAGTTCTCAAGGTTTGATGAGGGATAGGGGGCCAACAAAATGGCCAAGTAACAGCACCCATCGCACATCATGTGCGCACACCCCCGGCCCCCCAATCGTTGGAACCCCCAATGCTGTCGGTTAGGCTCTCTAGCGATGGTGCCCTGGGCGAAAAAAATGTGGCACCAGCACATGCCCGAGCCCAACATGTGCACCGTGCCTCAAAATCTTAGACTAGGAATGAACTCCATATGCCTAGACATGGAATGAACTCCGTATGCCTAAGCCAACCCACGAAACGAGCGTGCGGGCGCTCAGCTGGCCGACAAGGCAGAATGCGCAAGCCGGGGATCGACCCGCACCTAACCTTGCGTGCAGTCAATCTTACTGTCGTAACCCTCAGTCTGGTCCTATCTTAGACTGGCGTTGAACTCTATATGCATAAGTCAACCCACAAAATGAGCGTGCGAACGGGCGCTGAGCCGTCTGAAGAGGCATAATGTGCAAGTCGGGGATCGGCCCGGTCCCCCTCTGTGTGCTGCCGATCCTATTGCCACAACCCTCAGTTCGACTGGGGCTTAGACATAGAATGAACTCCCTATGCCTAACACAACCCACGAAACGGGCGTGCGGGCACTCAGCCGATCGAAGAGGCAGAATGCGTAAGCTGAGGATCGGCCCGGACCCCCTGTGTGCTATCGATTCTGCTGTCCCAACCCTCGGTCTGGTCTGATCTTAGACTGAGAATGAACTCCGTATGCTTAGACTGGGGATGAACTCCGTATGCCTAAGTCAACCCACGAGATGAGCGTATGGGTGCTTAACCGACCGGAGAGGTCGATCAGAAAGGCATAATGCGTAAGCCGAGGATCAGCCTGATCCCCCTCTGCGTGCTGCCGATCCCACTACTTGTCTTGCTGCCACAACCCTCGGTCCAATTGGGGCTTAGACATGGAATGAACTCCGTATGCCTAAGCCAACCCATGAAACGAACGTACCGGCCCTCAGCCGACTGGAGAGGCAGA
The DNA here is from genome assembly GCF_047325235.1 of Durio zibethinus. Classification (NCBI taxonomy): domain Eukaryota; kingdom Viridiplantae; phylum Streptophyta; class Magnoliopsida; order Malvales; family Malvaceae; genus Durio; species Durio zibethinus. Next base: position 10,301,933 of record NC_143168.1, on the reverse strand, counting down.
ATGCGCAAGCCGGGGATCGGCTTAATCCCCCCTACGTGCTATCGATCCTACTGCTGCAACCCTCAGTCCAGTTTGATCTTAGACTGGGAATGAACTCTGTATGCTTAGACTGGGGATGAACTTCGTATGCCTAAATGAACCCACGAAACGAGCGAGCGGGCACTCAGCCAGCCGGAGAGGTCGGCTGGATAGGCATAATGCACAAACTGACTGGAGAGGCAGAATACGCAAGTTGGGGATCGACTCAGTCCCTCCTGCGTGCAACCGATCCTGCTACCGCAACCCTTGGTCCAGTTTGATCTTAGACTGGGAATGAACTCTCTATGCTTAGACTGGGCATGAATTTCGTTTGCTTAAGTCAACCCACGAAACGAGCGTACGGTTACTGAATCGACCGAAAAGGCATAATGTGCAAGCTAGGGACCGGCCTAGTCCCCCTCTGCGTGCTGCCGATTCCGCTGCCATAACCCTCGGTCCGGCTAGGGTTAGACATGGAATGAACTCCCTATGCCTAAGCCAACCCACGAAACGGGCGTGCGGCTCTCAGCCGACCGAAGAGCTAGAATGCGCAAGCTAGGGATCGGCTCGGTTCCCCCTACGTGCTATCAATCCTGTTTCCGCAACCATCGATTCGGTTTGATCTTAGTATACGATGCTCTGGCGATGGTGCCCCAGGTGAAAAAAATACGGCACCAACACATGCCCGAGCCCAGCATGTGCATCGTGGCTCAAAATCTTAGACTGGGAATGAACTCCGTATGCTAAGACATGGAATGAACTCCGTATGCCTTAGCCAACCCATGAAACGAGCTTGCAGGTGTTCAGCCGATCAGAGAGGCAGAATGCACAAGTCGAGGATCGGCCCAGTCCCCCCTGCGTGCTGTCGATCCTGCTATCGCAACCCTCGATCCGATCTAATCTTAGATTGGGAATGAACTCCATATGATTAGACTAGGGATGAACTCTGTATGCCTAAGTCAACCTACGAAACGAGCATGCGGGCAGTCAGCCGACCGGAGAGGCCGGTAGGAGAGGGAAAATGCACAAGCCGGGGATCAGCTCGGTCCCCCTCTGCGTGCTGCTGATCCTTTTTCCGCAACCCTCGGTCTGATCCGATCTTAGACTGGGAATGAACTCCGTATGCTTAGATTGGGATGAACTCCATATGCCTAAGTCAACCCACGAAACGAGTGTGCGGGCACTCAGCCAACCAGAGAGGCAGGATACACAAGTCGAGGATCGAACGGGTGGTAAGTGGGTTCAAGCACATCTTCATAGTTTTGCCATACCAATGCCATTTTTATGGCTTGTAAATTCATACAATGGTCCCCTAAGCCTTCATGTGAAGTTTCATAGCAAGACGACCCGTTTTCTATTTTTCATGATTTTCAAAACTTTCTGTGGTTTGGGATATTTTAAAATTTTTTTAGAAAGAGTTTTGTCCCCAAAACTGGTAGAGGAGATCCATGTATTGTCTTTGGCATGCACAAAAAAATTAAGCTAAAAATTCGAAGTGGAGAAGATTTTGTGACCGTTTGAAAAAAGTGTCCCCATTTCAGACACTTTAATGGCTACTGGCAGCAAACCTATAAAATCTCAAATGCTCTTTAAGGGGGTGTGAGTTCTCGAGGTTTGACGAGGGATAGGTGGCCAATATAAGGAACAAGTACCAGCACCCATCACATATCATGTGCGCACACCCCCCGGCCCCCCCAATCGTCGAAACCCCTAATGTCGCCGATTAGGCTCTCCGGTGATACTTCGACGATGGTGCCCCGGGCAAAAAAAATACGACACTAGCACATGCCCGAGCCCAGCTTAGACTGGGATGAACTCTGTATGCCTAAGTCAACCCACAAAATGAGAATACGGGTGCTCAGTCGATCGATGAGGCCTACTGGAAAGGCATAACACGTAAGTCGAGGATCAACCCGATCCCCCTCTGCATGCTGTCGATCCCGCTACCGGTCCTACTACCACAACCCTCGGTTAGGTTGGGGCTTAGACATGGAATGAACTCCGTATACCTAAGCCAACCCACGAAACGAGCATGCGGGTGCTCAAATGATTGAAAAGGCAGAATGCACAAGCCGAGGATCGACCTGATCCCCCCTGCGTGCTGTCGATCCTGTTGCTAGTCCTGTTATCGCAACCCTCGGTCCGGTTCGATCTTAGACTGGGAATGAACTTCGTATGCTTAGACATGGAATGAACTCCGTATGCCTAAGCCAACCCACGAAACGAGCGTGCAGGCGCTCAGTCGGCCGGAGAGGCAGAATGTGCAAGCCGGGGATCGGCCCGGTCCCCCCTACATGCTATCGATCCTGCTGTTGCAGCCCTCGATCTGGTCCAATCTTAGATTGGGAATTAACTCCATATGCCTAGGTCAACCCACAAAATGAGCGTGCGGGTACTGAACTGGCCGGAGAGGTATAAGGCGCAAGCCTAGGATCGGCTCGGTCCCCCTTGCATGCTATCGATCCTGTTACTGGTCCTGCTGTCGAGACCCTCGGTCTGGTTTGATCTTAGACTGGGAATGAACTCTATATGCTTAGACGTGGAATGAACTCCGTATGCCTAAGCCAACCCACGAAACAAGTGTGCGGGCACTCAGCCGGCCGAAGAGGCAGAATGCGCAAGCTGGGGATCAGCCTAGTCCTCCCTTGCGTGCTGTCAATCCTACTGCTGGTCCTACTACCACAACCCTTGGTCGGGTCTGATCTTAGACTGGGAATGAACTCTGTATGCTTAGACATGGAATGAACTTCGTATGCCTAAGTCAACCCATGAAACGATCGTGCGGGCGCTGAGCCGACCGGAGAGGCAGAATGCGTAAGCTGAAGAGGCATAATGCGCAAGCCGGGGATCGACCCGGTCCCCCCTTGTGTGCTATTGATCCTGCTGCCGCAACCCTCGGTCCGGTCTGATCTTAGACTGGGAATGAACTCCATATGCCTAAGTCAACCCATGAAACGAGTGTGCGGGCTCTGAGCCAATCGAAGAGGCATAACGCGCAGGCCGAGGATCGATCCGATCCCTCTTTGTGTGCTACCAGTCCCGTTACCAAAACCCTCAGTCTAGCTAGGGCTTAGACTTGGAATGAACTCCCTATGCCTAAGCCAACCCACGAAATAGGCGTGCGGAGCTCAGCCGGCCGAAGATGTAGAATGTACAAGCCGGGGATCGGCTCGGTCCCCCTTACATGCTGTCGATCCTACTGCCGAAACCCTCGGTCCGATCTGATCTTAGACTGGGAATGAATTCCGTATGCTTAGACTGGGGATGAACTCCGTATGCGTAAGTCAACCCATGAAACGAACGTACGGGCGCTCAACCGACCAGAGAGGCAGGATGCGAAAATCAGGGATCGAACGGGCAGTAGGTGGGTTCAAGCACATCTTCAAGTGTCTACTGTGCCAATGCCATTTTTATGGCTTGTAAATTCATACAGTGGTCCCCTAAGCCTTCATGTGCAGTTTCGTGGCAAGACGACCCATTTTCTATTTTTCACGATTTTTGAAACTTTTTACAGTTTGGGGTTTTTTTTAATTTTTTTAGAAAGATTTTTGTCACCAAATTTGGTAGAGGTGATCCTTGTATTTTTGTTGGCATGCACAAAAAAATTCAGCTAAAAACTCGAAGTGGAGAAGATTTTGTGACTATTTCAAAAAAGTGTCCCCATTTCAGACACTTTAATGGCTACTGGTAGCAAACCTATAAAATCTCAAATGCGCTTCAAGGGGGTGTGAGTTCTCGAGGTTTGATGAGGGATAAGGGGCCAATATAAGGGCCAAGTACCAGCAGCCATCACGCATCATGTGCGCACATCCCCGACCCCCCCAATCGTCGGAACCCCCAATGCTGTCGGTTAGGCTCTTCGGTGATGCTCCGACGATGGTGCCCCAGGCGAAAAAAATGTGGCACCAGCACATGTCTGAGCCCAGCATTTGTACCATGGCTGAAAATCTTAGACTGGGAAAGAACTTCGTATTCTTAGACATGGAATGAACTCCGTATGCCTAAGCCAACCTATGAAACGAGCGTGCGGGTGCTCAACCGGCCGGAGAGGCAGAATGCGCAAGCTGGGGATCGACCCAGTTCCCCTGCGTGTTGTCGATCCTGCTATCGCAACCCTCAGTCCGTATGCATAAGTCAACCCATGAAATGAGCGTGAGAGCGTTGAGCCGGTCGAAGAGGCATAATGTGCAAGCCGAGGATCAGCCCGGCCCCCCTTTGCGTGTTGCCGGTCCTGCTGCCACAACCCTCGATCCGACTGGGGCTTAGACATGGAATGAACTCCCTATGCCTAAGCCAACCCACGAAACAAGCGTGCGGGCGCTCAGCCGGCCAGAGAGGCAGAATGTGCAAGTCGGGGAGTGTGCTGCCAATCCTGCTGTCGCAACCTTCGATCTGATCTGATCTTAGACTGGGAATGAACTCCGTATGCCTAAGTCAACCCACGAAATGAGTGTGCAGGAGCTCAACCGACCGGAGAGGCATAATGCACAAGCCAGGGATCAACCTGATCCCCCTCTGAGTGCTGTCGATCCCGCTGTCAGTCCTGCTACCACAACCCTCGATCCGACTGGGGCTTAGACATGGAATGAACTCCGTATGCCTAAGCCAACCCACAAAATGAGCGTGCGGGTGCTCAACTGACCAGAGCGATAGAATACGCAAGTCGAGGATCAGCCCAGTCCCCCCCTAGTGCTACCGATCCTAATGCTAGTCCGACTGTCGCAACCCTCGATCCGGTCCGATCTTAGACTGGGAATGAACTCCATTTGCTTAGACATGGAATGAACTCCGTATGCCTAAGCCAACCCATGAAACAAGTGTGTGGGCGCTCAGCCGACCGGAGAGGCAGAATGCACAAGCTGGGGATCGACCTGGTCCCCCTACATGCTGTCGATCTTGCTACCGTAACCCTTGGTCTGATCTGTCTTAGACTACGAATGAACTCTGTATGCCTAAGTCAACCCACGAAATGAGCATGCAGCATCTGAGCCGATCAGAGAGGCATAATGCGCATGTTGGGGATTGGCCCAGTCCCCTTCTGCGTGCTACCGGTCCTGCTGCCACAACCCTCGATCCGGCTGGGGCTTAGACATGGAATGAACTCCCTATGCCTAAGCCAACCCATGAAACGGGTGTGCGGGTGCTCAGCCAGTCGGAAAGGCAGAATGCGCAAGCCGGGGATCGACTCAGTCCCCTTTTCGTGCTATCGATCCTGCTACCGTAACCCTCAATCTGGTCTGATCTTAGACTGGGAATGAACTCCGTATGCTTAGACTAGGGATGACCTATGTATGCCTAAGTCAACCTACGAAACGAGTGTACGGGTGCTCAACCGACCGGAGAGGCATAATGCGTAAGCCGAGGATTAGCCCAGTCCCCCTCTGCGTGCTGTCGATCCCGCTACTGGTTTTGCTGCCACAACCCTCGGTTTGACTAGGGCTTAGACATGGAATGAACTCCGTATGCCTAAGCGAACCCATGAAATGAGTGTGTGGGTGCTCAACCGGTCGGAGAGATAGAATGCGCAAGTTGGGGATCGACCTAGTCCCCCCCTGCATGCTGTCGATCCTGCTACTATTCCTACTGTCACAACCATCGATCTGGTCTAATCTTAGACTGGGAATGAACTCCGTATGCTTAGACATGGAATGAACTCCGTATGCCTAAGCCAACCCACAAAATGAGCATGCGGGCACTCAGTCGGCCACTAAGGTAGAATGCACAAGTCGGGGACCGACCCGGTCCCCCCTTGCTTGCTGTCAATCTTACCGTCGCAACCCTTGGTCCGGTTTGATCTTAGACTGGGAGTGAACTTCGTATACCTAAGTCAACCCATGAAATGATCGTGCGGGCGCTGAGCTGGCCGGAGAGGCATAATGCGTAAGCCAGGGATCAGCCCGATCCCTCTCTGCGTGCTGTCGATCCCGCTGCCACAACCCTCGATTTGACTGGGGCTTAGATATGGAATGAACTCCCTATGCCTAAGCCAACCTACGAAATGGGCGTGTGAGCGCTCAGCGGGCCGGAGAGGTAGAATGCGCAAGCCGGGGATTGGCCCGATCCCCCCTGCGTGCTACCGATCCTACTACCGCAACCCTCAGTCCAGTTCAATCTTAGACTGGGAATGAACTCCATATGCTGAGACTAGGGATGAACTTCATATGCCTAAGTCAAGCCACAAAACGAGCGTGTGGGCGCTCAGCCGACCAAAGAGGTAAGATGTGCAAGCCGAGGATCGAACGGGTGGTAGGTGGGTTCATGCACATCTACATATTTCCACCCTGCCAATGCCATTTTTATGGCTTGTAAATTCATACAATGGTCCCTTAAGCCTTCATGTGAAGTTTCGTGGCAAGACGACCCGTTTTTTATTTTTCACGATTTTTGAAACTTTTGGTGGTTCGGGATTTTTTAAAATTTTTTTAGAAAGAGTTTTGTCCCCAAATTTGGTAGAGGTGATCCTTGTATTTTTTTCGGCTTGCACAAAAAAATTCAGCTAAAAAATCGAAGTGGAGAAGATTTTGTGACCGTTTGAAAAAAGTGTCCCCATTTCAAACACTATAATGGCTACTGGCAGCAAACCTATAAAATCTCAAATGCTCTTTAAAGGGGTGTGAGTTCTCAAGGTTTGATGAGGGATAGGGGACCAATATAAAAGCCAAGTACCAGCATCGATCGCACATCATGTGCACACACCGCCCAGGCCCCCCAATCGTCGGAACCTTCAATGCCGCCAGTTAGGCTCTCTGGTGATGCTTCAATGATGGTGCCCCGACCGAAAAAAATACGGCACCAGCATATGCCCGAGCCCAGCATGTGCACCGTGGCTCAAAATCTTAGACTGGGAATGAACTCTGTATGTTTAGAGATGGAATGAACTCCGTATGCCTAAGCCAACAAATGAAACGAGCGTGCGGGTGCTAAACCGGTCGGGGAGGCAAAATGCGCAAGCCGAGGATCGGCCCAGTCCTCCCCTGTGTGCTATCAATCCTGCTGTCGTAACCCTCGGTCCGGTTCGATCTTAGACTAGGAATGAACTCCGTAGACGTAAGTCAACCCATAAAACGAGTGTTCGGGCGCTGAGCCGATCGAAGAGGCATAATGCGCAAGCTGGGGATCGACCCAGTCCCCCTCTGTGTGCTGTCGGTCCCACTGCCACAACCCCTGGTCCGACTGTGGCTTAGACATGGAATGAACTCTTTATGCCTAAGCTAACCCACAAAATGGACGTGCGGGCGCTCAGCTCGCCGGAGAGGCAGAATGCACAAGCCGGGGATCGGCCTGGTCCCCCCTGCGTGCTGCCGATCCTGCTGTCGCAACCCTCAGTCCGGTCTGATCTTAGACTGGGAATGAACTCTATATGCTTAGTTTAGGGATGAACTCCGTATGCCTAAGTCAACCCATGAAATGAGCGTACGGGCACTCAGCCGGCCGAAAAGGTTGATCGAAGAGGTATAATACGGAAGCTGGGGATCAGCCCGGTCCTCCTCTATGTGCTGCCGATCCTGTTGTTGATCCTGCTACCACAACCCTCGGTCCAACTGGGGCTTAGACATGGAATGAACTCCGTATGCCTAAGCCAACCCACGAAATGTGTGTGCGGGCGCTCAACGATCGGAGAGGCAGAATGCGCAAGTCAGGGATCGGCCCGGTCCCCCCTGCGTACTGTCGATCCTGTTGCTGGTCTTGCTAACGCAACCCTTGGTCAGGTTTGATCTTAGATTGGGAATGAACTTCGTATGCCTAAGCCAATCCACGAAATGAGTGTGCAGGCGCTCAGCCGGTCGGAGACGTAGAATGCGCAAGCTGGGGACCAGCCCGATCCCCCCTGCGTGCTATCAATCTTGCTACAGCAACCCTCGGTCTGTTCTGATCTTAGACTGGGAATGAACTCTGTATGCCTAAGCCAACCCATGAAACGAGCGTGTGGGTGTTCAGCCGGTCGAAGAGGCATAATGCGTAAGTCAGGGATTGGCCCGGTCTCCCTCTGCGTGCTGCCGGTCCCGCTGCCACAACCCTTGGTCCGATGGGGGCTTAGACATGGAATGAACTCCCTATGTCTAAGCCAACCCACAAAACGGGCCTGCAGGCACTCAGCCGATCAAAGAGGCAGAATGCGCAAGCCAGGGATCGACCCGGTCCCCCCTACGTGCTGTCGATCCTGCTACCGCAACCCTCGGTCCGGTCCGATCTTAGACTGGGAATGAACTCTGTATGCTTAAACTGGGGATGAAGTCCGTATGCCTAAGTCAACCCACGAAACGAGCATGCGAGCACTCAGCCGACCAGAGAGGCAGGATGCGCAAGCTGGGGATCGAACAGATGATAGATGGGTTCAAGCATATCTTCATATTTTTGCCGTGCCAATGCCATTTTTATGGCTTGTAAATTCATACAATGGTCCCCTAAACCTTCATGTTAAGTTTCATGGCAAGACGACCCGTTTTTTATTTTTCACGATTTTCAAAACTTTTTACGATTCGAGATTTTTTAAAATTTTTTTAGAAAGAGTTTTGTCCCTAAATTTTGTAGAGGTGATCCTTGTATTTTTGTTGGCATGCACAAAAAAATTCAGCTAAAAACTCGAAGTGGATAAGATTTTGTGACCGTTTGAAAAAAGTGTCCCCATTTCAGACACTTTAATGGCTACTGGCAGCAAACCTATAAACTCTCAAATGCTCTTTAAGCGGGTGTGAGTTCTCGAGTTTTGATGACGGATAGGGGGCCAATATAAGGGCCAAGTACCAGCACCAATCGCACATCATGTGCGCACACCCCCCGGGCCCCCCAATCGTCGAAACCCTCAATGTCGTCGGTTAGGCTCTCCGGTGATGCTCCGACGATGGTGCCCCAGCCGAAAAAAATGTGGCACCAGCACATGCCCGAGCCCAACATGTGCACCGTGGCTCAAAATCTTAGACTGGGAATGAACTCCGTATGTTTAGAGATGGAATGAACTCCGTATGCCTAAGCCAACCCATGAAACAAGCGTGCGGGTGCTAAACCGACCAGAGAGGCAAAATGCACAAGACGGGGATCGGCCCAGTCCCCCCTGTGTGCTATCAATCCTGCTGTCATAACCCTCGGTCTGATTCAATCTTAGACTGGGGATGAACTCCGTATGCATAAGTCAACCCATGAAATAAGCGTTTGGGCGCTGAGCCGGTCGAAGAGGCATAATGCGCAAGTCAGGGATCGCCCCGATCCCCTCTGTGTGCTGTCGGTCCCACTGCCACAACCCTCGGTCCGACTGGGGCTCAGACATGGAATGAACTCCTTATGCCTAAGCCAACCCACGAAACGGACATACGGGCGCTCAGTCGATCGGAGAGGCAGAATGCGCAAGACGGGGATCGGCCTGGTCCCCCCTGCGTGCTGTCGATCCTGCTGCTGGTCCTGCTATCACAACCCTCAATCCGATTTGATCTTAGACATGGAATGAACTTCGTATGCTTAGACATGGAATGAACTCCGTATGCCTAAGCCAACCCATGAAATGAGCGTGTGGGCACTCAGTCGGTCGGAAAGGCAGAATGCGCAAGCCGGGGATCGGCCCGATCCCCCCTGCGTGCTATCAATCCTGCTGCCACAACTCTCGGTCCAGTCCGATCTTAGACTGGAAATGAACTCTGTCTGCCTAAGTCAAACCATGAAACAAGCGTACGGGCGCTGAGCTGGCCGGAGAGGCATAATACGCAAGTTGGGGATCGGTTCGGTCCCCCTCTACATGCTGTTGGTCCCGCTGCCACAACGCTTGGTCCGACTGGGGCTTAGACGTGGAATGAACTCCCTATGCCTAAACCAACCTATGAAACAAGTGTGCGGGTGCTCAGCCGGTCAGAGAGGTAGAATACGCAAGCCGAGGATCGGCCCGGTCCCCTCTGCGTGCTATCGATCCTACTACCGCAACCCTCGGTTCAATCTGATCTTACACTGGGAATGAACTCTGTATGCTTAGACTGGGGATGAACTTCATATGCCTAAGTCAACCCACGAAACGAGCGTGCGGGCACTCAACCGATCGGAGAGGTCGGCTGGAGAGGCATAATGCGCAAGCCGGGGATAAACTCGATCCTCCTCTACGTGCTACGAATCCCGTTATCGGTCCTACTACCATAGCACTCAGTCTGGCTGGGGCTTAGACATGGAATGTACTCTGTATGCCTAAGCCAACCCATGAAACGAGCATGTGGGTGCTCAGCCGGCTGGAGAGGTAGCATGCACAAGCTGGGGATCAGCCCGATGGCCCCTACGTGCTGTCGATCTTGTTGCTGGTCCTGCTATCACAACCCTCGGTCTAGTCCGATCTTAGACTGGGAATGAACTCCGTATGCATAGACATGGAATAAACTCTGTATGCCTAAGCCAACCCACGAAACGAGCCTGCGGGCGCTCAGTCGGTCGGAGAGGCTGAATGCACAAGCTGGGGATCGACCCAGTCCCCCTTACGTGCTATCGATCCTGCTACCGCAACCCTCGATCTGGTTTGATCTTAGACTGGGAATGAACTCCTTATGCTTAGACTGGGAATGAACTCTGTATGCCTAAGTCAACCCACGAATCGAGCGTACGGGCATTGAGCCAGCCGAAGAGGCATAATACGCAAGTCAGGGATCAGCCCGATCCTCCTCTGCATGCTGTCAGTCCCGTTACCACAACCCTCGGTCCGGTTGGGGCTTAGACATGGAATGAATTCCTTATGCCTAAGCCAACCCATGAAACGGGCGTACGGGCGCTCAGCCAGCCAGAGAGGCAGAATGTGCAAGCCGGGGATCAGCTCGATCCCCCCTGCGTGCTACCTATCCCACAGTCGTAACCCTCAGTCTGGTCTAATCTTAGATTGGGAACGAACTCCGTATGCTTAGAATGGGGATGAACTCCGTATGCCTAAGTCAACCCATGAAACGAGCATGTGGGTGCTCAGCTAGCTGGAGAGGCCACCCGAAGAGGTAGAATGTACAAGCCGGGATCAGCTCGATCCCCTCCTGTGTGCTATCGATCCCGCTACCGGTCCTGCTGCTAGAACCCTCGGCCCGGCTAGGGCTTAGGCATGGAATGAACTTCGTATGCCTAAGCAAACCCATGAAACAAGTGTGCGGGCGCTCAGTCGGTCGAGAGGCAGAATGCACAAGTCGGGGATTGGCCCGATCCCCCCTGCGTGCTGCCGATCCTACTGCTGGTCCTGCTACCACAACCTTTTGTCTGGTTTGATCTTAGACTGGGAATGAACTTCGTATGCTTAGACATGGAATGAACTTCGTATGCTTAGACATGGAATGAACTCCGTGCTGCCGGTCCCACTGCCACAACCCTCGGTTCGACTGGGGCTTAGACATGGAATGAACTCCCTATGCCTAAGCCAACCCATGAAACAGGAGTGCAGGCACTTAGTCGATCGAAGAGGCGGAATGCGCAAGTCGGGGATCGACTCGGTCCCTTTTGCGTGCTGTCGATCCTGTTGTTGGTCCTACTGTCGCAACCCTCGGTCTGGTCCAATCTTAAACTAGGAATGAACTACGTATGCTTAGACATGGAATGAACTCTGTATGCCGAAGCCAACCCACGAAACAAGCGTACGGGCACTTAGCCGATCGGAGAGGCAGAATGCACAAGCCGGGGATCGGCCTGGTCCCCCCTACATGCTATCGATCCTACTGTCGCAACCCTCGGTTTGATCCGATCTTAGACTGGGAATGAACTCCGTATGCATAAGTCAACCCACAAAATAAGTGTGCGGGTGCTGAGCCAACCGAAGAGGCATAATGCGTAAGTCGGGGGTCGGCCTGGTCCCCCTCTGCGTACTGCCAGTCCCGCTGCCACAACCCTTAGTCCGACTGGGGCTTAGACATTGAATGAACTCCCTATGCATAAGCCAACCCATGAAACGGGCGTGCGGGTACTCAGCCGACTGGAGAGGCAAAATGCGCAAGCCAGGGATCGGCCCGGTCCCCCCTGTCTGCAACCCTCGATCTTGAAAGATTTTTGTCCCCAAATTTGCTAGAGGTGATCCTTGTATTTTGTTGGCATGCACAAAAAAATTCAGCTAAAAACTCGAAGTGGAGAAGATTTTGTGATCGTTTGAAAAAAGTGTCCCTATTTCAGACACTTTAATGGCTACTGGTAGCAAACCTATAAAATCTCAAATACTCTTTAAGGGGGTGTGAGTTCTCGAGGTTTGATGAGGGATAGGGGGCCAATATAGGGGCCAAGTACCAGCACCCATTGCACATCATGTGCGCACACCCCCTGGCCCCCCCGATCGTCGAAACCCCCAATGTCATCGGTTAGGCTCTCTGACGATGGTTCCCCGGGCGAAAAAAAATGCGGCACCAGCACATGCCCGAGCTCAACATGTGCACTATGGCTCAAAATCTCAGACTGGGAATGAACTCCGTATGCTTAGACTTGGAATGAACTCCATATGCCTAAGCCAACCTACGAAACGAGCGTGCGGGTGCTCAGTCGACCGGAGAGGCATAATGCGCAAGACAAGGATTGGCCCGGTCCCTCGCTACGTGCTGCCGGTCCGGCTGCCACAAGCCTCGGTCCGGCTGGGGCTTAGACATGGAATGAACTCCCTATGCCTAAGCCAACCCACGAAACGGGCGTGCGGGCACTCAGCTGGTCGGAGAGGCAGAATGCGTAAGCCGGGGAACGGCCTAGTCCCCCCTGCGTGCTGCCAATCCTGCTACCGTAACCCTCAGTTCGGTCTGATCTTAGACTGGGAATGAACTTCGTATGCTTAGATTGGGGATGAACTTCGTATGCCTAAGTCAACCCATGAAACGAACGTGTGAGTGCTCAGTCGACCGGAGAGGCCAGCTTGAGAGGCATAATATGCAAGCTGGGGCTCAGCCCGATCCCCTTCTGCGTGCTATCGATCCTGCTGTCGGTCCTACTGCCATAACCCTCGGTTCGACTGGGGCTTAGACATGGAATGAACTCTGTATGCCTAAGCCAACCTATGAAACGAGCGTGCGAGCGCTCGGTCCCCCCTGTGTGTTGTCGATCCTGCTGCTGGTCCTGTTGCTGCAACCCTTGGTCCGGTCCGATCTTAGACTGGGAATGAACTCCGTATGCTTAGACATGGAATGGACTCCGTATGCCTAAGGCAATGCATGAAATGAGCGTGTGGGTGCTCAACCAGCCGGAGAGGCAGAATGTGCAAGCCAGGATCAGCCCGATACCCCCTGCGTGCTGTCAATCCTGCTACAGCATCCCTCGATCCAGTCCGATCTTAGACTGGGAATGAACTTCATATGCCTAAGTCAACCCATGAAACGAGCGTGCGGGCGCTGACCCGGTCGGAGAGGCATAATGCGCAAGTCGGGGATCGGCCCAGTCCCCTTCTGCGTGCTGCCAGTCCCACTGCCACAGGGCTCGGTCCGGCTGGGGCTTAGACATGGAATGAACTCCCTATGCGTAATCCAACCCACGAAATGAGCGTACGGGTGCTCAGCTGGCCGGAAAGGTAGAATGCGCAAACCAGGGATCGGTCCAGCCCCCCTGTGTGCTGTCGATCCTGCTGTCGTAACCCTCGGTCCGGTCAGATCTTAGACTGGGAATGAACTCCGTATGCTTAGACTGGGGATGAACTCCGTATGCCTAAGTCAACCCATGAAACGAGCGTGCGGGCACTCAGCCGACTAGAGAGGCAGGATGCGTAAGCCGGGGATCGAACGGGTGGTAGTTGGGTTCAAGCACATCTTCATATTTCTGCCATGCCAATGCCATTTTTATGGCTTGTAAATTCTTACAATGGTCCCCTAAGCCTTCATGTGAAGTTTCGTGGCAAGATGACCCGTTTTCTATTTTTCATGATTTTCGAAACATGTTGCGGTTCGGGATTTTTTAAAAATTTTTTAGAAAGAGGTTTGTCCCCAAATTTGGTGGAGGTGATCCTTGTATTTTTTTTGACATGCACAAAACAATTCAGCTAAAAACTCAAAGTGGAGAAGATTTTGTGACCGTTTGAAAAAAGTGTCCCCATTTAAGATACTTTAATGGCTACTGGTAGCAAACCTATAAAATCTCAAATGCTCTATAAGGGGGTGTGAGTTCTAGAGGTTTGATGAGGGATAGGGGGCCAATATACGGGCCAAGTGTCACGCCCTGGGCGGGCATGCTAGGCACATCAGGCGCACCAGCAGGCAAGCCAAAGGTTGAGGCCTGAAGACCAGGCATGCTGGCGAGTATCTGCCCGTAAAGCCTAGTAAATGAGTTCAGAACGCCCGCCCAACTTGCAGGCCAGCCCGTGAGACCAAGGCCTAGCATACAAGCTGCCCACACCACATCCAAAAGGGCCAAAGGTGCTGGACACGCAAGGGAAGCTTCTGGAAGCAGGCAGGATCAGCAGCAGCATCCTGGCTGATTTGGTTGACCTTGAAAATCAGGAGTTAGCATCCTGATTGATTGTAATCTATATAATCCCATGATTTTAGCCTTTATTCTTGGGATATTTCCATTAAGTGTAAGCTGGAGCCTCAACTATAAATAGAGGGCTGCTCCTCCCTCATTTGTACACCATCAAACACTTCTGTTTTAGTGAATATAAGAGCATTTCCAGAATTCTGCCTTCTTATCCTGTTTCTCTTTAACTTGCATAATCAGCCCTTCTTGTTGTTCTAGTGCCTGTACGCTTGTGTTTTAGGCTGACTTAGGCATAAAGGAGGAGATTCCAAGCCTGAGGCCGCACGATTTCTAAGTCTAAGGTCGGAGCTCATGACAGTTGGTATCAGAGCAAGTTTGATTCTGCGTGTTTGTGTTGTGCAGGTTAGAGGAGATGGCATCCCAAAGTGACGCTGCTAACCAACAACCAGAGGCCTAGGAGCATGGGTGCGGAAAAGGGAGGAAAGCCAGTTCTAGAGATATCTGGTCTACCATGGACGGTAGGCTGGCCAAGGTGGAGGTGACCATAGGCGACATGGGGGAGAAGTTTGAGGGGGTAGAGACTCACATTGCATCACTAGACTCCATGGGGGAGGAGATCCAAAGTGAGCTGCAAGCTGCTCTCAACAAAGGCTTAGACATGTTCACCCAAAAGAATAAGACCTTGGAGGCTGAAGTGCTGACCTTGCGTGATGGCATGGAGGCCATGCACCAGCGGATGGAGGAGCTTACCAGTGAGCTCGTTGCTTGTAAGATTGCCATTAGGAATGGCATGTTTGCCCAAAAGAATCAGACCTTGGAGGCTGAAGTGCTAAACTTGCACGATGGCATGGAGGCCATGCACCAGCGGATGGAGGAGCTTACCAGTGAGCTCATTACTGGCAAGACTGCCATTGGGAATGGCATGTTTGCTGGAGTGTCCAAGTCCAGACTGGATGTCCCCAAGCCTAAGGAGTTTAAGGGGACTAGGGCGGCCAAGGAAGTAGATAACTACCTTTGGGGTATGGAGCAGTACTTTCACGCCATGGGCATGCAAGACGAGGCGATAATGGTAAGCACCGCTACTATGTATCTCACTGATGTAGCCTTATTATGGTAGAGGCGCAGGTGTGATGATGTCAGGCATGGGAGCGCCAAGATTGGAACCTGGGTAGAGTTCCAAAAGGAGTTAAGAGAACAATTTTACTCGGAGTATGTCGATGATGAGACACGGGCAAAGTTGCGCAGGCTGAGCCAGCAAGGGGACATAAGGGAATATGTCCAAAAATTCTCTGAACTGAAGCTATAGATCTCGAATCTAGGCAAGAGGGATGCCTTATTTGCTTTCATGGATGGGCTGAAGCCGTGGGTGAAGCATGAGCTACAAAGGAGAGGAGTTCATGACTTGGCTAAAGCCATGACTACTACCGAGGCCTTGATAGAGTTCAAGCCTCTGAACAAGTTTGAGTCTACCAAGCCCAAGGGTAAGGGTAGGGACGATAGGGATCGAAAGAAGCAATCCAAGGAGAAGGACCGTGATCGAGAGTCCAAGGATGGAGATCGAGATCGTTCAACCAAGGATGGCGAGAGGAAGCCACCAGTAGGCAAGTGGAAAGCAAAGGGGGACCGAGAGCCACTAGCATGCTACCTATGTGGAGGGAGCCACATAGCGCACAATTACCCGTAGAAGGGCAAGCTGGCTGCTATAGACAAGGACTCTGACGAGGAGCCATAGTCAGAGGTAGCAAAGCTTGGGTCATTGGTGCTCAATGCTGTCCAGAGTAAGGGAAGTCGCAAGCCAAAGGGCTTGATGTTACGGATCTGATGGTTGAAGGTGAGTGCACTGGTGGACACAGGTGCCTCACATCTTTTTATTTCAGGTGATAGAGCCTGAAAGCTCAGACTAAAAGTGCAGAAAGGGACTCATACCATCAAAAAGGTGAACTCCAATGAAGTTCCAGCCATTGGAGTAGCACGAGGAGTGGAGTTGCAGCTTGGAGATTGGAAAGGCAAGGAGACCATTGAGGTAATACCCCTTGATGACTATGAGTTTGTGATTGGGTTGGATTTCCTTGTTCGGATTAACGCCCTCCTTGTGCCTTTTGCCGATTGTGTTTGCATCTTGGATGCACGGTGCCAATGCCTAGTGCCATTGAGGAGAGGGTCTGGAGTTGGGTTGCGGGTGGTGTCAGCCATCCAATTTGCCAAGGTGGTAAGCAGACAAGAAGTCACTTTCTTGGCAGCCCTGAAATATGATGAGCTAAGGGAGAAGGAGACCGAGTCACCCTTGGAGGTGCTAAAAGTGCTAAAGACCTTTAGTGATGTGATGCCCGTAAAGATACCTAGCAAGCTACCACCTAAGAGGGAGGTGGACCACAATATCGAGCTGGTGTTCGAGGCTAAGCCACTGGCTAGAGCCCCTTACCGAATGTCTCCACCAGAGTTGGAGAAGTTGAGGAAGCAGCTCAAAGAGTTAGTTGATGCTGTCTTCATCAAGCCATCGAAGGCACCCTATGGTGCACTGGTTCTATTTCAGCACAAGCATGATGGGTCGTTGCGGCTGTGCATAGACTATCGGGCTTTGAACAAGCTACCCATCAAGAACAAGTACCCCATCCAACTCATTGCAGACTTGTTCGATCAACTTAGGAATGCAAGGTGGTTCTCCAAGCTGGATTTGAGGTCAGGCTACTATCAAGTCAGGATCACGGAGGGAGATGAGCCAAAAATAGCATATGTCACTGGGTATGGTTCGTATGAGTTCTTGGTGATGCCTTTTGAACTCACGAATGCCCCAGGAACATTCTGCACCCTTACGAACAAGGTACTTCAGTCATTCCTTTATCGGTTTGTTATGGTTTATTTGGATGACATTGTGATCTACAGCCAGACTTTGAGAGAGCATGTAGACCACTAGAGATAGGTGTTCGAGGTGTTGCGGGCTCACAAGCTGTTTGTCAAGAGGGAGAAGTGCTCATTCGCCTAGCAAGAGATCCCGTTCCTTGGCCATTTAGTGGAAGGTGGCAGGATACGCAAGGATGAAGGCAAGATACCTGCCATTCTGGAGTGGCAGCTGCCAGCCAAGGTCACTGAGTTGAGATCGTTCCTTGGGCTGGTCAACTACTACAGGCGCTTCATCAAAGGTCACTTAGCAATAGCCACGCCATTGACTGACTTGCTCAAGAAAGGGAAAGCATGGGAGTGGAACGCAGGGTGCCAGGAAGCCTTTGATAGGTTGAAGCAGGTTGTGATCGAAGAGCCAGTCTTGGCCTTGCCAAACCATGCCAAGCCGTATGAGGTGCATACGGATGCATCAGACTTTGCCATAGGGGGTGTGTTGATGTAGCAGGGACATCCAGTCACGTTCGAGAGCAGGAAGCTGAACGAGACTGAGTGCAAGTACATGGTCCAAGAGAAGAAAATAACTGTAGTGGTGCACTGCTTGTGCACTTGGTGCCATTACCTGTTGGGGTCGAGGTTCATGGTTAGGATGGACAATATGGCGACCAGCTACTTCCAGACGTAGAAAAAGCTATCCCCCAAGCAGGCAAGATGGCAAGATTTTCTTATGGAATTTGATTTCCAGTGGAGTACAAGCCAGGGGGGGCGAACCTAGTGGCAGACGCCCTGAGTAGGAAGGCTAACCTTGCTGCCATTAGCCAACCAGAGGGGTCACTGGTGCCACGCATTAAGGAGGGACTTGCTCATGATCCTACAGCCAAGGCTTTGATGGCGTACACCTAGCAAGGTAAGACTAGGCGATTTTGGTTACAGGATGGCTTGCTGTACACCAGGGGCAGTAGATTGTTTGTGCCATAGCACGGGAAGCTCCACAAGGAAGTTTTGCAAGAATGCCATGATTCAAGGTGGGCTGGACTCCCCAGAGTGAGCCATACCTTGGCGTTGATTGAGGATCGGTACTACTAGCCACACATGAGGGACGATGTGGAGGCCTATGTGAAGACTTGTCTTGTGAGCCAATAGGACAAGGTGGAGCTCAAGAAACCAGGTAATCTCTTAGAGCTATTACCAATGCCAGAGCGAACATGGGAGAGTGTTTCTCTAGACTTTATAGTCGGTCTACCCAAAACAGAAGGGTTTGGAAGCATCATGGCAGTGGTGGATAGGTTTTCCAAGTATGGAATCTTCATTCCAACAACCAAGGAGTGCCCAGTCAAGGAGGCAGCTCGATTGTTCCTGAAGAACATGGTTAAGTACTGGGGAGTACCGAGGATCATTGTTAGTGATCGGGACAGGCATTTCACAGGCAGGTTCTGGACTGGGTTGTTCAAGCTGTTGGGGTCAGACTTGAACTTTTCCACCAGCATGCATCCGCAGACCGATGGGCAGACAGAATGAGTGAATGGACTATTAGAGGTCTACCTCAGGCACTATGTGAGTGCCATACAAAGGGACTGGTGAAAGCTGCTAGATATTACGCAGTTTTCCTATAACTTGCAAAGGAGCGAGGCAACGAACTATAGCCCATTTAAGGTTGTGACAGGGCAACAACCATTAACACCCAGTTCGATTGTTGCAGGTTATACAGGGCCAAATCTAGTAGTATACAAGTTTGCCAAGGCATGGCAGGAGCAAACGGACTTGGCCAGAGTTTGTCTACACAAGGCGGCCAAGAGGTCGAAAAAGTGGGCAGACCAAAATAGGTGGGACGTGCAGTTCTAGGTTGGAGACTTGGTGTTGGTGAAGCTGCATCCCATTGTGTGCCATAGGGGGCTGCACAAAGGCCTAGTTCAGAGGTATGAGGGACCTTTTCGAGTAGTCAAGAGGGTAGGCAAGGTTGCCTACAAGCTGGATATGCCACCCAAGCCGAAGGTACACCTGGTGTTCCATGTGAGCATGCTCAAGCCGTTCCATAAGGATAAAGGAGATCCAAGATGGGTAGAGTCAAAGCTTGCACCAGTGAGAGCAAGGGCCTCATATGAGAAGGAGGTCCACAGCATCATAGCTGATCGGGAGGTGAGACAGATGAACTATCAGCCAAGATAAGAGTACTTGGTGCACTGGAAGGGACTTCCAGACAGTGAGGCGAGCTGGGAACCTGCAGATGACTTATGGCAGTTCAGGGAAGATCAGGCAGTACCATGCAGAAGACGTAATGAAGGCATTGCACAATCAGGTGGGGGAGAATGTCACACCCTGGGTGGGCACGGCAGGCACACCAGGAGCACCAGCAGGCGAGCTAGAGGTTGAGGCCCGCAGACCATGTGTGCTGGCGGGTATCTACGTGTAAAGCCTAGCAAACGAGTTCAAAACGCCCACCCAACTTGCAGGCCAGCCCGTGAGACCAAGGCCTGGCACACAAGCTACCCGTACCACATCTAGAAGGGCCTAAGGTGCTGGACATGCAAGGGAAGCTTCTAGAAGTAGGCAAGATCAGCAGCAGCATCCTAGTAGATTTGGTTGACCCTGAAAATCAGGAGTTAGCATCCTGATTGATTGTAATTTGTATAATCCCATGATTTTAGCCTTTATTCTAGGGATATTGCCATTAAGTGTAAGCTAAAACCTCAACTATAAATAGAAGGTTGCTTCTCCCTTATTTGTACACCATCAAACACTTCCGTTTCAGTGAATACAAGAGCATTTCCAGAATTTTGCCTTCTTATCCTATTTCTCTTTAACTTGCGTAATCAGCCCTTCCCATTGTTCAAGTGCAAGTACACTTGTGTTTTAGGCTGACTTAGGCAAAAAAGAGGAGATTCTAAGCCTAAGGTCGCATGGTTTCTGAGTTTAAGGTCGGAGCCCATGACACAAGTACCAGCACCAATCACACATCATGTGAACACACCCCCCTGGCCCCTCCAATCACCGGAACCCCCAATGCCACCGATTAGGCTCACCGACGATAGTGCCCTGGGTGAAAAAAATACGGCACCAGCACATGCTTGAGCCAAGCATGTGCACCGTGGCTCAAAATCTTAGACTGGGAATGCACTCCGTATGCTTAGACATGGAATGAACTCCGTATGCCTAAGCCAACCCACGAAACGAGCGTACGGGCGCTCAACCTGCCAGAAAGGCAGAATGCACAAGTCGGGGATCGACTCGGTCCCCCCTGCATGCTGTCGATCCTACTGCCACAACCCTCGGTCCAATCTGATCTTAGACTGGGAATGAACTCCGTATGCATAAGTCAACCCACGAAACGAGCGTGCGGGTGCTAAGCCAGCCAAGGAGGCATAATGCACAAGCCGAAGATTGGCCGGGTCCCCCTCTGTGTGCTATCGGTCCCGCTGCCACAACCCTCGGTTCGACTGGGGCTTAGACATGGAATGAACTCCCTATGCCTAAGCTAACCCACGAAACGTGCGTGCGGGCACTGAGCCGGTCGAAGAGGCATAATGCGCAAGTCGGGGATCAGCTCAGTCCCCCTCTACGTGCTGTCGGTCCCACTGCCACAACCCTCGATCCGACTGGGGCTTAGACATGGAATGAACTCCCTATGCCTAAGCCAACCCATGAAATGAGCATGCGGGCGCTCAGTCGGCCGGAGAGGAAGAATGCGCAAGTCGGGGATCAACCCGGTCCCCCCTGCATGCTGTTGATCCTGCTACCACAACCCTTGATCCGGTCTGATCTTAGACTGAGAATGAACTTCGTATGCTTAGACTGGGGATGAACTCCGTATACCTAAGTCAACCCATGAAACAAGCGTGTGGGCGCTCAATCGACTGGAGAGGCCGGCCGAAGAGGCATAATGCGCAAGCCGGGGATCAACCCGATCCCCCTCTACGTGCTATCGATCCCACTGCCGGTCCTATTGCCACAACCCTCGGTCTGACTAGGGCTTAGACATGGAATGAACTCTGTATGCCTAAGCCAACCCATGAAATGAGCGTGTGGGCGAGAGGCAGATCGGAGAGGTAGAATGTGGAAGCCAAGGATCGACCTGATCCCCTCCTGCATGCTATCGATCCTACTGCTCATCTTGTTGTCGTAACCTTCGGTCCGGTCTGATTTTAGATTGGGAATGAACTTCGTATGCTTAGACATGGAATCAACTCCGTATGCCTAAGCCAACCTACGAAACAAGCGTGCGGGCACTCACCCGATCGGAGAGGCAGAATGTGTAAGCTGGGGACCAGCCCGGTCCCCCTACATACTGTCGATCCTTCTGTCGTAACCCTCGGCCCGGTCCGATTTTAGACTGGGAATGAACTCCATATGCCTAAGTCAACCTATGAAACGAGTGTTTGAGCGCTGGGTTGGCCGGAAAGGCATAATGCGCAAGCCGAGGATCAGCCAGATCCCCTTCTGCGTGCTATCGATCCCGCTGCCAGTCCTGCTACCATAACCCTCAGTCCGGTTGGGGCTTAGACATGGAATGAACTCCGTATGCCTAGGTCAACCCATGAAATGAGCGTGTGGGCACTCAGCCGACTGGAGAGGTAGAATGCACAAGCAGGGGCTCGATTCGGTTTCCCCTACGTGTTGTCGATCCTACTGCTGCAACCTTTGGTTCAGTTCAATTTTAGACTGGGAATGAACTCCGTATGCTTAGACATGGAATGAACTCCGTATCCCTAAGCCAACCCATAAAACGAGCGTGCGAGCTCTCAGCCGGCTGGAGAGGCAGAATGCGCAAGCCAGGGACCCGCCCGATCCCCCCTGCGTGCTGTCAATCTTGCTGCTGCAACCTTCGGTTTGGTCTGATCTTAGACTAGGAATGAACTCTGTATGCTTTAGTCAACCAACCAAACGAGCGTGCGAGCACTGAGCCGGCCAGAGAGGCATAATACACAAGCCGGGGATCAGCCCGGTCCCCCTTTGCATGTTATCGGTCCCGCTGCCACAACCCTCAGTATGGTTGGGCCTTAGACATGGAATGAACTCCCTATGCCTAAGCCAACCCATGAAACAGGCGTGCGGGAACTCAACCGGCCCGACAGGCAGAATGCGCAAGCCGGAGATCGACTCGGTCCCCTTTGCGTGCTACCGATCCTATTGCCGCAACCCTCGGTCTGGTCCAATCCTAGACTGGGAATGAACTTCGTATGCTTAGACTGGGGATGAACTCCGTATACCTAAGTCAACCCAAGAAACAAGCGTGCAGACGCTCAGCCGACCAGAGAGGCAGGATGCGTAAGTCGGGGATCGAACGGGTGGTAGGTGGGTTCAAGCACATCTTCATATTTATGCAATGCCAATGCCATTTTTATGGCTTGTAAATTCATACAATGGTCCCCTAAGCCTTCATGTGAAGTTTCGTGGCAAGACGACCCATTTTCTACTTTTCACAATTTTTGAAACTTTTTGGGGTTCGAGATTTTTTTAAATTTTTTTAGAAAGATTTTTGTCCCCAAATTTGGTAGAGGTGATCCTTGTATTTTTTTTGGCATGCACAAAAAAATTCAGCTAAAAACTCGAAGTGGAGAAGATTTTGCGACCGTTTGAGAAAAGTGTCCCTATTTCAGACACTTTAATGGCTACTGGCAGCAAACCTATAAAATCTCAAATGCTCTTTAAGGGGGTGTGAGTTCTCAAGGTTTGATGAGGGATAGGGGGCCAATATAAGGGCCAAGTACCAGCACCCATCGCACATCATGTGCTCACACCCCCCGGCCCCCCCAATCGTCGGAACCCCCAATCCAATCGGTTAGGCTCTTCAGCGATGCTCCGACGATGGTGCCTTGGGTGAAAAAAATGTGGCACCAGCACATGCCCAAGCCCAGCATGTCCACCATGGCTCAAACTCTTAGACTGGGAATGAACTCCATATCCTTAGGCATTGAATAAACTCCGTAAGCCTAAGCCAACCCACGAAATGAGCGTGCGGGCGCTCAGCCGACCGAAGAGGTAGAATGCGCAAGCCGGGGATCGACCCGATCCCCCTCTGCATGCTACCGGTCCCACTGCCACAACCCTCGATCTGACTGGCGCTTAGACATGGAATGAACTCCCTATGCCTAAGCCAACCCATGAAACGGGCTTACGGGCGCTCAGTCGGCCGAAGAGGCAGAATGCGCAAGTCGGGGATTGGCTTGGCCCCTCCTGCATGCTGCTGATCTTGTTGCCGCAACCCTTGATCCGGTTTGATCTTAGACTGGGAATGAACTCTGTATGCTTAGACTGGGGATGAACTCCGTATGCCTAAGTCAACCCACGAAACGAGCGTACGGGCGCTCAACCGGTCGGAGAGGCAAAAATGTCCGATCCGATCTTAGACTGAGAATGAACTCTATATGCTTAGACATGGAATGAACTTCATATGCCTAAGCCAAACCACGAAATGACCGTGCGGGCGCTCAACCAGTCGGACAGGCAGAATGTGCAAGCTGGGGATCGACCCGATCCCCCATGTGTGCTATCGATCTTGCTCTCATAACCCTCGATCCAATCCGATCTTAGACTAGGAATGAACTCTGTATGCTTAGACTGGGGATAAAATTCGTATGCCTAAGTCAACCCACGAAATGAGCGTGCGGCCGCTCAGTCGGTCGAAGAGGCATAATGCACAAGCCGAGGATCAGCCCGGTCCCCCTCTGTGTGTTGTCGGTCCCGCTGCCACAACCCTCGGTCCGGCTGGGGCTTAGACATGGAATGAACTCCCTATGCCTAAGCCAACCCACGAAACGAGCGTACGGGTGCTCAGCCGGTCGGAGAGGCAGAACGCGCAAGCCAGGGATCGGCCCGATCCACCCTGCGTGCTATCGATCCTTCTGCCGCAACCCTTGGTCCAGTCTGATCTTAGACTGGGGATGAACTCCGTATGCTTAGACTGGGGATGAACTCCGTATGCCTAAGTCAATCCATGAAATGAGCGTGTGGATGCTCAGCCGACCAGAGAGGCAGGATCCGCAAGCCGGGGATCGAACGGGTGGTAGGTGGGTTCAAGCACATCTTCATATTTCTCTCATGCCAATGCCATTTTTAAGTGTTGTAAATTCATACAATGGTCCCCTAAGCCTTCATGTGATGTTTCGTGGCAAGACGACCCGTTTTCTATTTTTCATGATTTTCAAAACTTTTTGCGGTTCAGGATTTTTTAAAATTTTTTTAGAAAGAGTTTTGTCCCCAAATTTGGTAGAGGTTATCCTTGTATTTTTTTTGGCGTGCACAAAAAAATTTAGCTAAAAACTCGAAGTGGAGAAGATTTTGTGACCGTTTGAAAAAATTGTCCCCATTTTAGACACTTTAATGGCTACTGGTAGCAAACCTATAAAATCTCAAATGCTCTTTAAGGGGGTGTAGTTCTCAAGGTTTGATGAGGGATAGGGGGCCAATATAAGGGCCAAGTACCAGCACCCACCGCACATCATGTGCACACACCCCCCGGCCCCCCTAGTCGTCGGAACCCCCAATGCCACCGATTAGGCTCTGCGAGGATGGTCTGACGATGGTGCCACGGGCGAAAAAAATGCGGCACCAGCACATGCCTGGGCCCAGCATGCGCACCATGGCTCAAACTCTTAGACTGGGATTGAACTCCGTATGCTTAGACATGGAATGAACTCCGTATGCCTAAGCCAACCCACGAAACGAGCGTACGGGCGCTCAGTCGGCCAGAGAGGCAGAATGCGTAAGCCGGGGATTGGCCCAATCCCCCTCTACATGCTGTCAGTCTCACTACCACAACCCTCAGTCCAGCTGGGGCTTAGACATGGAATGAACTCCCTATGCCTAAGCTAACCCACGAAACGGGCGTGCAGGCGCTCAGCTGGCCAGAGAGGTAGAATGCGTAAGACAGGGATCAGCCCGGCCCCCCTGCGTGCTGTTGATCCCACTGCCGTAACCCTCGGTCCGATTTGATCTTAGACTGGGAATGAACTTCGTATGCTTAGCTGGGGATGAACTCAGTATGCCTAAGTCAACCTACGAAACGAGCGTGCGAGCACTCAACCGGTCGAAAAGGCAGAATGCGCAAGCCGGGGATCGGCTCGATCCCCCCTACGTGCTGTCGATCTTGCTGTTGGTCCTACTGCTGCAACCCTCAGTTCGATCCAATCTTAGACTGGGAATGAACTCTGTATGCTTAGACATGGAATGAACTCCGTATGCCTAAGCCAACCCACGAAACGACTGTACGGCCACTCAGCCGATCGAAGAGGTAAAATGCGCAAGCCAGAGACCAACCCGATCCCCCTTGCATGCTGTCGATCCTACTGCCGCAACCCTCAGTCCGATCCGATCTTAGACTGGGAATGAACTCCATATGCCTTAGTCAACCCGCAGAACGAGCGATCGGGCGCTGAGCCGGCCAGAGAGGCATAATGCGCAAGCTAGGGATCGGTTCGATCCCCCTCTACGTGCTACCGATCCCGCTGCCACAACCCTCGGTCTAGGTGGGGCTTGATATGGAATGAACTCCCTATACCTAAGCCAACGCACGAAATGGGCGTGCGGGTGCTTAGCCGGTCAAAGAGGCAGAATGCGCAAGCTGGGGATCGACCCGGTCCCCCCTGCTTGTTGCTGATCCTGCTGTAACAACCCTCAGTCCGGTTCGATCTTAGACTGGGAATGAACTCTGTATGCTTAGACTGGGGATGAACTCCGTATGCCTAAGTCAACCCACGAAATGAGTGTGCGGACGCTCAACCGACCAGAGAGGTCGATCGGGGAGGCATAATGCATAAGTTGGGAATTAGCCCGGTCCCCCTCTGCGTGCCGTCGGTCTTGCTACCATAACCCTCGGTCCGGCTGGGGCTTAGACATGGAATGAACTTCATATGCCTAAGCCAACCATGAAACAAGCGTGCAGGCGATTAGCTGGCCGAAGAGGCAGAATGCACAAGCCGGGGATCGGCCCGATGCCCCCCTGCGTACTGCCTATCCTGCTACTGGTCCTGCTAACGCAACCCTTGGTCCAATCCAATCTTAGATTGGGAATGAACTCCGTATGCTTAGACATGGAATAAACTCCGTATGCCTAAGCCAACCGACGAAACAAGCGTGCAGGCACTCAGTCAGTCGGAGAGGCAGAATGCACAAGTCGGGGACTGGCCCGGTCCTCCTTGCATGCTGTTGATCTTACTGTCGCAACCCTCAATCTGATCCGATCTTAGACTGGGAATGAACTTCGAATGCCAAAGTTAACCCACGAAATGTGTGTGCGGGCATTGAGCCGGCCGGAGAGGCATAATGCGTAAGCCAGGGATCAACTCGATCCCCCTCTACGTGCTATCGATCTCGCTGCCGTAACCCTCGGTCCGGCTGGGGTTTAGACATGGAATGAACTCCCTATGCCTAACCCAACCCACGAAATGGGCGTGCAAGCGCTCAGCCAGTCGGAGAGGCAAAATGAACAAGCCAGGGGTCGGCCCAGTCCCCCCTATGTGCTGTCGATCCTGCTGTCGCAACCTTCAGTCCGGTCCGATCTTAGACTGGGAATGAACTCTGTATGCTTAGACTGGGGATGAACTCCGTATGCCTAAGTCAACCCACGAAATGAGTGTGCGGATGCTCCGCTGACCAAAGAGGCAGGATGCGCAAGCCAGGGATCGAATGGGTGGTAGGTGGGTTCAAGCACATCTTCATATTTCTGTCATGCCAATGCCATTTTTATGGCTTGTAAATTCATACAATGGTCCCTTATGCCTTCATGTGAAGTTTCGTGGCAAGACGACCCGTTTTCTATTTTTCATGACTTTTGAAACTTTTTACGGTTCGGGATTTTTAAAAATTATTTTAGAAAGAGTTTTGTCCCCGAATTTGGTAGAGGTGATCCTTGTATTTTTGTTGGCATGCATAAAAAAATTCAGCTAAAAATTCGAAGTGGAGAAGATTTTGTGACCATTTGAAAAAAGTGTCCTCATTTCAGGCACTTTAATGGCTACTGGCAGCAAACCTATAAAATCTCAAATGCTCTTTAAGGGGGTGTGAGTTCTCGAGGTTTGATGAGGGATAGGGGGCCAATATAAGGGCCAAGTACCAGCACCCATCATACTTCATGTGCGCACACCCCCCGGCCTCACCATTCACCGGAACCCCCAATGCCATCGGTTAGGCTCTCCGACGATGCTCCGACGATGGTGCCCCGAGCAAAAAAAATGTGGCACTAGCACATGCCTGAGCCCAGCATGTGTACCATGGCTCAAACTCTTAGACTGGGAATGAACTTTGTATGCTTAGACTGGGGATTAACTCTGTATGCCTAAGTCAACCCACAAAACGAGCGTACGGGCGCTCAACCGATCGGAGAGGCAGAATGCGCAAGTTGAAGATTGGCTCGGTTCCCCCTGCATACTGCCGATCTTGCTGCTGATCCTTCTACTGTAACCCTCGATCCGGTCCGATCTTAGACTGGGAATGTACTCCATATGCTTAGATATGGAATGAACTCTGTATGCCTAAGCTAACCCACGAAATGAGCGTGTAGGCACTCAGCCGGCTGGAGAGGTAGAATGCCTAAGCCGAGGACTGACCTGGATGCCTTATTTGCTTTCATGGATGCCTTATTTGCTTTCATGGATGCCTTATTTGCTTTCATGGATGGGCTGAAACCATGGGTGAAGCATGAGCTACAAAGGAGAGGAGTTCATGACTTGGCTAAAGCCATGACTACTGCCGAGGCCTTGATAGAGTTCAAGCCTCTGAACAAGTTTGAGTCTACCAAGCCCAAGGGTAAGGGTAGGGACGATAGGGATCGAAAGAAGCAGTCCAAGGGGAAGGATCGTGATCGAGAGTCCAAGGATAGAGACTGAGACCGTCTAACCAAGGATGGCGAGAGGAAGCCACCAGCAGACAAGCGGAAAGCAAAGGAGGATCGAGAGCCACTAGCATGCTACCTATGTGGAGGGAGCCACATAGCATGCAATTGCCCGTAGAAGGGCAAGCTAGCTGCCGTAGACAAGGAGTTTGATGAGGAGCCAGAGTCAGGGGCAGTAAAGCTTGGGTCGTTTGTGCTCAATGCTATCCAGAGTAAGGGGAGCCGCAAGCCAAAGGGCTTCATATTTACGGATCTGATGGTTGCAGGTCAGAAGGCGAGCGCACTGGTGGACACAAGTGCCTCACATCTTTTTATTTCAGGTGATAGAGCTCAGAAGCTCGAACTAAAGGTGCAAAAAGGGACTGGTACCATCAAAATGGTGAACTCCAATGAAGTTCCAGCCATTGGAGTAGCGCGGGGAGTGGAGTTGTAGCTTGGAGACTGGAAAGGCAAGGAGACCATTGAGGTAATACCCCTTGACGACTATGAGTTTGTGATTAGGTTGGATTTCCTTGTTCGGATTAACGCCTTCCTTGTGCCTTTTGTCGATTGTGTTTGCATCTTGGATGCACGGTGCCAATGCCTAGTGCCATTGAGGAGAGGGTCTGGAGTTGGGTCGCGGGTGGTGTCAGCCATCCAATTTGCCAAGGCGGTAAGCAAACAAGAAGACACCTTCTTGGCAGCCCTGAAATATGATGAGCGAAGGGAGAAGGAGACCAAGTCACCCTTGAAGGTGCTAAAGGTGCTGAAGACCTTTAGTGATGTGATGCCCGCAAAGCTACCTAGCAAGCTACCACCTAAGAGGGAGGTGGACCACAAGATCGAGCTGGTGTCCGAGGCCAAGCCACCAGCTAGAGCCCCTTACCAAATGTCTCCACCAGAGTTGGAGGAGTTAAGGAAGCAGCTCAAAGAGTTAGTTGATGCTGGCTTCTTTAGGCCATCGAAGGCACCCTATGGTGCACCGTTTCTATTTCAACGCAAGCATGATGGGTCGTTGCAGCTGTGCATAGACTACCGGGCTTTGAACAAGCTGACCATCAAGAACAAGTACCCCATCCCACTCATTGCGAACTTGTTCGATCAACTTAGGAGTGCGAGGTGGTTCACCAAGCTGGATTTGAGGTCAGGCTACTATCAAGTCAGGGTCTTATAGGGAGATGAGCCAAAGACAGCATGTGTCACTCGGTATGGTTCGTATGAGTTCTTGGTGATGCCTTTCAGACTCACGAACACCCCAGCAACATTCTGCACCCTTATGAACAAGGTACTTCAGTCATTCCTTGATCGATTTGTTGTGGTTTATTTGGATGACATTGTGATCTACAGCCAGACTATGGGAGAGCTTGTAGACCACTTGAGACAGGTGTTCGACGTGTTGCGGGCACACAAGCTGTTTGTCAAGAGGGAGAAGTGCTCATTCGCCTAGCAGGAGATCCCATTCCTTGGCCACATAGTGGGAGGTGACAGGATACGCATGGATGAAGGTAAGATACATGCCATCCTAGAGTGGCAACCGCCAGCCAAGGTCATTGAGTTGAGATCGTTCCTAGGGCTGGTCAACTACTACAGGCACTTCATCAAAGGTCACTCAGCAATAGCCATGCCGTTGACTGACTTGCTCAAGAAAGGGAAAGCATGAGAGTGGAGTGCAGGGTGCCAGGAAGCCTTTGACAGGTTGAAGCGGGCTGTGATCGAAGAGCCAGTCTTGGCCTTACCAAACCATGCCAAGCTGTATGATGTGCATACGGATGCATCGGACTTTGCCATAGGGGGCGTGTTGATGCAGGATGGACGTCCAGTCACGTTCAAGAACAGGAAGCTAAACGAGACTGAGAGCAAGTACATAGTCCAAGAGTAGGAGATGACTACAATGGTGCACTGCTTACACACTTGGCGCCATTACCTGTTGGGGTCGAGGTTCATGGTTAGGACGGACAATGTGGCGACCAGCTACTTCCAGACACAGAAGAAGTTGTCCTCCAAGTAGGCAAGATGGTAAGATTTTCTTACGGAATTTGATTTCCAGATGGAGTACAAGCCGGGGCGTGCGAACCTAATGGCAGACGCCCTGAGCAGGAAGGCTAACCTTGCTGCCATTAGCTAACCAGAGGGGTGACTGGTGCCGCACATCAAGGAGGGACTTGCGCATGATCCTACAGCCAAGGCTTGGATGAAGTACTTCCAGCAAGGTAAGACTAGGTGATTTTGGTTACAAGATGGCTTGCTATACACCAGGGGCAGTAGACTATTTGTGTCGCAACACAGGAAGCTCCGTAAGGAAGTTTTGCAAGAATGCCATGATTCAAGGTGGGCTGAACACCCCGGAGTGAGTCGTACCTTGGTGCTGATTGAGGATCGATACTACTGGCCGCACATGAGGGATGATATGGAGGCCTATGTGAAGACTTGTCTTGTGTGCCAACAGGACAAGGTCAAGCTCAAGAAACCAGGCGGTCTCTTGGAGCCATTGCCAGTGCCAGAGCGACCATGGGAGAGTGTTTCTCTGGACTTTATAGTCGGTCTACCCAAAGCAGAAGGGTTTGGAAGCATCATGGTAGTGGTGGACTGGTTTTCCAAGTATGGAATCTTCATTCCAGCAACCAAGGAGTGCCCAGCCGAGGAGGTAGCTTGATTGTTCCTGAAGAACATGGTTAAGTACTGGGGAGTGTCGAGGACCATTGTTAGTGATCGGGAAGGGCATTTCACGGGCAAGTTCTGGACTGAGTTGTTCAAGCTGTTGGGGTCAGACTTGAACTTTTCCACCAGCATGCATCCGCAGATCGATGGGTAGACAAAATGAGTGAATGGACTATTGGAGGTCTACCTCAGGCACTATGTGAGTGCCACACAAAGGGACTGGCCAAAGCTACTAGATATTGCATAGTTTTCCTACAACTTACAAAGGAACGAGGTAACGAACCAGAGCCCATTTGAGGTTCTGAGAAGGCAACAACCACTAACACCTGGTTCAATTGCTGCAGGTTACACAGGGTCGAATCTAGTAGCATACAAGTTTGCCAAGGCATGGCAGGTGCAAACTGACTTGGCCAGAGTTTGTCTACGCAAGGCAGCCAAGAGGTCGAAGAAGTGGGTAGACCGGAATAGGCGGGACGTGCAGTTCCAGGTTGGAGACTTGGTGTTGGTGAAGCTGCATCCCATTGTGCACCATAGGGGGCTGCACAAAGGCCTAGTGCGGAGGTATGAGGGATTTTTTCGAGTAGTGAAAGGGTAGGCAAGGTTGCCTACAAGCTGGATATGCCACCCAAGCCAAGGGTACACCCGGTGTTCCATGTGAGAATGCTCAAGCTGTTCCATGAGGATGAGGGAGATCCAGGATAGGCAGAGTCAAAGCGTGTGCCATTGGGAGCAAGGGCCTCATATGAGAAAGAGGTCCACAGTATCATAGCTGATCGGGAGGTGAGACAGAAGAACTATTAGCCAAGATAAGAGTACTTGGTGCATTGGAAGGGACTTCCAGACAGTGAGACGAGCTGGGAACCAGCAGATGACTTATGGCAGTTCGGGGACCAGATCAGGCAGTACCATGCAGAAGATGCAACGAGGGTGTTGTGCAATCAGGTGGGGGAGAATGTCATGCCCTGGGCAAGCACGCCAGGCACATCAGGTGCACTAGCAGGTGAGCCAGAGGTTGAGGCCCGTAGACCAGGCGTGCTGGTGGGTATCTATGCGTAAAGCCTAGCAAACGAGTTCAGAACACCTGCCCAACTTGCAGGCCAGCCCGTGAGACCAAAGCCTGGCATACAAGCTGCCTGCACCATATCTAGAAGGGCCCAAGGTGCTGGACACGCAAGGGAAGCTTCTGGAAGTAGGCAGGATCAGTAGCAGCATCCTGGCAAATTTGGTTGACCGTAAAAATCAGGATTAGCATCCTGATTGATTGTAATCTGTATAATCCCATGATTTTAGCCTTTATTCTAGGGATATTGCCATTAAGTGTAAGCTGGAGCCTCAACTATAAATAGAGGGCTGCTCCTCCCTCATTTGTACACCATCAAACACTTCTGTTTTAGTGAATACAAGAGCATTTCTAGAATTCTACCTTCTTATCCTATTTCTCTTTAACTTGCGTAATCAGCCCTTCCCGTTGTTCTATTGCCAGTACGCTTGTGTTTTAGGTTGACTTAGGCATAAAAGAGGATATTCCAAGCCTAAGGCCGTACGGTTTCTGAGTCTAAGGTCGAAGCCCGTGACACAAGTACCAGCACCCATCGCACATCATGTGCGCACACCCCCCTGGCCCCCCCAATCGTCGGAACCCCCAATGCCATTGGTTAGGCTCTCCGACGATGCTCCGACGATGGTGCCCCGGGCAAAAAAATGTGGCACCAGCACATGCTTGAGCCTAGCATGTGCACCGTGGCTCAAAATCTTAGATTGGGAATGAACTCTGTATGCTTAGACATGGAATGAACTCCGTATGCCTAAGCCAACCCATGAAACGAGCGTGCGGGCGCTCAGCCAACCGGAGAGGTAGAATGCACAAGCTAAGGATTGGCTCGATCCCTCCTACGTGCTGTCGATCCTGCTATTGCAACCCTTGATCTGGTCCAATCTTAGACTGGGAATGAACTCCGTATGCATAAGACAACCCACAAAATGAGCGTGTAGGCACTGAGCCGGTCGAAGAGGCATAATGTGCAAGTTAGGGATTGGCCCAATCCCTCTTTGGGTGCTACCGATCCCGCTGCCACAACCCTCGGTTCGGCTGGGGCTTAGACATGGAATGAACTCCCTATGCCTAAGCCAACCCATGAAACGGGAGTGTGGGCGCTCAGCTGGCCGGAGAGGCAGAATGCACAAGCCGGGGATCGGCTCGGTCCCCCCTACGTGCTGTCGATCCTGCTGCCACAACCTTCGATCCAATCCAATTTTAGACTGGGAATGAACTCCGTATGCTTAGACTAAGGATGAACTTTGTATGCCTAAGTTAACCCATGAAATGAGCGTGCAGGTGCTTAGCCGGTCGGAGAGGCATAATACGCAAGCTGGGGATCAGCTCGGTCCCCCTCTGAGTGCTACCGATCCCGCTGCCGGTCTTGCTGCCATAACCCTCGGTCCGACTGGGGCTTAGACATGGAATGAACTCCGTATGCCTAAGCCAACCAATGAAACGAGCGTGCGGGCGCTCAGCCGGTCGGAGATGCAGAATGAGCAAGCCGAGGATCGACCCGGTCCCCCCAAGTGCTACCGATCCTGCTATTGCAACCTCGGTCTGGTTTGATCTTAGACTAGGAATGAACTCTGTATGCTTAGGCATGGAATGAACTCCGTATGCCTAAGCCAACCCACGAAATGAGCCTGCGGGCGCTCAGCTGACCAGAGAGGCAGAATGCGCAAGTCGGGGACCGACCCGGTCTCCCCCTGCGTGTCGTCGATCCCGCTACCGTAACCCTTGGTCTGGTCTGATCTTAGACTGGAAATGAATTCCGTATGCCTAAGTCAACCCATGAAACAAGCGTACGAGTGCTGAGCCTGCCGGAGAGGCATAATGCGTAAGTCGGGGATTGGCCCAGTCCCCCTCTGCGTGCTGTCGGTCCCGCTACCACAACACTCAGTCCGACTGGGGCTTAGACATGGAATGAACTCCCTATGCCTAAGCCAACCCATGGAATGGGCGTGCGGGCGCTCAGCCGGCCGGAGTGGCAGAATGTGCGAGCCGAGGATTGGCCCGATCCCCCTACATGCTGTCAATCCTGCT
Source organism: Durio zibethinus (assembly GCF_047325235.1). Taxonomy (NCBI): domain Eukaryota; kingdom Viridiplantae; phylum Streptophyta; class Magnoliopsida; order Malvales; family Malvaceae; genus Durio; species Durio zibethinus. The sequence goes on along the minus strand of NC_143168.1, from coordinate 10,268,163 downwards.
GTCGCTACCCTCGGTCTTGTCCGATCTTAGACTGGGAATGAACTCCGTATGCTTAGACTGGGGATGAACTCCGTATGCCTAAGTCAACCCACAAAACGAGCATGCGGACGCTCAGCCGACTAGAGAGGCAGGATGCACAAGCCGAGGATCGAACCGGTGGTAGGTGGGTTCAAGCAAATCTTCATATTTCTGCCGTGCCATTGCCATTTTTATGGCTTGTAAGTTCATACAATGGTCCCCTAAGCCTTCACATGAAGTTTTGTGGCAAGACGACCCGTTTTCTATTTTTCACGATTTTTGAAACTTTTTACGATTCGACATTTTTTAAAATTTTTTTTGAAAGAGTTTTTTCCCCAAATTTGGTAGAGGTGATCCCTGTATTTTTGTTGGTATGCACAAAAAAATTCAACTAAAAACTCAAAGTGGAGAAGATTTTGTGACCATTTGAAAAAAGTGTCCCCATTTTAGACACTTTAATGGCTACTGGCAGCAAACCTATAAAATCTCAAATGCTCTTTAAGGGGGTGTGAGTTCTCGAGGTTTGATGAGGGATAGGGGGCCAATATAAGGGCCAAGTATCAGCACTCATCGCACATCATGTGCGCACACCCCCCGGCCCCCCCAATCATCGGAACCCCCAATGTCGCTGGTTAAGCTCTCTGACGATGCTCCGACGACGGTGCCCTATGCAAAAAAAATGTGGCACTAGCACATGCCCGAGCCCAACATGTGCACTGTGGCTCAAACTATTAGACTGGGAATGAACTCCGTATGCTTAGACATGGAATGAACTCTGTATGCCTAAGCCAACCCACGAAACGAGCGTGCGGTCGCTCAGCTGATCGGAGAGGCAAAATGCACAAGTCAAGGATCAGCTCGATCCCCTTCTGCGTCCTACCAGTCCCACTGCCAAAACCCTCGGTCCGGCTGGGGCTTAGACATGGAATGAACTCCCTATGCCTAAGCCAACCCATGAAACGGGTGTGCGGGCACTCAGCCGACCGGAGAGGCAGAATGTGCAAGTCGGGGATCGGCCCGATCCCCCCTGTGTGCTGTCAATCTTGCTGCCGCAACCCTCGGTCCGGTCTGATCCTAGACTGGGAATGAACTTCGTATGCTTAGACTTGGGATGAACTCCGTATGCCTAAGTCAACCCATGAAACGAGCGTGCGAGTGCTCAGCCGATCAGAGAGGATGGCCAGAGAGGCAGAATGCACAAGCCGGGGATCGATCTAGTTCCCCCTGCGTGCTGCCGATCTTGCTACTGGTCCTACAACCTCAGCCCTCGGTCCGGTTCGATCTTAGACTGAGAATGAACTCCGTATGCTTAGACACGAAATGAACTTCGTATGCCTAAGCCAACCCATGAAATGAGCGTGCAGGTGCTCAGCCGACTAGAGAGGCAGAATGCACAAGTCAGGGACTGGCCCGGTCCCCCCTGCATGCTGTCGATCTTGCTGCTGGTCCTACAGCCGCAGCCCTCAGTCTGGTCCGATCTTAGACTGGGAATGAACTCCGTATGCTTAGACATGGAATGAACTCCGTACGCCTAAGCGAATCCACAAAACGAGCGTGCGGGCGCTCAGCCGACCGGAGAGGCAAAATGCGCAAGCACACCCGGTTCGTGGGTTGGCTTAGGCATAGGGAGTTCATTCCATGTCTAAGCCCCAGCCGAACTGAGGGTTGTGGCAACGGGACTAGCAGCACGTAGAAGGGGACCGAGCCGATCCCCAGCTTGCGCATTATGCCTCTCCGGCCGGCTTAGCGGCCGCACGCTCGTTTCATGGGTTATCTTAGGCATACGGAGTTCATTCGTAGTCTAAGATCAGATCGGACCGAGGGTTGGGGTAGTAGGATCGTCAGCACGTAGGAGGGGACTGGGTCGGTCCCTGGCTTTGGCATTCTGCCTCTCCGGTCGGCTGAGCGCCTGCGCGTCCATTTCGTGGGTTGGCTTAGGCATAGGAAGTTCATTTCATGTCTAAGCCCCAGCCGGACCGAGGGTTGTGGCTGGAGGACCGACAGCATGCAGAGGGGGACCGGGCCATTCCCCGGCTTGCGCATTATGCCCCTTCGGCCAGTTCAATGCCCACACGCTCGTTTCGTGGGTTGACTTAGGCATACAGAGTTCATTCCCAATCTAAGATCAGACCAGACCGAGGGTTACAATAGTAGGATCAATAGCACGCAAGAAGGATCGGGCCGATCCCCAGCTTGCGCATTCTACCTCTCCGGCCGGCTGAACGCCCGCACACTCGTTTTGTGGGTTGGCTTAGGCATACAGAGTTCATTCCATGTCTAAGCATATCAAGTTCATTCTATGTCTAAGATCAGACTGAACTGAGGGTTGCGGTAGTAGGATCAACAGCACGCAGGGGGGACCGGGCCGATCCCCAACTTGTGCATTCTACCTCTCCGGCCGACTGAGCACCCGTACACTCATTTCGTGGGTTGGCTTAGGCATACGGAGTTCATTCCATGTCTGAGCATATGGAGTTCATTCCCAGTCTAAGATTTTGAGCCATGGTGCACATGCTGGGATTGGGCATGTGCTGGGGCCACATTTTTTTTGCCCGGGGCACCATCGTCGGAGCATCGCAGGAGAGCCTAACCGGCGGCATTGGGGGTTTTGAGGATTGGGGGGCCAGGGGGTGTGCTTACATGATCCCCGGCTTGCGCATTCTACCTCTCCGACTGACTGAGCACCCGCAGCCCATTTCGTGGGTTGGCTTAGGCGTAGGGAGTTCATTCCATGTCCAAGCCCCAGCCAGACCGAGGGTTGTGGCAGCAGGATCGACAGCATGCAAAGGGCGGCTGGGCTGATCCCTGGCTTGCGCATTATGCCTCTCCAGCCGGTTCAGTACCCACATGCTCATTTCGTGGGTTGACTTAGGCATACGGAGTTCATTCCTGGTGTATGATCGGATCGGACCAAGGGTTGCGGTAGTAGGATCGACAGTACACAGGGGGGGATCGGGTCGATCCCCGACTTGCGCATTCTGCCTCTCCGACCGACAGAGCACCCGCACGCTCATTTCATGGGTTGGCTTAGGCATACGAAGTTCATTCCATGTCTAAGCATACGGGGTTAATTCCTAATCTAAAATCAGACCGGACCGAGGGTTGTGGCAGCAGGACCAGCAGTAAGATCGACAGCACGCGTGGGGGGACCGGGCCGATGCTCGGCTTGCCTCTCCGGCTGGCTAAGCACCCGCACGCACATTTCATGGGTTGGCTTAGGCATACGGAGTTCATTCCACGTCTGAGCATACGGAGTTCATTCCCAGTCTAAGATTTTGAGCCATGGTGCACATGCGCTCGTTTCGTGGGTTGGCTTAGGCATACGGAGTTCTTTCCATGTCTGAGCATACGGAGTTCATTCCCAGTCTAAGATTTTAAGCCACCGTGCACATGCTGGGCTCGGGCTTGTGCTGGTGCCACATTTTTTTCACACGGGGCACCATCATCAGAGCATCATCGGAGAGCCTAACCAGCGGCATTGAGGGTTCCGAGGATTGGGGGGCCGGGGGGTGTGCGCACATGATGTGCGATGTGCGATGGGTGCTGGTACTTGGCCCTTATATTGACCCCCTATCCCTCATCAAACCTCGAGAACTCGCACCCCCTTAAAGAGCATTTGAGATTTTATAGGTTTGCTGCCAGTAGCCATTAAAGTGTCTAAAATGGGGACACTTTTTTCAAACGGTCACAAAATCTTCTCCACTTCGAGTTTTTAGGTGAATTTTTTTTTGCATGCCAAAAAAAATAAAAGGATCACCTCTACCAAATTTGGGGACAAAACTTATTCTAAAAAAATTTTTAAAAATCCCGAACCGCAAAAAGTTTCAAAAATTGTGAAAAATAGAAAACGGGTCGTCTTGCCATGAAACTTCACATGAAGGCTTAGGGGACCATTGTATGAATTTACAAGCCATAAAAATGGCATTGGCATGGTAGAAATATGAAGATGTGCTTGAACTCACTTACCACCCATTCGATCCTCAGCTTGCGCATCCTACCTCTCTGGTCGACTGAGGGCCCGAATGCTCGTTTCGTGGGTTGACTTAGGCATACGGAGTTCATCCCCAATGTAAGCAGACATAGTTCATTCCTAGTCTAAGATCGAATCGGACCGATGGTTAGGCAGCAGGATCGGCAGCACGCAGGGGGGCCGGATTGATCCCCGACTTGCGTATTCTGCCTCTCCGATCGGCTGAGCACCCGCACGCTCGTTTCGCACATTGGCTTAGGCATAGGGAGTTCATTCCATGCCTAAGCCCCAGTCGGACTGTGGGTTGTCGCAGCGAGATCGGCAGCACACAGAGGGAGACCGATCCTATCCCCAGCTTGCGCATTATGCCTCTTCGACCAGCTCAGCGCCCGCACACTTGTTTCATGGGTTGAATTAGGCATACAGAGTTCATTCCCAGTCTAAGATCAGACCAGACTGAGGGTTGCGACAGCATGATCAACAGCACACAGGAGGGGATCGGGTCGATCCCCAGTTTACACATTCTGGCTCTCCGATCGACTGAGCATTCGCACGCTCGTTTCATGGGTTGGCTTAGGCATACAGAGTTCATTCCACATCTAAGCGTACAGAGTTCATTCCCAGTCTAAGATTGGATCGGATCGAGAGTTGCGGCAGCAGGACCAACAGCAAGATCGATAACATGCGGGGAGGGACCGGGCTGATCCCTGGCTTGCGCATTCTACCTCTCCAGCTGGCTGAGTGCCCGCACGCTCGTTTCGTGGGTTGGCTTAGGCATACGGAGTTCATTCCATGTCTAAGCATACGGAGTTCATTCCCAGTCTAAGATCGGACTAGACCGAGGGTTGCGGCAGCAGGATCGACAGCACGAAGGGGGGACTGGGTCGATCCTCAGCTTGTGCATTCATCCTCTCCGACCGACTGAGCACGCACCCGCACACCCATTTCATGGGTTTGCTTAGGTATAGGGAGTTCATTCCATGTCTAAGCCCTAGCTGAACCAAGGGTTGTGGTAGCGGGACCGGTAGCACGCAGAGGGGGATCAGGCCCATCCCTGACTTGTGCATTATGCCTCTCCGACCGGCTTAGCGCCCGCACGATCATTTCGTGGGTTGACTTAGGCATATGGAGTTCATTCCCAGTCTAAGATCGGACCGTATCGAAGGTTGTAGTAGCAGGATTGACAGCACACAGGGGGGACCAGGCCAGTCCCCGGCTTACGCATTCTGCCTCTCTGACTGGCTGAGTGCCCACACGCTCGTTTCGTGGGTTGGCTTAGGTATACGGAGTTCATTCCCAATCTAAGATCAGACCGAATCGAGGGTTGCGACAATAAGACCAGCAGCAGGATCGGTAGCACACAGGGGGGGATCGGGTTGATCCTCGGGTTGCGCATTCTGCCTCTTCGATCGATTGAGCGCCTGCACGCTCGTTTCGTGGGTCGGCTTATGCATACGAAGTTCATTCCATGTCTAAACCCCAGTCGGACCGAGGGTTGCGGTAGCAAGACCGACAACGGGATCGACAGCATGCAGAGGGGGATCGGGCTGATCCCCTGCTTGCGCATTATGCCTCTCCGGCCGGCTGAGCGCCCGCACGCTCATTTCGTGGGTTGACTTAGGCATACGGAGTTCATCCCTAGTCTAAGCATACGGAGTTCATTCCCAGTCTAAGATCGGATTGGATCGAGGGTTGCGGCAGTAGGATCGGCAGCACGCAGGGGGGACCGAGCCGATCCCTGGCTTGCGCATTCTGTCTCTTCGGCCGGTTGAGTGCCCGCACGCCCGTTTCATGGGTTGGCTTAGGCGTAGGGAGTTCATTCCATGTCTAAGCCCCATCCGGACCGAGGGTTGTGGCAACAGGACCGACAGCGGGATCGACAGCATGAAGAGAGGGATCGAGCTGATCCTCGGCTTGCACATTATGCCTCTCCGACCGACTGAGCGCCTGTACGCTTGTTTCGTGGGTTGACTTAGGCATATGGAGTTCATCCCCAGTCTAAGCATACGAAGTTCATTCCTAGTCTAAGATCGGATCAGATCGAGGGTTGTGACAGCAGGATCGACAGCACGTAGAGGGGTACCGGGTCGATCCCCGACATGCGTATTATGGCTCTTCGGTTGGATCAGCACCCGCACGCTCGTTTCATGGGTTGACTTATGCATACGGAGTTCATTCCCTGTCTAAGATCGGACCGAACCGATGGTTACGATAGTAGGATTGACAGCACACAGGGGTGATTGGCCCAGTCCCCGACTTGCGCATTCTGCCTCTCCGACCGGCTAAGTGCCCGCACGCTCATTTCGTGGGTTGGCTTAGGCATACGAAGTTCATTCCATGTCTAAGCCCCAACCGGACCGAGGGTTGTGGCGCAGAACTGGCAACGGGATTGGCAGCACGCAGAGGGGGATCGGGCTGATCCCCGACTTGCCCATTACGCCTTTTCGATCGGCCTCTTCGGTCGGTTGAGCACCCGCACGCTCATTTCGTGGGTTGACTTAGGCATACGATGTTCATCCCCAGTCTAAGCATAGGAGTTCATTCCCAGTCTAAGATCAGACCGGACCGAGGGTTGTGACAACAGGATCGACAGCACGCAGGGGGGGACCAGGCTAATCCCCGACTTGCGCATTCTGCCACTCTGGCTGGCTGAGTGCCCGCACGCTTGTTTCGTGGATTCGCTTAGGCGTACGGAGTTCATTCCATGTCTAAGCATACGAAGTTCATTCGTAGTCTAAGATCGGACCAGACTGAAGGTTGCGACAGTAGGACCACTAGCAAGATCGACAGCACGCAGGGGGGACTGGAGCGATCCTCGGCTTGCGCATTCTACCTCTTCGACCGAATGAGCTACCCACACACTCATTTCGTGGGTTGGCTTAGGCATACGAAGTTCATTCCATGTCTAAGCCCCAACCGGACCGAGGGTTGTGGCGCAGGACCGGCAACGGGATTGGCAGCACGTAGAGGGGGATCGGGCTGATCCCCGACTTGCCCATTATACCTTTTCGATCGGCCTCTTCGGTCAGTTGAGTGCCCGCACGCTCGTTTCGTGGGTTGACTTAGGCATACGATGTTCATCCCCAGTCTAAGCATAGGAGTTCATTCCCAGTCTAAGATCGGACCGGACCGAGGGTTACGACAGCAGGATCGACAGCACGTAGGGGGGACTAGGCTAATCCCTGGCTTGCGCATTTTGCCACTCTGGCTGGCTGAGTGCCCGCACGCTCGTTTCGTGGGTTGGCTTAGGCATACGGAGTTCATTCCATGTCTAAGCATACGGAGTTCATTCCCAGTCTAAGATTTTGAGCCACGATGTGCATGCTAGGCTAGGGCATGTGCTGGTGCCGCATTTTTTTCGCCCAAGGCATGATCGTCGGAGCATTGCGTCTACCAAATTTGGGGACAAAAATCTTTCTAAAAAAATTTTAAAAAATCTCGAACCGTAAAAAGTTTCAAAAATCATGAAAAATAGAAATTGGGTCGTCTTGCCATGAAACTTCACATGAAGGCTTAGGGGACCATTGTATGAATTTACAAGCCATAAAAATGGCATTGGCATGGCAGAAATAAGAAGATGTACTTAAACCCACCTACCACCCGTTCGATCCCCGGCTTGCGCATTCTGCCTCTTTGGTCGATTGAACGTCCGTACACTCGTTTCGTGTGTTGACTTAGGCATACAGAGTTCATCCCCAGTCTAAGCATACGAAGTTCATTCCCAGTCTAAGATTGGACTGGACCGAGGGTTGTGACAGTAGGATCGACAGCATACAAAGGGGACCAGGCCGATCCCTGACTTACGCATTCTGCCTCTCCGGTTGACTGAGTGCCCGCACGCTCGTTTTGTGGGTTGGCTTAGGCATACGGAATTCATTCCATGTCTAAGCATACGGAGTTCATTCGTAGTCTAAGATCAAACCGGACTGAGGGTTGCGGTAGCAAGACCAGCAGCAGGATCGATAGCACGCAGGGGGACCGGGTCGATCCCCGGCTTGCGCATTCTACCTTTCCGATCGGTTGAGTGCCCGCACGCTCGTTTTGTGGGTTGGCTTAGGCATACGGAGTTTATTCCATGTGTAAGCCCCAGCCAGATCGAGGGTTGTGGCAGCAGGACCGGTAGCGAGATCGATAGCATGCAAAGGGGGATCGGGCTAATCCCCAGCTTACGCATTATGCCTCTCCAGCCAGCCTCTCCGATCGACTGAGTGCTTGTACGCTTATTTCATGGGTTGACTTAAGCACACGGAGTTCATCCTCAGTCTAAGCATATAGAGTTGATTCCCAACCTAAGATCGGATCGGACCGGGGGTTGCAACAGCAGGATCGGCAGTACGCATGGGGGACCAGGCCGATCCTTTGCTTGCGCATTCTGCCTTTCCGGATGGCTGAGCGCCCGCACGCCTGTTTCGTGGGTTGGCTTAGGCATAGGGAGTTCATTCCATGTCTAAGCCTCAACCGGACCGAGGGTTATGGCAGCGAGATCGACAACACACAGAGAGGGACCGGGCCGATCCTCGCTTGCGTATTATGCCTCTTCTGCCGACTCAGCGCCCACACGCTCATTTTGTGTGTTGACTTATGCATATGGATTTCATTCCTAGTCTAAGATCGGACCGGACCGCGAGTTGCGGCAGCAAGATCCACAGCATGTAGGGGGGATTGGGCCAATCCCCGGCTTGGGCATTCTGCCTCTCCGGTCGACTGAGCACCCGCACGCTCATTTCATGGGTTGGCTTAGGCATACGGAGTTCATTCCAGTCTAAAATTTTGAGCCACGGTGCACAGGCTGGGCTCAGACATGTGCTGGTGCCTTATTTTTTTCACCTGGGCCACCATCGTCGGAGCATCACCGGAGAGCCTAACCGACGGTATGAGGGGTTTCGACGATTGGGGGGGTCGGGGGGGTGTGCGCACATGATGTACGATGGGTGTAGGAACTTGGCCCTTATATTGGCCCCTTATTCCTCATGAAACCTCGAGAACTCACACCCCCTTAAAGAGCATTTGAGATTTTATAGGTTTGCTGTCAGTAGCCATTAAAGTGTCTGAAATGGGGACACTTTTTTTCAAACAGTCACAAAATCTTCTCCACTTTGAGTTTTTAGCTGAATTTTTTTGTGCATGCCAAAAAAAATACAAGGATCACGTCTACCAAATTTGGGGATAAAACTCTTTCTAAAATAATTTTAAGAAATCTCGAACCATAAAAAATTTTGAAAATCATGACAAATAGAAAACAGGTCATCTTGGCGGGGTGTGCGCACATGATGCTTGCGAAGGGTGCTGGTACTTGGCCCTTATATTGGCCCCCTATCCCTCATCAAACCTTGAGAACTCACACCCCCTTAAAGAACATTTGAGATTTTATAGGTTTGCTGCCAATAGCCATTTTTCAAACGGTCACAAAATCTTCTCCACTTCGAGTATTTAGCTGAATTTTTTTATGCATGCCAAAAAAAATAAAAGGATCACCTCTACCAAATTTTGGGACAAAAATATTTCTGAAAAAATTTTAAAAAATCATGAACCGCAAAAAGTTTCAAAAATCGTGAAAAATAGAAAATGGGTCATCTTGCCACGAAACTTCACATGAAGGCTTAGGGGACCATTGTATGAATTTACAAGCCATAAAAATGGCATTGGCACGGCAGAAATATGAAGATGTGCTTGAACCCACCTACCACCCGTTCGATCCCCGGCTTGCGCATCCTGCCTCTCTGGTCGACTGAGCGCCCGCACGCTCATTTCGTGGGTTGACTTCGGCATATGGAGTTCATCCCAGTCTAAGCATACGGAGTTCATTCCCAGTCTAAGATCAGATCAGACCGAGGGTTACGGTAGTAGGATCGGCAGCACACAGGGGGGATTGAACTGATCCCCGGCTTGCACATTTTGCCTCTCCGACCGGCTGAGAACCCGCATGCCCGTTTCGTGGGTTGGCTTAGGCATAGAGAGTTCATTCCATGTCTAAGCCCTAGCTGGACTGAGGGTCGTGGCAGCGGGACCGATAGCTCATAGAGGGGGACCGAATAGATCCTCGATTTGCGCATTATGCCTCTCCGGTCGGCTCAACGCCCCCACGCTCGTTTTGGGGGTTGACTTAGGCATAAGAAGTTCATTCCCAGTCTAAGATCGGATCGGACGGAGGGTTGCGACAGCAAGATCAACAACATGTAGGGGGGATCGGGCTAGTCCTCAGCTTGTGCATTTTACCTCTTTAGTCGGTTGAGCTCCCACACGTTCATTTCATGGGTTGGCTTAGGCATACGGAGGATCGCCAGCGAGCCTAACTGATGGCATTGAGGGTTCCGACGATTGGGGGGGCCGGGGGGTGTGCGCACATGATGTGTGATGGGTGCTGGTACTTGACCCTTATATTGGCCCCCTATCCCTCATCAAACCTCAAGAACTCACACCCCCTTAAAGAGCATTTGAGATTTTATAGGTTTGCCGCCAGTAGCCATTAAAGTGTCTGAAATGGGGACACTTTTTTCAAACGGTCACAAAATCTTCTCCACTTCGAGTTTTTAGCTCAATTTTTTTGTGCATGCCAACAAAAATACAAGGATCACCTCTACCAAATTTGGGGATAAAACTCTTTCTAAAAAATTTTAAAAAATCTCGAATCGCAAAAAGTTTCGAAAATCATGAAAAATAGAAAACGGGTTGTCTTGCCACGAAACTTCAAATGAAGGCTTAGGGGACCATTGTATGAATTTACAAGCCATAAAAATGGCATTGGCATGGCAGAAATATGAAGATGTGCTTGAACCCACCTACCACCCGCTCGATCCTCGGCTTGCGCATCCTGCCTCTCTGGTCGGTTGAGCGCCCGCACGCTCGTTTTGTGGGTTGACTTAGGCATACAGAGTTCATTCCTAATCAAAGATCAGACCGGACTGAGGGTTGTAGCAGCAGGATCGATAGCATGCAGGGGGGACCGGGTCGGTCCCTAGCTTGCGCATTCTACCTCTCCGGCCGACTGAGCACCCGCATACTCGTTTCATGGGTTGGCTTAGGCATACAGAGTTCATTCCATGTCTAAGCATACGGAGTTCATTCCCAGTCTAAGATTTTGAGCCACGATGCACATGCTGGGCTCGGCCATGTGGTGGTGCAGCATTTTTTTCGCCCGGTGCACCATTGCTGGAGCATCGCCAGAGCATTGCCAGAGAGCCTAACCGACGACATTGGGGGTTCCGGCAATTTGTGGGGCTGGGGGGGTGTGCGCACATGATGCTTGCAATGGGTGCTGGTACTTGGCCCTTATATTGGCCCCCTATCCCTCATCAAACCTCGAGAACTCACACCCCCTTAAAGAGCATTTGAGATTTTATAGGTTTGCTGCCAATAGCCATTAAAGTGTCTGAAATGGGGACACTTTTTTCAAATGGTCACAAAATCTTCTCCACTTCGAGTTTTTAGCTGAATTTTTTATGCATGCCAACAAAAATACAAGGATCACCTCTACCAAATTCGGGGACAAAACTATTTCTAAAAAAATTTTAAAAAACCATGAACTGCAAAAAGTTTCAAAAAACATGAAAAATAGAAAATGGGTCATCTTGCCATGGAACTTCACATGAAGGCTTAGGGGACCATTGTATGAATTTACAAGCCATAAAAATGGCATTGGCACGGCAAAAATATGAATATGTGCTTGAATCCACCTACCACCCGTTCGATCCCCGACTTGCGCATCCTGCCTCTCTGGTTGGTTGAGCGCTTGCACGCTCATTTCGTGGGTTAACTTAGGCATACGGAGTTCATCCCCAGTCTAAGCATACGGAGTTCATTCGCAGTCTAAGATTTTGAGCCACGGTGCACATGCTAGGCTTGGGCATGTGCTGGTGTCGTATTTTTTTCACCCAAGGCACCATCGTCGGAGCATCACCGGAGAGCCTTACCGACGGCATTGGGGGTTCCGACGATTGGGGCGGCCGAGGGGGTGCGCACATGATGTGCGATGGGTGCTGGTACTTGGCCCTTATATTGGGCCCCCATCGCTCATGAAACCTCGGGAACTCACACCCCCTTAAAGAGCATTTGAGATTTTATAGGTTTGGTGCCAGTAGCCATTAAAGTGTTTGAAATGGGGACACTTTTTTCAAAAGGTCACAAAATCTTCTCCACTTCAGGTTTTTAGCTGAATTTGTTTATGCATGCCAACAAAAATACAAGGATCACCTCTACCAAATTTGGGGGCAAAACTCTTTCTAAAAAAATTTTAAAAAATCCAAACCGTAAAAAGTTTCAAAAATTATGAAAAATAGAAAACGAGTTGTCTTGCCACGAAACTTCACATGAAGGCTTAGGGGACCATTGTATGAATTTACAAGCCATAAAAATGGCATTGGCATGGTAGAAATATGAAGATGTACTTCAACCCACCTACCACCCATTTGATCCCCGGCTTGCGCACCCTACCTCTCTGGTCGACTGAGCACTCGTACCCTCATTTTATGGGTTGACTTAGGCATACGGAGTTCATCCCCAGTCTAAGCATACAGAGTTCATTCCCAGTCTAAGATCGGATTGGACCAAGGGTGCGGCAGTAAGATCGGCAGCACGCGGGGGGGATCGGGCTGATCCTCGACTTACGAAATCTGCCTCTCCGATCGGCTGAGCGCTCGCACGCCCATTTCATGGGTTGGCTTAGGCATAGGGAGTTTATTCCATGTTTAAGTCCTAGCCAGACCGAGGGTTGTCACAGTGGGACTGGCAGCACGCATAGGGGGATCGAGCTGATCCCCAGCTTACGCATTATGCCTCTCCGACCGGCTCAGTGCCCGTACGTTCATTTTGTGGGTTAACTTAGGCATACGGAGTTCATTCCCAGTGTAAGATCAGATCGGATCGAGGATTACGGTAGCAGGACTGACAGCACGCAGGGGGGATCGGGTCGATCCTCGGCTTGCACTTTCTGCCTCTTCAGTCGGATGAGCTCCCATACGCTCGTTTCATGGGTTAGATTAGGCGTACGAAGTTCATTCCATGTCTAAGCATACGAAGTTCATTCCCAGACTAAGATCAGACCAGACTGAGGATTACGACAATAGGACCAGTAGCAGGATCGACAGCATGCAAGGGGGATCGGGCCGATCCCTGGCTTGTGCATTCTGCCTCTCCAACCAGCTGAGCACCCGCACACTTGTTTCATGGGTTGGCTTAGGCATATGGAGTTCATTCCACCTCTAAGCCCCAGCCAGACCGAGGGTTGTGGCAGCAGGACTGGCAGCGGGATTGACAGCACGCAGAGAGGGATTGGGCTGATCCCCGGCTTGCGCATTATGCTTCTCCGATCGGCCTCTCCGGTCGGTTGAGAGCCCGCACGCCCATTTCGTGTGTTGACTTAGGCATTCGGAGTTCATCCCTAGTCTAAGCATATAGAGTTCATTCCCAGTCTAAGATCAAATCGGACCGAGGGTTACGGCAGTAGGATCAATAGCACGCAGGGGGGACCAGGCCGATCCCCGGCTTGCGCATTCTGCCTCTTCGGTCGACTGAGCACCCGCACGCCCATTTCATGGGTTGGCTCAGGCATCGGGAGTTCATTCCATGTCTAACCCCAGCTGGACCGATGGTTGTGGTAGCGGGACCGATGGCACACAAAGGGGGACTAGGCCGATACCCGGCTTGCGCATTATGCCTCTTCGATCGGCTCAGTACCCGCATGCTCATTTTGTGGGTTGACTTATGCATACGGAGTTCATTCCCAGTCTAAGATCCGACTGGATCGAGGGTTATGGCAGCAAGATCGACAGCACGTAGAGGGGAACCGGGTCAATCCACGGCTTGCGCATTCTACCTCTCCGGCTGGCTGAGTGCCCACACGCTCGTTTCATGGGTTGGCCTAGGCATACGGAGTTCATTCCAAGTCTAAGCATACGGAGTTCATTCCCAGTCTATGATTTTGAGCAACGGTGCACATGTTAGGCTCGGGCATGTGCTGGTGCCGCATTTTTTTTTCCCAAGGAACCATCGTCGGAGCATTGCCGGAGAGCCTAACCAACGGCATTGGGGGTTCCATCGATTGGGGGCCGGGGGGCTGTGCGCACATGATGTGTGATGGGTGCTGGTATTTGGCCCTTATATTGGCCCCCTATCCCTCATCAAACCTCAAGAACTCACACCCCCTTAAAGAGCATTTGAAATTTTATAGGTTTGCTGCCAGTAGCCATTAAAGTGCCTGAAATGGGGACACTTTTTTCAAACGGTCTTAAAATCTTCTCCACTTTGAGTTTTTAGCTGAAGTTTTTTGTGCATGCCAACAAAAATACAAGGATCACCTCTACCAAATTTGAGGACAAAACTCTTTCTAAAAAGGTTTTAAAAAATCTCGAACCGTAAAAAGTTTCAAAAATCATGAAAAATAGAAAACAGGTCATCTTGCCACGAAACTTCACATGAAAGCTTAGGGGACCAATGTATGAATTTACAAGCCATAAAAATGGCATTGGCATGGCAGAAATATGAAGTTGTGGTTGAACCCACCTACCACCCGTTAGATCCCCGGCTTGCGCATCCTACCTCTCTGGTCGGCTGAGCGCTTGCACGATTGTTTTGTGGGTTGACTTAGGCATAGGGAGTTCATCTCCAATCTAACCATACGGAGTTCATTCCTAGTCTAAGATCAAACCAGACTGAGGGTTGCGACAGAAGGATCGATAGCATGCAAGGGAGATCGGGACGATCCTCGGCTTGCGCATTCTGCCTCTCCGATCGACTGAGCGCCCACACGGTCGTTCCGTGGGTTGGCTTAGGCATACGAAGTTCATTCCATGTCTAAGCATACAGAGTTCATTCCGAGTCTAAGATTTTGAGCCACGGTGCACATGCTGGGCCCAGGCATGTGCTGGTGTCGCATTTTTTTTGCCTGGGGCACCATCGTCGGAGCATCGCTGGAGAGCCTAACTGGGGGCATTGGGGGTTCCTACGATTGGGGGGGCCAGGGGGTGTGTGCACATGATGTGTGATGGGTGCTGGTACTTGGCCCTTATGTTGGCCCCCTATCCCTAATCAAACCTAGAGAACTCACACCCCCTTAAAGAGCATTTTAGATTTTATAGGTTTGCTGCCAGTAGCCATTAAAGTGTTTGAAATGGGGACACTCGTTTCAGAACCCACACGCTCGTTTCGTGGGTTGACTTAGGCATACGGAGTTCATTCCTAGTCAAAGATCAGACCGGACCGAGGATTACGACAACAAGACCAGCAGCAGGACCGATAGCACGTAGAAGGGGACCAGGCCGATCCCTGGCTTGTGCATTATGCCTCTCCGGTCGGCTCAGCACCCGTACGCTCGTTTTGTGGGTTGTGTTAGGCACACGAAGTTCATTCCTAACCTAAGATCTGACCAGACTAAGGGTTACGATGGCAAGATTGATAGCATGCAAGGGGGGATTGGGCAGGTCCCCGGCTTATGCATTTTGCCTCTCCGGTCGGCTGAGCACCCGCACGCTTGTTTCATGGGTTGGCTTAGGCATACGGAGTTCATTCCATGGCTAAGATCATGGAGTTCATTCCTAGTCTAAGAGTTTGAGAGACGGTGCACATGCTGGGCTTGGGCATATGCTGGTGCCACATTTTTTTCGCTCGAGGCACCATCGCCAGAGCATCGTCGGAGAGCCTAACCGGTGTTATTGGGGGTTCTGGCGATTGGGGGGGCCAGGGGGGTGTGCGCACATGATGTGCGATGGGTGCTGGTACTTGGCCCTTATATTGGCCCCCTATCCCTCGTCAAACCTCGAGAACTCACACCCCCTTAAAGAGCATTTGAGATTTTATAGGTTTGCTGCCAGTAGCCATTAAAGTGCCTAAAATGGGGACACTTTTTCAAACGGTCACAAAATCTTCTCCACTTTGAGTTTTTAGCTGAATTTTTTTGTGCATGCCAACAAAAATAAAAGGATCACCTCTACCAAATTTGAGGACAAAAATCTTTCTAAAAAAGTTTTAAAAAATCTCGAACCGCAAAAAGTTTCAAAAATCATGAAAAATAGAAAACGGGTTGTCTTGCCACAAAACTTCACATGAAAGCTTAGGGGACCAATGTATGAATTTACAAGCCATAAAAATGGCATTGGCATGGCAGAAATATGAAGATGTGCTTGAACCCACCTACCACCCGTTCGATCCCCGGCTTGCGCATCCTGCCTCTCTGGTCAGCTGAGCGCCCGCACGATCATTTCGTGGGTTGACTTAGGCATAGGGAGTTCATCTCCAATCTAACCATACAGAGTTCATTCCCAGTCTAAGATCGAACCAGACCGAGGGTTACGACAGCAGGATCGGCAGCATGCAAGGGGGACCGGGCCGATCCCTGGCTTGCACATTTTGCCTCTTCGATCGGCTGAGCGCCCGCACACTCGTTTCATGGGTTGGCTTAGGCATAGGGTGTTCATTCCATGTCTAAGCCCCAGCCAGACCGACGGTTGTGGAAGCGAAACTGATAGCACGCAGAGGGGGACCTAGCCGATCCCTAGCTTGCACATTATGCCTCTCCGGTCGGCTCAGCGCCCGCACGCTCGTTTCATGGGTTGACTTAGGCATACGGAGTTCATTCCCAGTATAAGATCAGACCGAATCGAGGGATACGGTAGTAGGATCGACAGCACGTAGGGGGGACTAGGCCGATCCCCGGCTTGCGTATTTTGCCTCTCCGATCGGCTAAGTGCCCGCACGCTCGTTTCGTGGGTTGGCTTAGGCATACGAAGTTCATTCCATGTCTAAGCATACGGAGTTCATTCCCAGTCTAAGATTTTGAACGATGGTGCACATGCTAGGCTTGGGCATGTGCTGGTGTCGTATTTTTTTCACCCGGGGCACCATCGTCGGAGCATCGCCGGAGAGCATAACCGACGGCATTGGGGGTTCCGACGATTAGGGGGGCCGGGGGGTGCGCACATGATGTGCGATGGGTGCTGGTACTTGGCCCTTATATTGGCCCCTATCCCTCATCAAACCTTGAGAACTCACACCCCCTTAAAGAGCATTTGAGATTTTATAGGTTTGCTGCCAATAGCCATTAAAGTGTCTGAAATAGGGACACTTTTTTCAAACGGTCACAAAATCTTCTCCACTTCAGGTTTTTACCTGAATTTGTTTGTGCATGCCAACAAAAATACAAGGATCGCCTCTACCAAATTTGGGGGTAAAACTCTTTCTAAAAAAATTAAAAAAAATCCCGAACCGTAAAAAGTTTCAAAAATTGTGAAAAATAGAAAACGGGTCATCTTGCCATGAAACTTCACATGAAGGCTTAGGGGACCATTGTATGAATTTACAAGCCATAAAAATGGCATTGGCATGGCAGAAATATGAAGATGTACTTCGACTCACCTACCACTCGTTCGATCCCCGGCTCGCGCACCCTGCCTCTCTGGTCGGCTGAGCGCCCACATGCTCATTTCATGGGTTGACTTAGGCATACGGAGTTCATCTCCAGTCTAAGCAAATGGAGTTCATTGCTAGTCTAAGATCGGATCGGACTGAGGGTTGCGACAGTAGGATCGATAGCACGTAAAGGGGACCGAGCTGATCCCCGGCTTGTGCAATCTGCCTCTTCAACCGACTGAGTGACCGCACGCCCGTTTCCTGGGTTGGCTTAGGCATAGGGAATTCATTCCATGTCTAAGCCCCAGTCAGACCGAGGGTTGTCTCAGTGGGACCGATAGCACGCAGAGGGGGATCGGGCCGATCCCCGGCTTGCGCATTATGCCTTTCTGGCCGGCTCAGCGCCCGTACGCTCGTTTCGTAAGTTGACTTAGGGATATGGAGTTCATTCCCAGTGTAAGATCATATCAGACTGAGGGTTGCGATAGTAGGATTGACAGCACACAGTGGGGACCGGCAAAAATATGATGATGTGCTTGAACCCACCTACCACCCGTTTGATCCTTGGCTTACGCATCCTACCTCTCTAGTCGGCTGAGCGTCCGCACGCTCGTTTCATGGGTTGACTTAGGCATACGAAGTTCATCCCCAGTCTAAGCATACAGAGTTCATTCACAGTCTAAGATTTTGAGCCACGATGCACATGCTCGGCCTAGGCATGTGCTGGTGCCGCATTTTTTTCGCCCGGGGCACCATTGCCGGAGCATCACCGGAGAGCCTAACCGACGGCATTGGGGGTTTCGGTGATTGGGGGGCCACGGGGTGTGCACACATGATGTGCGATGGGTGCTGGTAGTTGGCCCTTACATTGGCCCCCTATCCCTCATCAAACCTCGAGAACTCACACCCCCTTAAAGAGCATTTGAGATTTTAATAGGTTTGCTGCCAGTAGCCATTAAAGTGTCTGAAATGGGGACACTTTTTTCAAACGATCACAAAATCTTCTCCACTTCGAGTTTTTGGCTGAATTTTTTTGTGCAAGCCAACAAAAATAAAAGGATCACCTCTACCAAATTTGGGGACAAAACTCTTTCTAAAATACTTTTAAAAAATCTCGAACCGCAAAAAGTTTCAAAAATCATGAAAAATAGAAAACGGGTCACCTTGCCACGAAACTTCACATGAAGGCTTAGGGGACCATTGTATGAATTTACAAGCCATAAAAATGGCATTGTCATGGCAGAAATATGAAGATGTTCTTGAACCCACCTACCACCCGTTCGATCCCCGACTTGCGCATCCTACCTTTCTGGTTGGCTGAGCGTTCGTACGCTCGTTTCATGGGTTGACTTAGGCATACGGAGTTCATCCCCAGTCTAAGCATACAGAGTTCATTCCTAGTCTAAGATCAGATCGAACCGAGGGTTGTGACAGCAAGATCGACAGCACGCAAGGGGGACCTAGCGGGTCCTGAGCTTATGTATTCTGCATCACCGATCGACTGAGCGCCGCACGCTCGTTTCGTGGGTTGGCTTAGGAATACGGAGTTCATTCCATGTCTAAGCATACGGTGTTCATTCCCAGTCTAAGATCAGACTGGATCGAGGGTTGCGACAGCAGGACCAGCAGTAGGATCGACAACATGCAGGGGGGAACGGGCCGATCCCCGGCTTGCGCATTTTGCCTATCTGGTCGGTTGAGCGCCCGCACGCTCGTTTCGTGGGTTGGCTTAGGCATACGGAGTTCATTCCATGTCTAAGCCCCAGTCGGACTGAGGGTTGTGGTAGTAGGACCGACAACAAGATCGGAAGCACGTAGAGGGGGACCGGGCTGATCCCCGACTTACGCATTATGCCTCTCCGACTGACTGATCACCCGTACGCTCGTTTCATGGGTTGACTTAGGCATACGGAGTTCATCCCTAGTCTAAGCATACGAAGTTCATTCCCAGTCTAACATCGGACTGGATTAAGGGTTGCAACAGCAGGATTGGTAGCACGCAGGGGGGGCCGGGCCGATCCCCGGCTTGCGCATTCTGCCCCTCCGGCCGACTGAGCTCTTTCGTGGGTTGGCTTAGGCATAGGGAGTTCATTCCATGTCTAAGCCCCAGCCGAACCAAGGGTTGTGGCAACAAGACTGGCAGCACGTAGAGGGGGATCAGGCCGATCCCCAGCTTGCACATTCTACCTCTCCGGCCGCTGAGTGCCCGCATGCTCGTTTCATGGGTTGGCTTAGGCATACAGAGTTCATTCTATGTCTAAGCATACGGAGTTCATTCCCAGCCTAAGTGTTTGAGACACGGTGCACATGCTGGGCTCGGGCATGTGCTGGTGCCACATTTTTTTTGCCCGGGGCACCATCGTCGGAGAGCCTAACCGATGGCATTTTAGGTTCCGGCGATTGGGGGGGCCGGAGGGGTGTGCGCACTTTTTTCAAATAGTCACAAAATATTCTCCACTTCGATTTTTTAGCTGAATGTTTTTGTGCATGCCAAAAAAAATACAAGGATCACCTCTACCAAATTTGGGGACAAAACTCTTTCTAAAAAATTTTAAAAAAATCCCGAACCAAAAAAAGTTTTGAAAATCGTCAAAAATAGAAAACGGGTCGTCTTGCCATGAAACTTCACATGAAGGCTTAGGGGACCATTGTATGAATTTTCAAGCCATAAAAATGGCATTGGCATGGCAGAAATATGAAGATGTGCTTGAACACAACTACCACCCGTTCGATACCCGACTTGCGCATCTTGCCTCTCTGGTCGACTGAGCGTCCGCACGCTCGTTTCGTGGTTTGACTTAGGCATATGGAGTTCATCCCAAGTCTAAGCATACAGAGTTCATTCCCAGTCTAAGATCAGACCGAACCGAGGGTTGCGGCAGTAGGATCGACAGCACGAAGGGAGGATCGGGCCGATCCCCGACTTGTGCATTCTGCCTCTCCGATCGGCTGAGCGCCCGCATGCCCGTTTCGTGGGTTGGCTTAGGCATAGGGAGTTCATTCCATGGCTAAGCCATAGTCAGACCAAGGGTTGTGGTAGTGGGACCATCAACACGCAGAGGGGGACCAAGCTGATCCCCAACTTGCGCATTCTACATCTCCGGCCGGCTGAGCACCTGCACGCCTATTTCGTGGGTTGGCTTAGGCATAGGGAGTTCATTCCATGTCTAAGCCCGACCCGAACTGAGGGTTATGGCAGCAGGACTGACAGCACATAAAGGGGTACCGGATCGATCCCCAGCTTGCGCATTATGCCTCTCCGACCGGCTGAGCGCCCGCACGTTCATTTCATGGGTTGGCTTAGGCACACGGAGTTCATTCCATGTCTAAGCATACAAAGTTCATTCCCAGTCTAAGATTTTGACCCATGGTGCACATGCTGGGCTCAAGCATGTGCTAGTGCTGCATTTTTTTTGCCCGGGGCACTATCGTCGGAGCATCATCGGAGAGCCTAACAGGTGGCATTAGGGTTCCGACGATTGGGGGGTCCGGGGGGGTGTGCGCATATGATGTGCGATGGGTGCTGGTACTTGTGTCACGGGCTCCAACCTTAGACTCAGAAACCGTGTGGCCTTAGGCTTGGAATGTCCTCCTTTATGCCTAAGTCAGCCTAAAACACAAGCGTACGGGCACTAGAACAACGGGAAGGGCTGATTACGCAAGTTAAAGAGAAACAGGATAAGAAGGCAGAATTCTAGAAATGCTCTTGTATTCACTGAAACGGAAGTGTTTGATGGTGTACAAATGAGGGAGGAGTAGCCCTCTATTTATAGTTGAGGCTCTAGCTTACACTTAATGGCAATATCCCTAGAATAAAGGCTAAAATCATGGGATTATACAGATTACAATCAATCAGGATGCTAACTCCTGATTTTCAGGGTCAACCAAATCTGCCAGGATGCTGCTGCTGATCCTGCCTGCTTCCAAAAGCTTCCCTTGTGTGTCCAGCACCTTGGGCCCTTTTGGAAGTGGTGCAGAAAGCTTATATGCCAGGCCTTGGTCTCACAGGCTGGCCTGCAAGTTGGGCAGGCATTCTGAACTTGTTTGCTAGGCTTTGTATGCAGATACCCACCAGCACGCCTGGTCTACGGGCCTTAACCTGTTGGTGCGCATGATGTGCCTGGCATGCCTGCCCAGGGTGTGACATTCTCCCCCACCTGATTACGTAACACCTTCGTTGCATCTTTTGCATGGTACTGCCTGATCTGGTCCCTGAACTACCATAAGTCATCTGCTGGTTCCCAGCTCGTCACACTATCTGGAAGTGTCTTCCAGCACACCAAGTACTATTGTCTTGGCTAATAGTTCTTTCGTCTCACCTCCTGATCAGCTATGATGCTGTGGACCTCCTTCTCATATGAAGCCCTTGCTCCCAATGGTGCACACTTTGACTCTGCCCATCTTGGATCTCCCTTATCCTCATGGAACGGCTTGACCATGCTCACATGGAACACCGGGTGTACCCTCGACTTAGGTGGCATATCCAGCTTGTAGGCAACCTTGCCTACCCTTTTGACTACTCGAAAAGGTCCCACATACCTCTGAACTAGGCCTTTGTGTAGCCCTCTATGGCGCACAATGGGATGCAGCTTCACCAACACCAAGTCTCCAACCTGGAACTGCACGTCCCGCCTATTCTGGTCTGCCTCCTTCTTCGACCTCTTGGCCGCCTTGTGTAGACAAACTCTGGCCAAGTCAGTTTGCTCTTGCCATGCCTTGGCAAACTTGTATGCTATTGGATTCGGCCCTGTATAACCTGCAGCAATCAAACCGGGTGTTAGTGGTTGTTGCCCTGTCACAACCTCAAATGGGCTCTGGTTTGCCTCGCTCCTTTGCAAGTTGTAGGAAAACTGTGCAATATCTAGCAGCTTTGGCCAGTCCCTTTGTGTGGCACTCACATAGTGCCTGAGGTAGACCTCCAATAGTCCATTCACTCATTCTATCTGCCCATCGATCTGCGAATGCATACTGGTGGAAAAGTTCAAGTCTGACCCCAACAGCTTGAACAACTCAGTCCAGAACCTACCCGTGAAATGCCCATCCCAATCACTAACAGTGGTCCTCGGCACCTCCCAATACTTAACCATGTTCTTCAAGAACAATCGAGCTGCCTCCTCGGCTGGGCACTCTTTGGTTGCTAGAATGAAGATTCCATACTTGGAAAACCTGTCCACCACTACCATGATGCTTCCAAACCCTTCTGCTTTGGGTAGACCGACTATAAAGTCCAGAGAAACACTCTCCCATGGTCGTTCTGGCACTGGCAATGGCTCCAAGAGACCACCTGGTTTCTTGAACTCCACCTTGTCCTGTTGGCACACAAGACAAGTCTTCACATAGGCCTCCACATTGTCCCTCATATGCAGCCAGTAGTATCGATCCTCGATCAATGCCAAGGTACGGCTCACTCTGGGGTGTCCAGCCCACCTTGAATCATGGCATTCTTGCAAAACTTCCTTACAGAGCTTTTCGTACTGCGGCACAAACAGTCTGCTGCCCACAGCAAACCATCCTGCAACCAAAATTGCCTAGTCTTACCTTGCTAGGCATACTCCATCAAAGCCTTGGCTGTAAGATCATGCGCAAGTCCCTCCTTGATACGTGGTACTAGTGACCCCTCTGGTTGGCTAATGGTAGCAAGCTTAGCCTTCTTGCTCAGGGCGTTTGCCACTAGGTTCGCCTGCCTTGACTTGTACTCCATCTAGAAATAAAATTTCGCAAGAAAATCTTGCCATCTCGCCTGTTTGGGGGATAGCTTCTTCTGCGTTTGGAAGTAGCTGGTTGCCATATTGTCCGTCCTAACCATGAACCTCGACCCCAACAGGTAATGGCGTCAAGTGCATAAGCAGTGCACCACTGCAGTCATCTCCTTCTCTTGGACTGTGTACTTGCACTCAGTCTCATTCAGCTTCTTGCTCTCGAACGTGACTGGACGTCCCTCTTGCATCAACACGCCCCCTATGGAAAAGTCTGATACATTCGTATGCACCTCATACGGCTTGGGATGGTCTGGTAAGGCCAAGACTGGCTCCTCGATCACAACTCGCTTCAACCTGTCAAAGGCTTCCTGGCACCCTGCGCTCTACTCCCATGCTTTCTCTTTCTTGAGCAAGTCAGTCACTGGCGTGGCTATTACTAAGTGACCTTTGATGAAGTGCCTGTAGTAGTTGACCAGCCCAAGGAATGATCTCAACTCAGTGACCTTGGCTGGCGGTTGCCACTCCAAGATGGCGTGTATCTTGCCTTCATCCATGCGTATCCTGCCACCTCCCACTATGTGGCCAAGGAATGGGATCTCCTGCTGGGCGAATGAGCACTTCTCCCTCTTGACAAATAGCTTGTGCACCCGTAACACCTCGAACACCTGTCTCAAGTGGTCTACATGCTCCCCCAAAGTCTGGTTGTAGATCACAATGTCATCCAAAAAAACCACAACAAACCGATCAAGGAATGACTGAAGTACCTTGTTCATAAGGGTGCAGAATGTTGCTGGGGCATTTGTGAGTCTGAAAGGCATCACCAAGAACTCATACAAACCATACCGAGTGACACATGCTATCTTTGGCTCATCTCCCTTCGTGATCCTGACTTGATAGTAGCTTGACCTCAAATCCAACTTGGTGAACCACCTTGCGCTCCTAAGTTGATCGAACAAGTCCGCAATGAGTGGGAAGGGTACTTGTTCTTGATGGTCAGCTTGTTCAAAGCCTGATAGTCTATGCACAGCCGCAACAACCCATCATGCTTGCGTTGAAATAGAACCGGTGCACCATAGGGTGCCTTCGATGGCCTGATGAAGCCGGTATCAACTAACTCTTTGAGCTACTTCCTCAACTCCTCCAACTCTGGTGGAGACATTCGATAAGGGGCTCTAGCTGGTGGCTTGGCCTCAGACACCAGCTCGATCTTGTGGTCCACCTACCTCTTAGGTGGTAGCTTGCTAGGTAGCTTTACGGGCATCACATCACTAAAGGTCTTTAGCACCTTTAGCACCTCCAAGGGTGACTCGATCTCCTTCTCCCTTGGCTCATCATATTTCAGGGCTACCAAGAAGGTGTCTTTTTATCTGCTTACTGCCTTGGCAAATTGGATGGTTGACACCACCCGCGACCCAACTCCAGACCCTCTCCTCAATGGCACTAGGCATTGGCACCGTGCATCCAAGATGCAAACACAATCGACAAAAGGCACAAGGAGGGCGTTAATCCGAACAAGGAAATCCAACCCAATCACAAACTCATAGTCGTCAAGGGGTATTACCTCAATGGTCTCCTTGCCTTTCCAGTCTCCAAGCTGTAACTCCACTCCTCACGTTACTCCAATGGCTGGAACTTCATTGGAGTTCACCATTTTGATGGTACCAGTCCTTTTCTACACCTTTAGTCTGAGCTTTCGAGCTCAATCACCCGAAATAAAAAGATGTGAGGCACTTGTGTCCACCAGTACGCTCACCTTCTGACCCGTAACCATCAGATCAGCAAACATCAAGCCCTTTGGCTTACGGCTCCCCTTACTCTGGATAGCATTGAGCACCAATGACCCAAGCTTTGCTACCCCTGACTCTGGCTCCTCGTTAGACTCCTTGTCTATAGCAGCCAGCTTGCCCTTCTACGGGCAATTGCACGCTATGTGGCTCCACGCAATTGCATGCTATGCTAGTGGCTCTCGGTCCCCCTTTGCTTTCCACTTGCCTGCTGGTGGCTTTCTCTCGCCATCATTGGTTGAACGGTCTTGGTCTCCATCCTTGGACTCTCGATCATGGTCCTTCCCCTTGGACTGCTTCTTTCGGTCCCTATCATCCCTACCCTTACCCTTGGGCTTGGTAGACTCAAACTTATTCAGAGGCTTGAACTCTATCAAGGCCTCGGCAGTAGTCATGGCTTTAGCCAAGTCATGAACTCCTCTCCTTTGTAGCTCATGCTTCACCCACGGCTTCAACCCATCCATGAAAGCAAATAAGGCATCCTTTTCACCTAGATCCAAGATCTATAGCATCAATTCAGGAATTTCTAGACATACTCCCTTATGTCCCCTTGCTGGCTCAGCCTGCGTAACTTTGCCCACACCTCATCATTGGCATACTCCAGGTAAAATTGTTCTCTGAACTCCTTTTGGAACTTTGCCTAGGTTCCAATCTTGGTGCTCCCATGCCTGACATCATCACACCTGTGCCTCTACCACAATAAGGCTACATCAGTGAGATATATACTGTTGGAGCATCGTCGGAGAGCTTAACTAGCGGCATTGGAAGTTCCGACGATTGGGGGGGTTGGGGGGTGTACGCACATGATGTGCGATGGGTGCTGGTACTTGGCCCTTATATTGGCCCCCTATCCCTCATCAAACCTCAAAAACTCACACCCTCTTAAAGAGCATTTGAGATTTTATAGGTTTGCTACCAGTAGCCATTAAAGTGTCTGAAATGGGGACACTTTTTCCAAACGGTCACAAAATCTTCTCCACTACGAGCTTTTAGCTGAACCTTTTTTTGCATGCCAACAAAAATACAAGGATCGCCTTTACCAAATTTGGGGACAAAACTCTTTCTGAAAAAATTTTAAAAAATCCCGAACCGTAAAAAGTTTCAAAAATCATGAAAAATAGAAAATGGTTCATCTTGCCATGAAACTTCACATGAAGGCTTAGGGGACCATTGTATGAATTTACAAGCCATAAAAATGGCATTGGCATGGCAGAAATATGAAGATGTGATTGAACCCACCTACCCCTCGTTCGATCCCCGGCTTACGCATCTTGTCTTTCTGGTCGGCTGAGCGCCCTCACGCTCGTTCCATGGGTTGACTTAGGCATAGGAGTTCATCCCCAATCTAAGCATACGGAGTTCATCCCCAGTCTAAGATCGGATCGAATCGAGGGTTGCGACAGCAGGATCGGCAGCACATAGGGGGGATCAGGCCAATCCCCGGCTTGCTCATTCTGCCTCTCCGACCGGCTGAGCACCCCTACACCCGTTTCATGGGTTGGCTTAGGCATAGGGAGTTCATTCCATGTCTAAGCCCCAGTCGGATCGAGGGTTGTGGCAGTGGGATTGACAGCACGCAGAGGGGGACCAGGTCAATCCCCGGCTTGCACATTATGCCTCTTCGGCTGGCTCATCGCCCGTACGCTCATTTCATGGGTTGACTTAGGCATACGGAGTTCATTCCCAGTCTCAGATCGGATCGGACCAAGGGTTACAGTAGCAGGATCAACAGCACGCAAGCGGGGATCGGGTCAGTCCCTGGCTTACGCATTCTGCCTCTCTGGTCGGTTGAGCGCCTGTACACACATTTCGTGGCTTGGCTTAGGCATATGGAGTTTAATCCATGTCTAAGCATACGAAGTTCATTCCCAGTTTAAGATCGGACCGGACTGAGGGTTGTGGCAGTAGGACCAGCAGCAGGATCGGCAGCACGTAGGGGGGATCAGGTTGATCCCCGGCTTGCGCATTCTGCCTCTCCGGTCGGCTGAGCACACGCACGCTCGTTTCATGGGTGGCTTAGGCATACGAAGTTCATTCCATGTCTAAGCCCTAGCTGGATTGAGGGTTGTGGTAGCAAGAGCGACAGTGGGATCGACAGCATGCAGAGAGGGATCGAGCTGATCCTCGACTTGCGCATTATGCCTCTCCGACCGGTTGAGTGCCCGCACGCTAGTTTGGTGGGTTGACTTAGGCATATGGAGTTCATCCCCAGTCTAAGCATACGGAGTTCATTCCCAGTCTAAGATAGGACCAGACCAACGGTTGTGACAGCAGGATCGACAGCACGCAAGGGGGACTGGGCCGGTCCTTGGCTTACGCATTCTGCCTCTCTGACCGACTAAGCACCCGCACACTCATTTCATGGGTTGGCTTAAACATACGGAGTTCATTCCATGTCTAAACCCCAACCGAACCGAGGGTTGTGGCAGTAGGATCGACAGCACGCAGAGGGGGACCGAGTCGATCCTTGACTTGCGCATTATGTCACTCCGGTCGACTGAGTGCCCGTATGCTTGTTTCATGGGTTGGTTTAGGCATACAGAGTTCGTTCCATGTCTAAGCATATGGAGTTCATTCCCAGTCTAAGATCGGACCGGACCGAGGGTTACGGTAGCAGGACCAGCACTAGGATTGATAGCACACAGAGAGAGATCGAGCTGATCCCTGGCTTGCGCATTCTACCTTTCCAGCTGGCTGAGCGCTTGCACGCTCTTTTCGTTGGTTGGCTTAGGCATACGAAGTTCATTCCATGTCTAAGCCCCAGCCGGACCGAAGGTTGTGGTAGTAGGACCGGTAGCGAGATCGACAGCACGCAGAGGGGGAATGAGCTGATCCCCGGCTTGCGCATTCTACCTCTCTGGTCGGTTGAGTGCCTGCACGCTCGTTTCATGGGTTTAGTTAGGCATAAGGAGTTCATCCCTAGTCTAAGCATACGGAGTTCAGTCCCAGTCTAAGATCGGATCGGATCGAGGGTTGCGGTAGCAAGATCGGCAGCATGTAGGAGGGATTGGGCTGATCCTCAGCTTGCGCATTCTACCTCTCCGACTGACTGAGCGCCCGTACGCCCGTTTCGTGGGTTGGCTTAGGCATAGGGAGTTCATTCCATGTCTAAGCCCCAACCGGATCGAGGGTTGTGGCAGCGGGACCGGTAGCATGCAGAGGGGGACCGGGCCGATCCCCGGCTTGTGCATTATTCCATGTCTAAGCATATAGAGTTCATTCCCAGTCTAAGAGTTTGAGCCACGGTGCACATGATAGGCTCGGGCATGTGCTGGTGCCATCACTGGAGCATCATCGGAGAGCCTAACCGGTGGCATTGGGGGTTCCGGCAATTGGAGGGGCCAGGGGGTGTGCGTACATGATGTGCGATGGGTGCTGGTACTTGGCCCTTATATTGGTCCCTATCCCTCATCAAACCTCGAGAATTCACACCCCCTTAAAGAGCATTTGAGATTTTATAGGTTTGCTGCCAGTAGACGTTAAAGTGTCTGAAATGGGGACACTTTTTTCAAACGGTCACAAAATCTTCTCCACTTCGAGTTTTTGGCTCAATTTTTTTATGCATGCCAAAAAAAATACAAGGATCACCTCTACTAAATTTGGGGACAAAACTCTTTCTAAAAAAATTTTAAAAAATCCTGAACCGAAAAAAGTTTCAAAAATTGTGA
Source organism: Durio zibethinus (assembly GCF_047325235.1). Classification (NCBI taxonomy): domain Eukaryota; kingdom Viridiplantae; phylum Streptophyta; class Magnoliopsida; order Malvales; family Malvaceae; genus Durio; species Durio zibethinus. Next base: position 10,239,686 of record NC_143168.1, on the reverse strand, counting down.
AAAATAGAAAACGGGTTGTCTTGCCACAAAACTTCACATGAAGGCTTAGGGGATGATTGTATGAATTTACAATCCATAAAAATGGCATTGGCAGGACAAAAATATGAAGATGTGCTTGAACCCACCTACCACTCATTCGATCCCCGACTTACGCATTCTGCCTCTCCGACCGACTGAGCGCCCGCACGCTCATTTTGTGGGTTGACTTAGGTATACAGAGTTCATCCCCAGTCTAAGCATACGGAGTTCAATCCCAGTCTAAGATCGGACCAGACTGAGGGTTGTGACATCAGGATCGACAGCATGCGGGGGGGACCGAGCCGATCCCCGACTTACACATTCTGCCTTTCCGGTCGACTGAGCGCTGGCATGCCCGTTTCATGGGTTGGCTTAGGCATAGGGAGTTCATTCCATGTCTAAGCCCTAACTAGATCGAGGGTTGTGGTAGCGGGACTGATAGTACGCAGAGGGGGACCAGGTCGGTCCCTGACTTACGCATTATGCCTCTCCGGTCGGCTCAGCGCCCGCACGCTCGTTTCGTTGGTTGACTTAGGCATACGAAGTTGATTCCTAGTCTAAGATCAGACCGGACCGAAGGTTGCAGTAGCAAGATTGACGGCACACAAAGGAGGACCGGGCCGATCCCCAACTTAGGCATTCTGGCTCTCCGGTGGACTGAGCGCCCACACGCTTGTTTCGTGGGTTGGCTTAAGCATACAGAATTCATTCCATGTCTAAGCATACGAAGTTCTTTCCCAGTCTAAGATCGAACCAGACTAAAGGTTACGGCAGCAAGACCAGCAGTAGGATCGACAGCACGCAGGGGGGACCGGGCCGATCCCCGGCTTACACATTCTACCTCTTCGGTCGGTTGAGCACCCGTACACACATTTCATGGGTTGACTTAGGCATACAGAGTTCATTCCCAGTCTAAGATCAGATCAAATCGAGGGTTGCGATAGCAAGATCGACAGCACGCATTGGGACCGGACCGATCCCTGGCTTGCGCATTCTGCCTCTCCGGCCGGTTGAGCACCCGTACGCTCGTTTCGTGGGTTGGCTTAGGCATAAGGAGTTCATTCCATGTCTAAGCCCCAGTCAGACTGAGGGTTGTGGCAGCGGGACCGGCAACACGTAGAGGGGGACTAGGCCGATCCCTGGCTTGCGCATTCTACCTCTCCGACCGACTGAGCGCCCGCACGCTCGTTTCATGGGTTGGCTTAGGCATACGGAGTTCATTCCATGTCTAAGCAAATGGAGTTCATTCTCAGTCTAAGATCAGACCGGACTGAGGGTTGTAGTAGCAGGACCAGTAGCAGGATCGGTAGCACGTAGAGGGGGACCGGGCCAATCCTCGGCTTACGGATTCTGCCTCTCCAGTCAGCTGAGCACCCGTACGCTCGTTTCATGGGTTGGCTTAGGCATACTGAGTTCATTGCATGTCTAAGCCTGACCCAGACCAAGGGTTATGGCAGCAGGACAGGTAGTGGGATCGACAGCATGCAGAGGGGGACTGTGCTGATCCTCGGCTTGTGCATTATGCCTCTCCGACCGGCCTTTTTGATTGGCTGAGCGCCCGCACGCTCGTTTCATGGGTTGACTTAGGCATACGGAGTTCATCCCTAGTCTAAGCATACCGAGTTCATTCCCAGTCTAAGATCAGACCGGACTGAGGGTTGCGGCAGCAGGATCGGCAGCACGTAGGGGGGACCAGGCCAATCCCCGGCTTGCGCATTCTGCCTCTTCAATCGGCTGAGCGCCCGCACGCCCATTTCGTGAGTTGGCTTAGGCATAGGGAGTTCCATGTGCGATGGGTACTAGTACTTGGCCCTTATATTGGCCCCCTATCTCTCATAAAACCTTGAGAACTCACAACCCCTTAAAGAGCATTTGAGATTTTATAGGTTTGTTGCCAGTAGCCATTAAAGTGTCTAAAATGGGGACACTTTTTTCAAACGTTCACAAAATATTCTCCACTTTGAGTTTTTAGCTGAATTTTTTTGTGCACACCAAAAAAAATACAAGGATCACCTCTACCAAATTTGAGGCCAAAACTCTATATAAAAAAATTTTTAAAAATCCTAAATTGCAATAAGTTTCAAAAATCATGAAAAAGAGAAAAACGGGTCGTCTTGGCACGAAACTTCACATGAAGGCTTAGGGGACCATTGTATGAATTTACAAGCCATAAAAATGGCATTGGCATGGTAGAAATATGAAGATGTGTTTGAACCTACCTATCACCCGTTCGATCCCCGGCTTGCGCATCCTGCCTCTCTTGTCGGCTGAGCGCCCGCATGCTCGTTTCGTGGGATGACTTGGGCATACAGAGTTCATCCCCAGTCTAAGCATACAGAGTTCATTCCCACTCTAAGATCATACTAGACCGAGGGTTGCGACAGCACGCAAGGGGGACCAGGCCGATCCTCGGCTTACACTTTCTGCCTCTCCGGTCGACTGAGCGCCCGCACGCCCTCAGATCGTTTCGTGGGTTGGCTTAGGCATAGGGAGTTCATTCCATGTCTAAGCCCCAGCCGGACCGAGGGTTATGGCAGCAGGACCGACAGCCCATAGAGGGGGACCAGGCCGATCCCAGGCTTGCGCATTATGCCTCTCCGATCGACTCAGTGCCCGCACGCTCATTTCGTGGGTTGACTTAGGCATACGAAGTTCATTCCCAGTCTAAGGTCAGACTAGATCGAGGGTTGCGGTAGTAGGATCGACAGCACGTAAGGGGGACTAGGCCGATCCCCAGCTTGCGCATTCTGCCTCTCCGACCGACTAAGTGCCTGCACGCTCGTTTCATGGGTTGGCTTAGGCATACGGAGTTCATTCCATGTCTAAGCATGCAGAGTTCATTCCTAGTCTAAGATTGGATCGGATCGAGGGTTTCAACCGTAGGATCGACAGCACGCAGGAAGGGACCAAATCGATCCCCGACTTGCGCATTCTACCTCTCTGGTTGACTGAGCACCTGCACGCCCGTTTCATGGGTTGGCTTAGGCATAGGGAGTACATTCCATGTCTAAGCCCCAGTCGGATCGAGGGTTGTGGCAGCGGAATCAGAAGCACACAGAGGGGGATTGGGCTGATCCTCAGGTTACGCATTATGCCTCTTCGATCGGCTCAATGCCCGCACACTCATTTCGTGGGTTGACTTATGCATACGGAGTTCATTCCCATCTAAGATCGGATAGGACCAAGAGATGCGGTAGCAGGATCAACAGCACGCAAAGGGGACCGAGTCGATCCCCGGCTTGTGCATTTTGCCTCTCCGACCGGCTGAGCGCCTGTACGCTCGTTTCATGCTTTGGCTTTGGCATACGGAGTTCATTCCATGTCTAAGCATACGAAGTTCATTCCCAGTCTAAGATCGGACCGGATAGAGGGTTGCTTCACCAGGATCGACAGAACGTAGGGGGGACCAGACCGATCCCCAACTTGCGTCTTCTGCCTCTCCAGCCAACTGAGTGCCCGCATGCTCGTTTCGTGGGTTGGCTTAGGCATATGGAATTCATTTGAAGTCTAAGCCTCAATCGGACCGAGGGTTGTGGCAGCAGGATTGGCAGCGGGATCGACAGCACACAGAAGGGGATCGGATTGATCCCCGGCTTGCGCATTATACCTCTTCGGCCTACTTCTCTGACCGGCTGAGTGCCCGTACACTCGTTTTGTGGGTTGACCTAGGCATACGAAGTTCATCCCCAGTCTAAGCATACGGAGTTCATTCCCAGTCTAAGATCAGATTGGACCGAAGGTTGTAGCATTGGGGGGTTTCAGTGATTGGGGGGCCAGGGGGTGTGCACACATGATGTGCGATGGGTGCTGGTACTTGGCCCTTATATTGGCCCCCTATCCCTCATCAAACCTCGAGAACTCACACCCCCTTAAAGAGCATTTGAGATTTTATAGGTTTGCTGCCAGTGGCCATTAAAGTGTCTGAAATGGGGACACTTTTTTCAAACGGTCACAAAATCTTCTCCACTTTGAATTTTCAGCTGAATTTTTTTGTGCATGCCAAAAAAAATACAAGGATAACCTCAACCAAATTTGGTTACAAAACTCTTTCTAAAAAATTTTAAAAAATCTCGAATCGTAAAAAGTTTCAAAAATCGTGAAAAATAGAAAACGGGTCATCTTGCCACGAAACTTCGCATGAAGGCTTAGGGGACGATTGTATGAATTTACAAGCCATAAAAATGGCATTGGCAAGGCAGAAATATGAAGATGTGCTTGAACCCACTTACCGCCCGTTCGATCCTCGGCTTGCGCATCCTGCCTCTCTAGTCGACTGAGCACCCGCACGCTCGTTTCATGGGTTGACTTATGCCTATGGAGTTCATTCCCAGTCTAAGATTGAATCAGACCGAGGGTTGCGATAGTAGGATTGACAGCACGCAGAGGGGGATTGAGTCGATCCCCGATTTGCGCATTATGCCTCTTCGGTCAGCTCAGCGCCCGCACGCTCATTTCGTGGGTTGACTTATGCATACAGAGTTCACTCCCAGTCTAAGATCAGATCAGATCGAGGGTTACGACAGCAGGATAGATAGCACGCATGGGGGGACTGGGCTGATCCCTGGCTTGTGCATTCTGTCACTCCAACCGGTTGAGCGCCCACACGCTCGTTTCGTGGTTGGCTTAGGCATACGGTGTTCATTCCATGTCTAAGCAAACAAAGTTCATTCCTAGTCTAAGATTGGACCAGACTAAGGGTTGTGGCAGTAGGACCAATAGCAGGATCGGCAGCACGTAGGGGGGACTGAGCCGATCCCTGGCTTGCACATTCTACCTCTCTGGCCGACTGAGCGCCTGCACACTCGTTTCGTGCGTTGGCTTAGGCATACAGAGTTCATTCCATGTCTAAGCCCCAGTCGGACTGAGGGTTGTGACAGCCAGACCGGTAGCGGGATCGGCAGCACTAGAGGGGGATCGGGTTGATCCCCGGCTTACGTATTATGCCTCTCCGACCGGCTGAGCGCCCGTACGCTCGTTTTGTGGGTTGACTTAGGGATACAGAGTTCATCCCCAGTCTAAGCATACGGAGTTCATTCCCAGTCTAAGATTGGACCAGACAGAGGGTTGCGGCAGCAGGATCGATAGCACGCAGGAGGGATCGGGACGATCCTTGGCTTGCGCATTTTGCCTCTCTGGCAGGCTGAGCGCCCGTATGCCCGTTTCATGGGTTGGCTTAGGCATAGGGAGTTCATTCCATGTCTAAGCCCTAGTCAGACCGAGGGTTGTGGCAGCGGGACCAGCAACACGCAGAGGGGGATCGTACCGATCCTCAGCTTGCACATTTTGCCTCTCCGGTCTACTCAACCCCTGCATGCTCGTTTCATGGGTTGACTTAGGCATACGGAGTTCATTCCCCATCTAAGATCAGACCGGACCGAAGGTTGTGACAGCAGTATCGATAGTACGTAGGGGGGATCAGGCCGATCCTTGGCTTGTGCTTTCTGCCTCTCCGATAGGCTGAGCGCCCGCACAATCGTTTCATGGGTTGGCTTAGGCATACGGAGTTTATTCCATGTCTAAGCATACGGAGTTCATTCCCAGTCTAAGATCGAATTGGATCGAGGGTTGTAGCAGCAGGACTACCAGCAGGATCAGCAACACGCAAGGGCGACCGAACCGATCTTCGGCTTGCGCATTCTACGTCTCTGGCCGGTTGAGCACCCACACGCTCATTTCGTGGGTTAGCTTAGGCATACGTAGTTCATTCCATGTCTAAGCCCTAGCCGGATCGAGGATTGTGGTAGTAGGACCAGCAGCGGGATCGACAGCATGTAGAGGGGGATCGGGTTGATCCTCGGCTTGCACATTATGCCTCTCGATCGGCCTCTCCGACCGGTTGAGCACCCGTACGCTCGTTTCATGGGTTGACTTAGGCATACGGAATTCATCCCCAGTCTAAGCATATGGAGTTCATTCCCAGTCTAAGATCGGATCAGACCGAGGGTTGCGACAGCAAGATCGATAGCACGTAGGGGGGATCGGGCCGATCCCCAGCTTGCGCATTCTACCTCTCCGGCCAACTGAGCGCCCGTTCACCTGTTTCATGGGTTGGCTTAGGCATAGGGAGTTCATTCGACGTCTAAGCCCCAATCAGACCGAGGGTTGTGGCAGCGGGATCGACAACACGTAGATGGGGACCGAGCCAATCTTTGGCTTGTGCATTATGCCTCTTCAGTCGGCTCAACGCCCGTATGCTCGTAGGTTGACTTATGCATATGGAGTGCCTTCCCAGTCTAAGATCAAATCGGTCCGAGGATTATGGCTGCAGGATCGACAGCACGCAGGAGGGATTGGGCCGATCCCCAGCTTGCGGATTCTGCCTCTCCGGTCGGCTAAGGGGACCATTGTATGAATTTACAAGCCATAAAAATGGCATTGGCACGGCAAAAATATAATGATGTGCTTGAACCCACCTACCACCCATTCGACCCTCGACTTACGCATCCTGCCTCTCTGGTCGGCTGAGCACCCGCACGCTCATTTCGTGGGTTGGCTTAGGCATATAGAGTTCATTCCATGTCTAAGCATACGGAGTTCATTCCCAGTCTAAGATCGGACCTAACTGAGGGTTGCGACAGCAGGACCAGCAGCAGGATCGATAGCACGCAGGGGGGGACCGAGCCTATCCCCGGGTTGCACATTCTTCCTCTTCGGCCGGCTGAGCGCCCGCACGCTCATTTCATGGGTTAGCTTAGGCAAACAGAGTTCATTACCAGTCTAAGCATATGGAGTTCATTCCCAGTCTAAGATCAGACCGGATTGAAGGTTACGGCTGCAGGATCGATAGCACACAGGGGGGCCCGGGTTGATTCTCGACTTACGCATTCTGCCTCTCCGACCGACTGAGCGCCCGCTCGCCTGTTTCGTGGGTTGCTTAGACATAGGGAGTTCATTCCATGTCTAAGCTACTGTCAGACCGAGGGTTGTGGTAGAGGGACCGTCAGCACGCAGAGGGGGATCGAGTCGATCCCTAACTTGTTCATTATACCTCTTCGGTCGGCTCAGCGTCTGCACGCTCGTTTCGTGGGTTGACTTATGTATACGGAGTTCATTCCCATTCTAAGATCAGACCGAACCGAGGGTTGTAGCAATAGGATCGACAGCACGCAGGGGGAACCGGGCTGATCCTCGGCTTGCACATTCTGCCTTTGGTTGTCTTGAACCACAAAAAGTTTTAAAAATCATGAAAAATAGAAAATGGGTTGTCTTGCCATGAAACTTCATATGAAGGCTTAAGGGACCATTGTACGAATTTACAAGCCATAAAAATGGCATTGGCATGGCAAAAATATGAAGATGTGCTTGAACCCACTTGCCACCCGTTCGATCCCCGGCTTGCGCATCTTGCTCTCTGGTTGGCTGAGCACCCGCACGCTTATTTCGTGGGTTGACTTAGGCATACGGAGTTCATCCCCAGTCTAAGCATACGGAGTCTATTCCCAGTCTAAGATCGGACCAGATCGAGGGTTATGGCTGCAGGATCGATAGCATGCAGGGGGAACTAGGTTGATCCCCGACTTGCGCATTCTACCTCTCCGGCCGACTGAGCGCCCACATGCCTGTTTCATGGGTTGGCTTGGGCATAGGGAGTTCATTCCATGTCTAAGCCCTAGCTGGATTGAGGGTTGTGGCAGCGGGACCGGCAGCATGCAGAGGGGGACCGAACCGATCCCTGGCTTGTGCATTATGCCTCTCTGGTTGGCTTAGCGCCCGTACGCTCATTTCATGGGTTGACTTAGGCATATAGAGTTCATTCGTAGTCTAAAATGAGACCGGACTGAGGGATGCGACAGTAGGATCAACAGCATGCAGGGGGGACCGGGTCGATCCCTGGCTTGTGCATTCTATCTCTCTGACCTGTTAGCGCCCGCACGTAGAAGGGGACCGAACTGATCCCCGACTTGCGCATTATCCCTCTCCGATCAGCCTCTTCGGCCGGCTGAGCGCCTGCACGCTCATTTCATGGGTTGACTTAGGCATACGGAGTTCATCCCCAGTCTAAGCATATAGAGTTCATTCCCAGTCTAAGATCAAACCGGATCGAGGGTTGCGACAGTAAGATCGGTAGCATGTAGGGGGGATCGTACCGATCCCCAGCTTACGCATACTGCTCGCATGCCCATTTCGTGGGTTGGCTTAGGCATAGGGAGTTCTTTCTGTGTCTAAGCCTCAGCCAGACTGAAGGTTGTAGCAGTGGGACCGGCAGAACATAGACGGGGATCGGGCTGATCCCTGATTTGTGCATTATGCCTCTTCAGTTGGCTCAGCGCTTGCACGCTCATTTCATGGGATGACTTATGCATACGAAGTTCATTACTAGTCTAAGATCAGATCAGACTGAGGGTTGCAGTAGTAGGATCGACAGTTGGTAGGGGGGACTGGGCCTATCCCCAGCTTACGCATTCTGCCTCTCCGGTCGACTGAGCGCCCGCACGCTTGTTTTGTGGGTTGGCTTAGGCATACGGAGTTCATTCCATGTCTAAGCATATGGAGTTCATTCCCAGTATAAGATTTTGAGCCATGGTGCACATGCTGGGCTCGGGCATGTATTGGTGCCACATTTTTTTCGCCCGGGGCACATCACCGAAGCATCGTCGGAGAGCATAATCGACGGCATTGGGGGTTCCGAGGAATGGGGCGGCCCGAGGGGTGTGCGCACATGATGTGCGATGGGTGCTGGTACTGGGCCCTTATATTGGCCCCCTATCCCTCATCAAACCTCGAGAACTCACACCCCTTAAAGAGCATTTGAGATTTTATAGGTTTGCTGCCAGTAGCAATTAAACGGTCACAAAATCTTCGTGGGTTAACTTATGCATACGAAGTTCATTCCCAATCTAAGATCGGACTGATCCAAGGGTTGCGGTAGTAGGATCGATAGCACGCAGGGAAGGACCGGGTTGATCCCCAGCTTGCGCATTCTACCTCTTCGGTCAGTTGAGCTCCCGTACGCTCATTTCGTGGGTTGGCTTAGGCATACGGAGTTCATTCCATGTCTAAGCAGATGGAGTTCATTCCCAGTCTAAGATTTTGAGCCACGGTGCACATGTTGGGCTCGGGCATGTGCTGGTGCGACATTTTTTTTGCCTGGGGCACCATCGTCGGAGCATCGTCGGAGAGCCTAATTGACGGCATTGGGGGTTCTGACGATTGGGGGGCCGGGGGGGTCGCACATGATGTGCGATGGGTGCTGGTACTTGGCCTGGCGCACCCGCCCAGGGTGTGACACTTGGCCCTTATATTGGCCCCTATCCCTCATCAAACCTCGAGAACTCATACCCCCTTAAAGAGCATTTGAGATTTTATAGGTTTGCTGCCAGTAGCCATTAAAGTGTCTGAAATGAGTACACATTTTTCAAACGGTCACAAAATCTTCTCCACTTTGAGTTTTTAGCTGAATTGTTTTGTGCATGCCAACAAAAATACAAGGATCACCGCTACCAAATTTGGGGACAAAACTCTTTCTAAAAAAATTTTAAAAAATCCCAAACGACAAAAAGTTTTGAAAATCGTGAAAAATAGAAAACGGTTCGTCTTGCCATGAAACTTCACATGAAGGCTTAGGGGACCATTGTATGAATTTACAAGCCATAAAAATGGCATTGGCACGGTAGAAATATGAAGATGTGCTTGAACCCACCTACCACCCGTTCGATCCCCAGCTTACGCATCGTGCCTCTCTGATTGGCTGAGCGCCTGCACGCTTGTTTCATGGGTTGACTTAGGCATACGGAGTTCATCCCCAGTCTAAGCATACAGAGTTCATTCTCACTCTAAAATCAGACCGGACCGAGGGTTACGGTAGCAGGATCAATAGCACGTAAGGGGATCAGACCGATCCCTGACTTACACATTCTACCTCTCCGATCGGTTGAGCACCCACACGCTCGTTTTATGGGTTGAATTAGGCATAGGGAGTTCATTCCATGTCTAAGCCCCAGTCAGATCAAGGGTTGTGGCAGCTAGACCGACAGCACACAGAGGGGGATCGGGCTGATCCTCGGCTTGTGCATTTTGCCTCTCCAGTCGGCTCAGCACCCGCACGCTCGTTTCATGGGTTGGATTAGGCATACGGAGTTCATTCCATGTCTAAGCATACGGAGTTCATTCCTAGTCTAAGATCGAATCAGACCGAAGGTTGCGATAGCAGGACCAGCAGCAGGATCGACAGCTCGTAGGGGTTGACCGGGCCAATCCCTGACTTACGAATTCTACCTCTCCGGCCGGTTGAGCCCCTGCACGATCATTTCATGGGTTGACTTAGGCATACGGAGTTCATTCCATGTCTAAGCCACAGTCGGATCAAGGGTTGTGGCAGCAGGACTAGCAGCACACAGAAGGAGACCGGGCTGATCCCTAGCTTGTGCATTATGCCTCTTCGGCCGACCCCTTCGGTTGGCTGAGCGTTCGTATGCTCGTTTCGTGGGTTGACTTATGCATACAGAGTTCATCCCCAGTCTAAGCATACGGAGTTCATTCCCAGTCTAGGATCGGACCGGATCGGGGGTTGCGACAGCAGAATCGACAGCACGGAGGGGGGACATGGCCAATCCCTGACTTGTGCATTCTGCCTCTTCGGCCGACTGAGTGCCTCATGCCCGTTTCATGGGTTGGCTTAGGCATAGGGAGTTCATTCCAAGTCTAAGCCCCAGTCAGATCGAGTGCTGTGCCAGTGGGACCGACAGCACACAGAGGGGGACTGGGCCGATCTCCGGCTTGCGCATTATGCCTCTTCGGCCGACTCAATGCCCGCACGCTCATTTCGTGGGTTGACTTATGCATATGAAGTTCATTCCCAGTCTAAGATCGAATCAGACCAAGGGTTGTGGCAGCAGGATCGACAGCATGCAGGGGGGATCGGGTTGATCCCGGGCTTGCGCATTCTGCCTCTCCGACCTGCTGAGCGCCCGTACGCTTGTTTCGTGGGTTGGCTTCGGCATACGGAGTTCATTCCATGTCTAAGCATTTGGAGTTCATTCCCAGTCTAAGATTTTGAGCCACGGTGCACATGCTAGGTTCGGGCATGTGCTGGAGCCGCATTTTTTTCGCCCGGGGCACCATCGCTGGAGCATCATCGGAGAGCCTAACCGGCGGCATTGGGGGTTCCGACGATTGGGGGGGCCAGGGGGTGTGTGCACATGATGTGCAATGGGTGCTGGTACTTGGCCCTTATATTGGCCCCCTATCCCTCATCAAACCTAGAGAACTCACACCCCTTAAAGAGCGTTTAAGATTTTATAGGTTTGCTGCTAGTAGCCATTAAAGTGTCTGAAATGGGGACATTTTTTTCAAACGGTCATAAAATCTTCTCCACTTCGAGTTAGCTGAATTTTTTTGTGTATGCCAACAAAAATACAAGGATCACCTATACCAAATTTGGGGACAAAATTCTTTCTAACAAATTTAAAAAATCCCGAACCGTAAAAAGTTTCAAAAATCATGAAAAATAGAAAACAGGTCGTCTTGCCACGAAACTTCACATGAAGGGTTAAGGGACCATTGTACGAATTTACAAGCCATAAAAATGGCATTGGCATGGCAAAATTTTGAAGATGTGCTTGAACCCACATACCACCCGTTCGATCCCCGGCTTGCGCATCTTGCCTCTTCGGCCGACTGAGCGTCTGCACGCTCGTTTCGTGGGTTGACTTAGGCATACGGAGTTTATCCCCAGTCTAAGCATACGGAGTTCATTCCCAGTCTAAGATTGGACTGGACCAAGGGTTGTAACAGCAGGATCGACAGCACGTAGGGGGGACCGAGCTGATCCCCGACTTACGCATTCTGCCTCTCCGATCGGCTTAGCACCCGCACGTTCGTTTCATGGGTTGAGTTATGCATACGGAGTTCATTCCCAGTCTAAGATCAGACCGGATCGATGGTTGCGGCAGCAAGATTGATAGCACGTAGGGGGGACCGGGTCAATCCCCGGCTTGCGTATTCTACCTCTCAGGGCGGCTGAGCGCACGCACGCTCGTTTCATGGGTTGGCTTACGCATACGGAGTTCATTCCATGTCTAAGCATACGGAGTTCATTCCCAGTCTAAGATTTTGAGCCACAGTGGACATGCAGGGCTCGGGCATGTGCTGGTGCTGCATTTTTTTCACTCGGGGAACCATCATCAGAGCATCGCAAAAGAGCCTAACTGGCGGCATTGAGGGTTCCGGCAATAGGGGGGCCGGGGGTGTGCGCACATGATGTGCGATGGGTGCTGGTACTTGGCCCTTATATTGGCCCCCTATCCCTCATCAAACCTCAAGAACTCACACCCCCTTAAAGAGCATTTGAGATTTTATAGGTTTGCTGTCAGTAGCCATTAAAGTGTCTGAAATGGGGACACTTTTTTCAAACAGTCACAAAATCTTCTCCACTTTGAGTTTTTAGCTGAATTTTTTTTGTGCATGCCAAAAAAAATACAAGGATCACCTCTACCAAATTTGGGGACAAAACTCTTTCTAAAAAAATTTTAAAAAATCCCAAACTGCAAAATGTTTTAAAAATCATGAAAAATAAAAAATGGGTTGTCTTGCCACGAAACTTCTCATAAAGGCTTAGGGGACCATTGTATGAATTTACAAGCCATAAAAATGGCATTGGCATGACAGAAATATGAAGATGTGCTTGAACCCACCTACCATCCGTTCGATCCCCGGCTTACGCATCCTGTCTCTCTGGTCGGTTGAGCGCCTGCACGCTCGTTTCGTGGGTTGACTTAGGCATATGGAGTTCATCCCCAGTCTAAGCATACGGAGTTCATTCCCAGTCTAAGATCGAATCGGATCGAGGGTTGCGGTAGCAGGATCGGTAGCACGCAGGGGGGATCGAGCCGATCCCCGACTTGTACATTCTACCTCTTCGACCGGCTGAGTGCCCGCACATTCGTTTCATGGGTTGGTTTAGGCGTACGGAGTTCATTCCATGTCTAAGCCCCAGTCGGACCATGGGTTATGGTAGCAGGACTGACAACGGGATCGACAGCACGTAGAGGGGGATCGAGCTGATCCCCGACTTATGCATTATGCCTCTCCGATCGGCTGAGGGCTCGCATGCTCGTTTCGTGGGTTGACTTAGGCATACGGAGTTCATCCCCAGCCTAAGCATATGGAGTTCATTCCCAATCTAAGATCGGATGGGACCGAGGGTTGCAGCAGCAGGATAGGTAGCACGCAAGGGGGACCGGGTCGATCCCTGGCTTGCGTATTCTACCTCTTCGGTCGATTGAGTGCCTGCACACTCGTTTCGTAGGTTGGCTTAGGCATACAGAGTACATTCCATGTCTAAGCCCCAGTCGGACTAATGGTTGTGGTAGCAGGACCGACAGCGGGATCGGTAGCATACAGAGGCGGATCGGGCTGATCCCCGACTTGTGCATTATCCCTCTTCGAGGGATCGGTAGCATGTAGACATGGAATGAACTCTGTATGCCTAAGCCAACCCATGAAACGAGCGTGCGGGTGATCCGCCAGCCGGAGAGGCAGAATGTGCAAGTCGAGGATAGACCCGATCCCCCCTGTATGCTGTCGATCTTGCTGCCACAACTCTCGGTTCAATCCAATCTTTGACTGGGAATGAACTTCGTATGCATTAATCAACCCACAAAATGAGCGTGCGGGGGCTGAGCCAATCAAAGAGGCATAATGCGCAAGCCGGGGATCGGCCCGGTCACCCTCTGCATGCTGTCGGTCCCGCTGCCACAACCCTCAGTTTGGCTGGGGCTTAGACATGGAATGAACTATCTATGCCTAAGCCAACCCATGAAACGGGCGTGCGGGCACTCAGTCGACCGAAGAGGCAGAATGCACAAGCCGGGGATCGACCCGGTCCCTCATGCGTGCTGCCAATCCTGCGTGGCAACCCTCAGTCCGATCCGATCTTAGACTGGGAATAAACTCCATATGCTTAGACTAGAGATGAACTCCGTCTGCCTAAGTCAACCCATGAAACGAGCGTGCGGGCGCTCAGCCGACCAGAGTGGCAGGATGCGCAAGCCGATGATCAAACGGGTGGTAGGTGGGTTCAAGCACATCTTCATATTTCTACCATGCCAATGCCATTTTTATGGCTTGTAAATTCATACAATGGCCCCCTAAGCCTTCATGTGAAGTTTCGTGGCAAGACGACCTGTTTTTTATATTTCATGATTTTTTAAACTTTTTGCGGTTCGAGATTTTTTAAAATTTGTTTAGAAAGAGTTTTGTCCCCAAATTTGGTAGAGGCGATCCTTGTATTTTTGTTAGCATGCACAAAAAAATTCAGCTAAAAACTCAAAGTGGAGAAGTTTTTGTGACCATTTGAAAAAAGTGTCCCCATTTTCAGACACTTTAATGCCTACTGGCAGCAAACCTATAAAATCTCAAATGCTCTTTAAGGGGGTGTGAGTTCTCAAGGTTTGATGAGGGATAGGGGGCCAATATAAGGGCCAAGTACCAGCACCCATCGCACATCATGTGCACACACCCCCCGGTGCCCCCAATCACTGGAACCTCCAATGCTGCCGGTTAGGCTCTTCGACGATGCTCCGACAATGGTGCCCCAGGCGAAAAAAATGTGGCACCAACACATGCCCGAGCCCAGTATGTGCACCGTAGCTCAAAATATTTGACTAGGAATGAACTCCGTATGCCTATGCCAACCCACAAAATGAGCGTGCAGGCACTCAGCTGGCAGGAGAGGCAGAATGCACAAGCCGGGGATCGACCCTGTCCCTCCTACGTGCTGTCGATCTTTCTACTGCAACCGTTGGTTCGGTCTGATCTTAGACTGGGAATGAACTCCGTATGCATAAGTCAACACATGAAATGAACGTGCGGGCACTGAGCCGACCGAAGAGGCATAATGCGCAAGCTGGGTATCGGCCCGGTCCCCCTCTACGTGCTACCGGTCCCGCTGCCACAACCCTCGGTCCGACTGGGGCTTAGACATGGAATGAACCCCCTCTGCCTAAGCCAGCCCACAAAATGGGCGTGCGGACGCTCAGCTGGCCGAAGATGTAGAATACGCAAGCCGAGGATCGGCCCGGTCTGTCTCTGCGTGCTACCGATCCCGCTGTCGGTCCTTCTGCCACAACCCTCGGTCTGGCTGGGCCTTAGACATGGAATGAACTCCGTATCCCTAAGCCAACCCATGAAACGAGCATGCAGACGTTCAGCTGGTTGGAGAGGCAGAACGTGAAAGCCGGGGATTGGCCCGGTCCCCCCTGTGTGCTGTCGATCCTACTGCCACAACCCTCAGTCCAGTCTGATCTTAGACTGGGAATGAACTCCGTATGCTTAGACTAGGGATTAACTCCGTATGCTTAGACTAGAGATTAACTCCGTATGCCTAAGTCAACCCACAAAATGAGCGTGCGAGCACTCACCGACCAGAGAGGCAGGATGCGTAAGCCGACGATCGAACGGGTGGTAGGTGGGTTCAAGCACATCTTCATATTTTTGCTATGCCTATGCCATTTTTATGGCTTGTAAATTCACACAATGGTCCCCTCAGCCTTCATGTCAAGTTTCGTGGCAAGACGACCCATTTTCTATTTTTCACAATTTTTGAAACTTTTTACGGTTTGAGATTTTTTAAAATTTTTTAAGAAAGAGTTTTGTCCCCAAATTTAGTAGCAATGATCCTTATATTTTTGTTGGCATGCACAAACAAAATTCAGCTAAAAACTCAAAGTGGAGAAAATTTTGTGATCGTTTGAAAAAAGTGTCCCCATTTCAGACACTTTAATGCCTACTGGCAGCAAACCTATAAAATCTCAAATGCTCTTTAAGTGGGTGTGAGTTCTCAAGGTTTGATGAGGGATAGGGGGCCAATATAAGGGCCAAGTACCAGCACCCATTACACATCACGTGCGCACACCCCCTCGGCCCCCCCAATCGTCGGAACCCCCAATGCCACCGGTTAGGCTCTCCGACGATGCTCTGGCGATGGTGCCCCGAGCGAAAATAATGTGGCACCAGCACATGCCCGAGCCCAGCATGTGCACTGTGGCTCAAAATCTTAGACTGGGAATGAACTCCGTATGCTTAGACATGGAATGAACTCCGTATGCCTAAGCCAACCCACGAAACGAGCGTGCGAGCGCTCAGCCAGTCGAAGAGGCAGAATGTGCAAGTCGGGGATCGGCCCGATCCCCCCCTGTGTGCTGTCGATCTTGTTGCGCAACCCTCCGACCGATCTAATCTTAGACTAGGAATGAACTTCGTATGCCCAAGTCAACTCACGAAACGAGCGTGAGGGCACTGAGCCAGCCGAAGAGGCATAATGCGTAAGCCAAGGATCGGCCCGGACTCCCTCTGTGTGCTGCTAGTGTCGCTACCACAACCCTTGGTCCGATAGGGGCTTAGACATGGAATAAACTCCCTATGCCTAAGCCAACCCATGAAACGGATGTGCGGGCGCTCAGCTTGCCAAAGAGGCAGAATGCGCAAGTCGGGGATCGACCCGGTCCCCCCTGCGTGCTGTCGATCCTGCTACCGCAACCTTCGGTCGGGCCCGATCTTAGACTGGGAATGAACTCCGTATGCTTAGACTGGGGATGAACTCCGTATGCCTAAGTCAACCCACAAAATGAGCGTGCGGGCGCTCAGCCGACCAGAGAGGCAGGGTGCGCAAGCTGGGAATCGTACGGGTGGTAGGTGGGTCCAAGCACATCCTCATATTTCGGTCATTCCAATGCCATTTGTATGGCTTGTAAATTAATACAATGGTCCCCCAAGCCTTCATGTGAAGTTTCATGGCAAGATGACCCGTTTTCTATATTTCACGATTTTCTAAACTTTTTGCGGTTTGGGATTTTTTAAAATTTGTTTAGAAAGAGTTTTGTCCCCAAATTTGGTAGAGGTGATCCTTGTATTTTTGTTAGCATGCATAAAAAAATTCAGCTAAAAACTCAAAGTGGAGAAGATTTTATGATCGTTTGAAAAAAGTGTCCCCATTTCAAACACTTTAATGCCTACTGGCAGCAAACCTATAAAATCTCAAATGCTCTTTAAGGGGTTGTGAGTTCTCGAGGTTTGATGAGGGATAGGGGGCCAATATAATAAGGGCCAAGTACCAGCACCCACCGCACATCATGTGCGCACACCCCCCGGTGCCCCCAATCACTGGAACCCCCAATGCTGCCGGTTAAGCTCTCCGACAATGCTCCGACGATGGTGCCCCGGGCAAAAAAAATGCGGCACCAGCACATGCCCGAGCCCAGCATGTGCACCGTGGCTCAAAATTTTTGACTAGGAATGAACTCCGTATGCCTAAGCCAACCCACAAAACGAGTGTGCAGGCACTCAACCGACAGGAGAGGCAGAATGCACAAGCCAGGGATCGACCCTGTCCCCCCTGCGTCCTGTCGATCTTTCTGCTGCAACCATTGGTCCGGTCCGATCTTAGACTGGGAATGAACTCCGTATGCATAAGTCAACACATGAAACGAGCGTGCGGGCACTGAGCCGATCGAAGAGGCATAACGCGCAAGTCGGGTATCGACCCGGTCCCCCTCTACGTGCTGCCGGTCCCGCTGCCACAATCCTCGGTCCGGCTAGGGCTTAGACATGGAATGAACTCCCTATGCCTAAGCCCACCCATAAAATGGGCGTGCAGGTGCTTAGCTGGTCGGAGAGGCAGAATACGCAAGCTGAAGATCGATCCGGTCCCCCTCTGCATGCTGCCGATCCCGCTGTCGGTCCTTCTACCACAACCCTCGGTCTGGCTGGGTCTTAGACATGGAATAAACTCCGTATGCCTAAGCCAACCCACGAAACGAGCATGCGGACGTTCAACTGGTTGGAGAGGCAGAACGTGCAAGCCGGGGATCGACCCAATCCTCCCTACGTGCTGTCGATCCTATTGCCACAACCCTCAGTCCAGTCTGATCTTAGACTGGGAATGAACTCCGTATGCCTAAGTTAACCCACAAAACGAGCGTGCGGGCACTCAACCGACCAGAGAGGCAGGATACGCAAGCCGGCGATCGAATGGGTGGTAGGTGGGTTCGAGCACATCTTCATATTTCTGCCGTGCCTATGCCATTTTTATGGCTTGTAAATTCACGCAATGGTCCCCTAAGCTTTCATGTGAAGTTTCGTGGCAAGACGACCCATTTTCTATTTTTCATGATTTTTGAAACTTTTTTCGATTCGAGATTTTTTAAAATTTTTTTAGAAAGAGTTTTGTCCCTAAATTTGGTAGCAGTGATCCTTCTATTTTTGTTGGCATGCACAAAAAAATTCAGCAAAAAACTAGAAGTGGAGAAGATTTTGTGACCGTTTGAAAAAAGTGTCCCCATTATAGACACTTTAATGGCTACTGGCAGCAAACCTATAAAATCTCAAATACTCTTTAAGTGGGTGTGTGTTCTCAAGGTTTGATGAGGGATAGGGGGCCAATATAAGGGCCAAGTACCAGCACCCATTACACATCATGTGCGCACACCCCCTCGACTCCCCTAATCGCCGGAACCCCCAATGTCGTCGGTTAGGCTCTCCGACGATGCTCTGGCGATGGTGCCCCGGGTGAAAATAATGTGGCACCAGCACATGCCCGAGCCTAGCATGTGCACCGTGGCTCATAATCTTAGACTGAGAATGAACTCCGTATGCTTATACATGGAATGAACTCCGTATGCCTAAGCCAACCCACGAAACGAGCGTACGAGCGCTCAGCCAACCGAAGAGGTAGAATGCACAAGCCGGGGATTGGCCTGTTCCCCTCCTGTGTGCTGTCGATCTTGTTGTGCAACCCTCGGACCGGTCCAATCTTAGACTGGGAATGAACTCTGTATGCCTAAGTCAACCCACGAAACAAGCGTGTGGGCACTGAGCCAGCCGAAGAGGCATAATGCGCAAGCCAAGGATCGGCCCGGACTCCCTTTGTGTGCTGCTGGTGTCGCTACCACAACCCTCGGTCTGGCAGGGACTTAGACATGGAATGAACTCCCTATGCCTAAGCCAACCCACGAAATGGGTGTGCGGGCGCTCAGCTTGCCGAAGAGGCAGAATGCGCAAGTCGGGGATCGACCTGGTCCCCCTTGCATGCTGACGATCCTGCTACTGCAACTTTCGGTCTAATCCGATCTTAGACTGGGAATGAACTCCATTTGCTTAGACTGGGGATGAACTCTGTATGCCTAAGTCAACCCACAAAACGAGCGTGCGGGCACTCAGTCGACCAGAGAGGCAGGATGCGCAAGCTGGGGATCGTACGGGTGGTAGGTGGGTTCAAGCACATCCTCATATTTCCGTCATTCTAATGCCATTTGTATGTCTTGTAAATTCATACAATGGTCCCCCAAGCCTTCATGTGAAGTTTCATTGCAAGATGACTTGTTTTCTATTTTTCACGATTTTCAAAACTTTTTACGGATCGAGATTTTTTTAAATTTTTTTACAAAGATTTTTGTCCCCAAATTTGGTAGAGGTGATCCTTGTATTTTTGTTGGCATGCATAAAAACATTCAGCTAAAAATTTGAAGTGGAGAAGATTTTGTGACCGTTTGAAAAAAGTGTCCCCATTTCAGACACTTTAATGGCTACTGGCAGCAAACCTATAAAATCTCAAATGCTCTTTAAGGGGGTGTGAGTTCTCGAGGTTTGATGAGGGATAGGGGGCCAAAATAAGGGCCAAGTACCAGCACCCATCGTACATCTTGTGTGCACACCACTCCGACCCCCTCAATCGTCGGAACCCCTAATGCCGTGATGGTCCGAGCGAAAAAAATGGGGCACCGGCACATGCCCGAGCCCAGCATGTGAACCGTGGCTCAAAATCTTAGACTGGGAATGAACATCGTATGCTTAGATATGGAATGAACTCCGTATGCCTAAGCCAACCCACGAAACAAGCGTGCGGGCACTCAGCCGACCAGAGAGGCAGACTGCGAAAGCCCGAGATCAGCCTGGTCCCTCCTACATGCTGTCGATCCTGCTACCGTAACCCTCGGTCTAGTCCGATCTTAGACTGGGACTGAACTCTGTATGCATAAGTCAACCCACAAAATGAGCATACGGGGGCTGAGCTAGTCGAAGAGCCACAATGCGCAAGCCGAAGATCGGACGGTCCGCCTTTGCGTGCTGTCGGTCCCGCTGCCATAACCCTCGATCCGGTTGGGGATTAGACATGGAACGAACTCCCTATGCCTAAACCAACCCACAAAATAGGCATGCTGGTGCTCAGCCAGCTGAAGAGGCAGAATGCGCAAGCTGGGGATCGATCTGGTCCCCCCTGCATGCTGGATGAACTCCGTATGCTTAGATTGGGGATAAACTCCATATGCCTAAGTCAACCAACGAAACGAGCGTGTGGGCGCTCAGCCGACTGGAGAGGCTAGTTGGAGAGGCATAATGCGCAAACCAGTGATCAGCCCAGGCCCCCTCTGCATGCTGCCGATCCCGCTGCCGATCCTACTGCCATAACCCTCGGTCCGACTGGGGCTTAGACATGGAATGAACTCCGTATGCCTAAGCCAACCCACGAAATGAGCGTACGGACGCGGTGCCAACCGGAGAGGCAGAATGCACAAGTCTAGGATCGGCCCGGTCCTTCCCTGTGTGCTGCCGATCCTGCTGCTGGTCCTACTGCCACAACCCTTGGTCCGGTCTGATCTTAGACTGGGAATGAACTCCATATGCTTAGACATGGAATGAACTCCGTATGCCTAAGCCAACCCATGAAACGAGCATGCGGGCACTCAACCGACCGGAAAGGCAGAATGCACAAGCCGGGGATCGACCTAGTCCCCGTCTGCATGCCTAAGCCATGGAATGAACACCCTATGCCTAAGCCAATCGATGAAATGGGCGTGCGGGTGCCCAGCCAGCCAGGGAAGTAGAATGTGCAAGCCGGGGATCGGCTCGGTCCCCCCTACGTGCTGCCGATCCTACTATCACAACCCTTGGTCCAGTCCTATCTTAGACTGGGAATTAACTCTGTATGCTTAGACATGGAACGAACTCCGTATGCCAAAGCCAACCCATTAAACAAGCGTGCGGGCGCTCAGCCAGCCGGAGAGGCAGGATGCGCAAGCCAGGGACCGACCCAGTCCCCCCTGCGTGCTGTCGATCCTGCTACCGCAACCCTCGGTTCCATCCAATCTTAGACTGGGAATGAACTTCGTATGCCTAAGTCAACCCACAAAACGAGCGTGCGGGCGCTGAGCTGATCGGAGAGGCATAATGTGCAAGTCAGGGATCGACCCAGTCGCCCTCTGTGTGCTGTCGGTCCCGCTGCCAAAACCCTCAGTCCGATTGGGGCTTAGACATGGAGTGAACTTCCTATGCCTAAGCCAACCCACGAAACGGGCGTTTGGGCGATCAGCCGGTCAGAGAGGCAGAATGCGCAAGCTGGGGATCGACCCAGTCCCCCCTGCGTGCTGCCGATCCCGCTACCGCAACCCTCGATCCAGTCCAATCTTAGATTAGGAATGAACTCCATATGCTTAGACTGGGGATGAACTTCGTATGCCTAAGTCAACCTACGAAACGAGCATGCAGGCGCTCAGCCGACCAGAGAGGTAGGATGCACAAGCCGGGGATCGAATGGGTGGTAGGTGGGTTCAAGCACATCTTCATATTTCTGCCATGCCAATGCCATTTTTATGGCTTGTAAATTCATACAATGGTCCCCTAAGCCTTCATGTGAAGTTTCATGGCAAGATGACCCGTTTTCTATTTTTCACGATTTTTAAAATTTTTGCAGTTCAGGATTTTTTAAAATTTTTTTAGAAAAAGTTTTGTCCCTAAATTTGGTAGAGGTGATCCTTGTATTTTTGTTGGCATGCAAAAAAAATTTCAGCTAAAAAACTCAAAGTGGAGAAGATTTTGTTACCATTTGAAAAAAGTGTCCCCATTTGAGACACTTTAATGGCTACTGGCAGCAAACCTATAAAATCTCAAATGCTCTTTAAGGGGGTGTGAGTTCTCTAGGTTTGATGAGGGATAGGGGGCCAATATAAGGGCCAAGTACTAGCACCCATCGCACATCATGTGCGTACACCACCCGGCCCCCCCAATCGCCGGAACCCCTAATGTCGTCGGTTAGGCTCTCTGGAGATGCTCCAGCGATGCTCCGACGATGGTGACCCAAGCCAAAAAAATACGGCACCAGCACATGCCCGAGCCCAGCATGTGCACTGTGGCTCAAAATCTTAGACTGGGAAAGAGCTACGTATGCTTAGACAAGGAATGAACTCCGTATGCCTAAGCCAACCCACGAAACGAACGCGTGGGCACTCAGCCAGCCGAAGAGGCAGAATGCGCAAGTCGAGGATCAACCTAGTCCCACCCTTTGTGCCATCGATCCTACTGCCACAACCCTAGCTCCAGACCAATCTTAGACTGGGAATGAACTCCATATGCATAAGTCAACCCACGAAACGAGCGTGCGGGCGCTGAGCTGGCTGAAGAGGCATAATGCGCAAGGGGGGATTGGCCTGGTCCCCCTCTGTGTGCTGCGAGTTTCACTGCCACAATCCTCGGTCTGGCTGGGGCTTAGGCATGGAATGAACTCCCTATGCCTAAGCCAACCCACGAAACGGGCGTCCGGCTGCTCAGCCGGCCGGAGAGGCAGAATGCGTAAGCCAGGGATCGACCTGGTCCCCCCTGCGTGCTGTCGATCCTACTACCGCAACCCTTGGTCCGGTTTGATCTTAGACTAGGAATGAACTCCGTATGCTTAGACTGGGGATGAACTCCGTATGCCTAAGTCAACCCACGAAACGAGCGTGCGGGCGCTCAACCGGCTAGAGAGGCATAATACGCAAGCTGGGGATCAGCCCGATCCCGCTATGCATGCTGTCGATCCCGCTGCCGGTCCTGCTACCACAACCCTCGATCTGGCTAGGGCTTAGACATGCAATGAACTCCGTATGCCTAAGCCAACCCATGAAACGAGCGTGCGGGCGCTCAGCCGACCAGAGAGGTAGAATGCGCAAGCCGGGGATCGGCTTGGTCCCCCCTGTGTGCTGTTGATCTTACTGCTGGTCCTGCTATCGCAACCCTTGGTCTGGCTCGATCTTAGACTGGGAATGAACTCCATATGCTTAGACATGGAATGAACTTCGTATGCCTAAGCCAACCCATGAAACGAGCGTGCGGGAGCTCAACTGATCGGAGAGGCAGAATGTGCAAGCCAGGGATTGGCCTGATCCCCCCTACGTGCTGTTGATCCTGCTACCGCAACCGTTGGTCCGGCTCGATCTTAGATTGGGAATGAACTTCGTATGCCTAAGTCAACCCAACAAACAAGGGTGCGGGCACTGAGCCAACTGGAGAGGTATAATGCACAATTGGAGGATTGACCCGGTCCCCCTCTGCATCTTGTCGGTCCTGCTACCACAACCCTCAGTCCGGCTGGGGCTTAGACATGGAATGAACTCGCTATGCCTAAGCCAACCCATGAAACGAGCATGCGGGTGCTCAGCCAGTCGGAGAGGCAACATGCGCAAGCCAGGGATCAGCCCGATCCCCCTTGCGTGCTATCGATCTTGCTACCTTAACCCTCGGTCTAGTTCGATCTTAGATGGGAATGAACTCTGTATGCCTAAGTCAACCTACGAAATGATCATAAGGGCGCTCAGCCGATCGAAGAGGCATAATGTGCAAGCCAGGGATCAGCCTGGTCTCCCACCGCGTGCTACCGGTCTTGCTTCCACAACCCATGAAACGGGCATACGTGTGCTCAATCGATCGGAGAGGCAGAATGCACAAGCCAGGGATCAGCCCGATCCCCTTTTCGTGCTGCCAATCCTACTGCCGCAAACCTCAGTCCAACCTGATCTTAGACTGGGAATGAACTCCGTATGCTTAGATTGGGGATGAACTCCGTATGCCTAAGTCAACCCACGAAACGAGCATCCGGGTGCTCAGCAGGCCGAAAAGGCATAATGCACAAGCCGGGGATCGAACGGGTGGTAGGTGGGTTCAAGCACATCTTCATATTTCTGCCATACCAATGCCATTTTTATGGCTTGTAAATTCACACAATGGTCCCCTGAGCCTTCATGTGAAGTTTTGTGGCAAGACGACCCGTTTTCTATTTTTCATGATTTTTGAACCATTTTGCGGTTCGGGATTTTTTAAAATATTTTTAGAATGATTTTTGTCTCCAAATTTGGTAGAGGTGATCCTTGTATTTTTGTTGGCATGCGTAAAAAAATTCAGCTAAAAACTCAAAGTGGAGAAGATTCTGTGACTGTTTAAAAAAAGTGTCCCCATTTCAGACACTTTAATGGCTACTGGCAGCAAACCTATAAAATCTCAAATGCTCTTTAAGGGGGTGTGAGTTCTCGAGATTTGATGAGGGATAGGGGGCTAATATAAGGGCCAAGTACCAGCACCCAGGCAAGAAAAATGTGACACCAGCACATGCCCGAGCCCAGCATGTGTACCGTGGCTCAAAATCTTAGACTGGGAATGAACTTCATATGCTTAGACATGGAATGAACTTCGTATGCCTAAGCCAACCCATGAAATGAGTGTGCGATCGCTCAGCTGGTCGGAGAGGCAGAATGCACAAGTTGAGGATCGACCCGATCCCACCTGCGTGCTGTCGATCCTGCTGTCACAACCCTCGGTCCGATTCGATCTTAGACTGGGAATGAACTCCGTACGCATAAGTCAACCCATGAAACAAGTGTGCGAGCGCTAAGCCAGCCGAAGAGGCATAATGCGCAAGCCGGGGATCGACCCGATCCCCTCTGCATGTTGCCGATCCTGCTATCGCAACCCTCTGTCCGATCCGATCCTAGATTGGGAATGAAATTTGTATGCTTAAACTGGGGATGAACTCTGTATGCCTAAGTCAACCCACGAAACGAATGTGCAGGCGCTCAGCCGACCAGAGAGGCAGGATGTGCAAGTCGGGGATCGAACGGGTGGTAGGTGGGTTCAAGCACATCTTCATATTTCTACCATTCCAATGCCATTTTTATGGCTTGTAAATTCATGCATTGGTCCCCTAAGCCTTCATGTGAAGTTTCGTGGCAAGATGACCCGTTTTCTATTTTTCATGATTTTCAAAACTTTTTGCGGTTTGTGATTTTTTAAATTTTTTTTAGAAAGAGTTTTGTAACCAAATTTGGTAAAGGTGCTCCTTGTATTTTTGTTGGCACACAAAAAAAAAACTTCAGCTAAAAACTCAAAGTGGAGAAGATTTTGTGACCGTTTGAAAAAAGTGTCCCCATTTCAAACACTTTAATGGCTATTAGTAGCAAACCTATAAAATCTCAAATGCTCTTTAAGGGGGTTTGAGTTCTCGCGGTTTGATGAGGGATAGGGGGCCAATATAAGGGCCAAGTACCAGCACCCATCATACATCATGTGCGCACACCCCCCGACCCCCCAATCGTCAGAACCCCCAATGCCGTCAGTTAGGCTCTCTAACGATGCTCCGACGATGGTGCCCCGGGCAAAAAAAATGCGGTACCAACACATGCCTGAGCCCAGCATGTGCACCGTGGCTCAAAATCTTAGACTGGGAATGAACTCCGTATGCTTAGACATGGAATGAACTCCGTATGCCTAAGTCAACCCATGAAACGAGCGTGCATGCGTTGAGCCGATCGAAGAGGCATAATGCACAAGCTGGGGATCGACCCGGTAACCCTTTGTGTACTGTCAGTCCGGCTGCCACAACCCTCGGTCCAGCTGGGGCATAGACATGGAATGAACTCCTTATGCCTAAGCCAACCGATGAAATGGGCGTGCAGGCGCTCAGCCAGTCGGAGAGGCAGAATGGCCCGATCCCCCCTGTGTGCTGTCGATCTTATTGCCGAACCCTCGGTCTGGTTTGATCTTAGACTGGGAATGAACTCCGTATGCTTAGAATGGGGATGAACTCTGTATGCCTAAGTCAACCCACGAAACGAGGGTGCGGGCGCTCAGCTGACCAGAGATACAGGATGCGCAAGCCGAGGATTGAACGGGCGGTAGGTGGGTTCAAGCACATATTTATATTTCTGCCATGCGAATGCCATTTTTATGACTTTTAAATTCATACAATGGTCCCCTAAGCCTTCATGTGAAGTTTCGTGGCAAGACGACCCGTTTTTTATTTTTCATGATTTTTAAAACTTTTTGCGGTTCGGGATTTTTTAAAATTTTTTTAGAAAGAGTTTTGTCCCCAACTTTAGTAGAGGCGATGCTTGTATTTTTTTTGGCATGCACAAAAAAATTCAGCTAAAAATTCGAACTGAAGCAGATTTTGTGACCGTTTGAAAAATGTGTCCCCATTTCAGACACTTTAATGGCTACTAGCAGCAAACCTATAAAATCTCAAATCTCTTTAAGGGGGTATGAGTTCTCGAGCTTTGATGAGGGATAGGAGGCCAATATAAGGGCCAAGTACCAGCACCCATCGCACATCATGTGCGCACACCCCACGGCCCCCCCAATCGCCAGAACCCCCAATGCCGTCGGTTAGGCTCTCCTGCGATGCTCTGGCGATGGTGCCTCGGGTGAAAAAAATGTGGCACCAGCACATGTCCGAGCCCAGCATGTGTACCGTGGCTCAAAATCTTAGACTGGGAATGAACTCCGTATGCTTAGACATGGAATGATCTCCGTATGCCTAAGCCAACCCATAAAACGAGCGTACGGGCGCTCAGTCGACCGGAGAGGCCGAATGCACAAGCCAGGGATCAGCTCGGTCCCCCCTGCGTACTGTCAATCCTGCTATGGCAACCCTCGGTCTGATCTGATCTTCGACTGGCAATGAACTCCGTATGCATACGTCAACCCACAAAACGAGCGTGCGGGCGTTGAGCCGACCGAAGAGGCATAATGCGCAAGCCGGGGATCGACCCGGTCCCCCTTTGCGTGCTGCTGATCCCACTGCCACAACCCTCGGTCTAGCTGGGGCTTAGACATGGAATGAACTCCCTATGCCTAAGCCAACCCACGCAACGAGCACGCGGGAGCTCAGCTGGCCGTTGAGGCAGAATGCGTAAGTTAGGGATCCGCCTAGTCCCCCCTACGTGCTGTCAATCCTGCTATGCAACCCTCAGTCTGGTCTGATCTTAGACTGGGAATGAACTTCGTATGCATAAGTCAACCCATGAAATGACTGTGCGAGTGCTGAGCCAGCCGAAGAGGCATAATGCGCAAGTCAGAGATCGGCCCGGTCCCCCTCTGCGTGCTGCCGGTCCCGCTGCCACAACCCTCGGTCCTGTTGGGGCTTAGACATGGAATGAACTCCCTATTCCTAAGCCAACCCATGAAACGGGCATGCGGGCACTCAGTCGGTCGGAGAGGCAGAATGCATAAGCCAGGGATCAGCCCGGTCCCCCATGCGTGCTACCGATTTTGCTGTCGCAACCCTCGATACGGTCCAATCTTTGACTGGGAATGAACTCCATATGCTTAGACATGGAATGAACTCCATATGCCTAAGCCAACCCATAAAACAAGCGTGCGGGCACTCAGCCGGCCGGAGAGGCAGAATGCACAAGCCGAGGATCAGTTCGATCCCCCCTGCGTCCTGTCGATCCTGCTGTCGCAACCCTCGATGCGGTCCGATCTTAGATTGGGAAGGAACTCCGTATGTATAAGTTGACCCACGAAACAAGCGTGCGGGTACTGATTGGTCGAAGAGGCATAATGCGCAAGTCAAGGATTGGCTCAGTCCCTCTCTACGTGCTACCGGTCCCGCTGCCACAACCCTCTATCCGGCAGGGGCTTAGACATGGAATGAACTCCCTATGCCTAAGCCAACCCACGAAATGGGCATGCAGGCACTCAGTCGACCGGAGATGCAGAATGCGCAAGCTAGGGATCGACTCAGTCCCCTTGTGTGCTATCGATCTTACTGCCGCAACCCTCGGTCTGGTCCGATCTTAGACTGGGAATGAACTTCGTATGCTTAGATTGGGGATGAACTTCGTATGCCTAAGTCAACCCACGAAACGAGCGTGTGGGTGCTCAGCTGGCCCCCCAATCACCGGAACCCCCAATGCTGCCAGTTAGGCTTTCCAGCAATGCTCCGGTGATGGTGCCCCGAGCAAAAAAAATACGGCACCAGCACATGCCTAAGCCCAGCATGTGCACCATGGCTCAAAATCTTAGACTGGGAATGAACTCTGTATGCCTAGGCCAACCCACAAAACAAGCGTGCGGGCGCTCAGTCAGCCGGAGAGGCAAAATGCACAAGTCAAGGATCAGCCCGGTCCCCCCTGTGTGCTGTCAATCTTGCTGCCGCAACACTCAATCCGGTTGGATCTTAGACTGGGAATGAACTCCGTATGCCTAAATCAACCCACGAATTGAGCGTCCGGGCATTGAGCCGACCGGAGAGGCATAATGCGCAAGCCGAGGATCGACCCGATCCCCCTCTGCATGCTGCCAGTCCCATTGCCATAACCCTTGGTTCGACTAGGGCTTAGACATGAAATGAACTCCCTACGCCTAAGCCAACCCACGAAACGGGCGTACGGGCGCTCAGTCGACTGAAGAGGCAGAATGCACAAGCCAGGGATCGGCCCGGTCCCCCCCTGCATGCTGTCAATCCTGTTGCTGGTCCTGCTGTCGTAACCCTCGGTCCAATCCGATCTTAGACTAGGAATGAACTCCGTATGCTTAAACATGAAATGAACTCCATATGCCTAAGCCAACCCACGAAACGAGCGTGCGGGCACTTAGTCGGCCGGAGAGGCAGAATGTGCAAGTTGGGGATCAGCCCAGTCCCCTCATGCATGCTGTCGATCCTACTGCCGCAACCCTCAGTCCGGTCCAATCTTAGACTGGGAATGAACTCCATATGCCTAAGTCAACCCACGAATGAGCGTGCGGGCGCTAGGCCGAATAGGCATAATGCGCAAGTCGGGGATCGGCCCGATCCCCTTATACGTGCTGTCGGTCTCGCTGCCACAACCCTCGGTCTGGCTAGGGCTTAGATATTGAATGAACTCCCTATGCCTAAGCCAACCCACGAAACGGGCGTGCGGGTACTGAGCCGACCAGAGAAGCAAAATATACGGGCTGGGGATCGGCCCGATCCATCCTGCTTGCTGTCGATCCTGCTGTCAACCCTCAGTCCGGTCCGATCCTAGACTGGGAATGAACTTTGTATGCTTAGACTGGGGATGAACTCCATATGCCTAAGTCAACCCACGAAACGAGCGTGCGGGCGTTCAGCCGACCAGAGAGGCATGATACGTAAGCCAGGGATCGAACGGGTGGTAGGTGGGTTCAAGCACATCTTCATATTTCTGCCATGCCAAAGCCATTTTAATGGCTTGTAAATTCATACAATGGTCCCCTAAGCCTTCCTGTAAAGTTTCGTGGCAACACGACCCGTTTTATATTTTTCACAAATTTTGAAACTTTTTACGGTTCAGGATTTTTTAAAATTTTTTTAGGAAGAGTTTTGTCCCCAAATTTGGTAGAGGTGATCCTTGTATTTTTTTTGGCATGGAAAAAAAAATTCAGCTAAAAACTCAAAGTGGAGAAGATTTTGTGATCGTTTGAAAAAAGTGTCCCCATTTCAGACACTTTAATGACTACTGGCGGCAAACCTATTAAATCTCGAATGCTCTTTAAGGGGGCGTTAGTTCTCGAGGTTTGATGAGGGATAGGGGGCCAATATAAGGGCCAAGTACCAGCACCCTTCGTACATCATGTGTGCACATCCACCTGGCCCCCCCAATCGTCAGAACCCTCAATGCCGCCTATTAGGCTCTCCAGCGATGCTCCGACGATGGTGCCCCGGGCGAAAAAAATACGGTGCCAGCACATGCCTGAGCCCAGCATGTGCACCGTGGCTGAAAATCTTAGATTGGGAATGAACTCCGTATGCTTAGACATGGAATGAACTCCGTATGCCTAAGCCAACCCACGAAACAAGCGTGCGGGCTCGGTCTCCCTGTGTGCTTTTGATCAACTAGGGATCAGCTCAGTCCCCCCCCTGTGTGCTATCGATCCTACTACCACAACCCTCGATCTGGTCCAATCTTAGACTGGGAATGAACTCCGTATGCATAAGTCAACCCACAAAATGAACGTGCGGGCACTAAGCCGCCGAAGAGGCATAATGCGCAAGCTGGGGATGGCCCGATCCCCCTTTGCGTGCTACCGGTCTCGCTGCCTCAACCCTTGGTCTGGCTGGGGCTTAGACATGGAATGAACTCCCTATGCCTAAGCCAACCCACGAATTGGGCGTGCGGGCGCTCAGTTGACCGGAGAGGCAGAATGCGTAAGCCAGGGATCGGCCCGATCCCCTCTGCATGCTGCCGGTCCTGCTGTCACAACCCTCAGTTCGGTTCGATCTTAGACTAGGAATGAACTCTGTATGCTTAGACTGGGGATGAACTCCGTATGGCTAAGTCAACCCATGAAAGGAGCTTGCTGGAGAGGTCGGTCGGAGAGGCATAATGTGCAAGCCGGTGATCAGCCCGATCCCCCTCTTCGTGCTACCAATCCTGCTGCCACAACCCTTGATCCGGTTGGGGCTTAGACATGGAATGAACTCCGTACACCTAATCCAACCCATGAAACGAGCGTGCGGGTGCTCAATCGATCGGAGAGGTAGAATACGCAAGCCGGGATCAGCTCGGTCCCCCCTACACGCTACCGATCCTACTGCTAGTTCTGCTACCGTAACCCTTGATCCGATCTGATCTTAGACAGGGAATGAACTCCGTATGCCTAAGCCAACCCAAGAAACGAGTGTGTAGGTGCTCAACTAGCCGGAGAGGCAGAATGCGCAAGTTGGGGATCGGCTCGGTCCCCTTGTGTGCTATCGATACTGCTATCGCAACCCTCAGTCCGATCTGATCTTAGACTAGGAATGAACTCCGTATGCATAACTCAACCTATGAAACAAACGTGCGGGCGTTGAGCCAGCCAAAGAGGCATAATGCACAAGTCAAAGATCGGCCTGATCCCCCTTTGTGTGCTACCGGTCCCACTACCACAACCTTCGGTCTGGCTAGGGCTTAGACATGGAATGAACTCCCTATGCCTAAGCCAACCCATGAAACGGGTGTACGGGTGCTCAGCCGACCGGAGAGGCAGAATGTGCAAGTTGGGGATTGGCCCGATCGCCCCCTGCGTACTGTCGATCCTGTTGCTGTAACCCTCGGTCTGGTCTGATCTTAGACTGGGGATGAACTCCGTATGCCTAAGTCAACCCACGAAACGAGCGTGTGGGTGCTGAGCTGGCTTGAAAGGCATAATGTACAAGCCGGGGATTGGCCCGATCCCCCTCTATGTGCTACCTGTCCCGCTGCCACAACCCTCGACCGGTTGGGGCTTGGACATGGAATGAACTCCTTATGCCTAAGCCAACCAACTAAACGGGCATGTGGCCGCTCAGCCGGCCAGAGAGGTAGAATGCGTAAGCCGGGGATCGGCCTGGTCGCCCCTTATGTGCTATCGATCCTGCTGTCGTAACCCTCGGTCTGGTCTGATCTTAGACTGGGGATGAACTCCGTATGCCTAAGTCAACCCAAGAAATGAGCATACGGGTGCTCAGTCGGCCAGAGAGACATAATGCGCAAGCTAGGATCAGCCCGGTCCCCTTTTGCGTGCTGTCGATCCCACTGTCGGTCTTGCTGCCACAACCCTCGATCCAGTTGGGGCTAAGACATGGAATGAACTCTGTATGCCTAAGCCAACCCATGAAACGAGCTTGCTGGCGCTCAGTCGGTCGGAGAGGCAAAATGTGCAAGTTAGGGATCAGTCTGGTCCCCCCTGCGTGCTACCGATCCTGCTGCTACAACCCTCGGTCCAGTTTGATCTTAGACTGGGAATGAACTTCGTATGCTTAGACATGGAATCAACTCCGCATGCCTAAGCCAACCCACGAAACGAACGTGTGGGCGCTCAGCCGACCGAAGAGGTAGAATGCGTAAGCCGGGGATCGACCTGATCCCCCCTTCGTGCTGTCGATCCTACTGCCACAACCCTCGGTCCGGTCCGATCTTAGACTAAGAATGAATTTTGTATGCATAAGTCAACCCATGAAATGAGTGTTCGAGCGCTGAGCCGGCCGAAGTGGCTTAATGCGCAAGTCGGGGATCGGCCTAAGCCAGCATGTGCACCGTGGCTTAAAATCTTAGATTGGGAATGAACTCCGTATGCTTAGACAAGGAATGAACTCCGTATTACTAAGCCAACCTACGAAACGAGCGTGCAGGCACTCAACAGGTCGGCGAGGCAGAATGCGCAAGTCGGGGATCAACCCAGTCCCCCCTACGTGCTGTCGATCCTGTTGTCGCAACCCTCGGTCTGGTTTGATCTTACATTGGAATGAACTCTGTATGCATAAGTTAACCCATGAAATGAGTGTGCGGGTGTTGAGCCGGCCAAAGAGGCATAATGCATAAGCCGAAGATTGACCCGGTACCCCTCTGCGTGCTGCCGGTCCCACTACCATAACCCTCGGTCCGGCTGGGGCTTAGACATGGAATGAACTCCCTATGCCTAAGCCAACCCACAAAACGGGCGTGCGAGCGCTCAGCCGACCGGAGAGGCAAATGCATAAGCCGGGGATTAGCCCGATCCCCTCTACGTGCTACCGATCCTGCTACCGCAAGCCTCGGCCCAGTCTGATCTTAGATTAGGAATGAACTCCATATGCTTAGACTGGGGATGAACTCCGTATGCCTAAGTCAACCCACAAAATGAGCATGCGGGCGCTCAGCCGGTCGGAGAGGCAAGTCGAAGCGACATAATGTGCAAGCCGGGGATTAACCCAGTCCCCCTTTGTGTGCTGTCGATCCTACTGTTGGTCCTGCTGCCACAACCCTCGGTCCGGCTAGGGCTTAGACATGGAATGAACTCCGTATGCCTAAGCCAACCCACGAAACGAGCATACGAGTGCTAAGCCGATCGGAGAGGCAGAATGCGCTAGCCGGGGATTGGCCCGATCCCCCCTGTGTGCTATCGATCCTGCTATCGTAACCCTCGATTCGGTCCGATCTTAGATTGGGAATGAACTCCATATGCTTAGACATGGAATGAACTCCGTATGCCTAAGCCAACCCACGAAACCAGCGTACGGGTGCTCAACCAGTCGGAGAGGTAGAAGACGTAAGCCGAGGATCGACCCGATCCCCCCTGCGTGCTACCGATCTTGCTGCCGTAACCCTAGGTTTGATCTGATCTTAGACTGGGAATGATCTCCGTATGCCAAAGTCAACCCACGAAACGAGCGTATGGGCATTGAGCTGGTCGGAGAGGCATAATGTGCAAGCCGTGGATCGGCCCGATCCCTCTCTGCATGCTACCGGTCCCGCTGCCATAGCCCTCAGTTCGGTTGAGACTTAGACATGGAATGAACTCCCTCTGGCTAAGCCAACCCACGAAACGGCTGTGCGGGCGCTCAGTCGGCTGAAGAGGCAAAATGCGAAAGCCGGGGATCGGCCCGATCCCTCCTACGTGCTATCGATCCTACTACCGTAAGTCTCGATCCAGTTCGATCTTAGACTAGGAATGAACTCCATATGCTTAAACTGGGAATGTACT
Source organism: Durio zibethinus (assembly GCF_047325235.1). NCBI lineage: Eukaryota > Viridiplantae > Streptophyta > Magnoliopsida > Malvales > Malvaceae > Durio > Durio zibethinus. Next base: position 10,206,221 of record NC_143168.1, on the reverse strand, counting down.
CTGTATGCCTAAGCCAACCCACGAAACAAGCATGCGGGTGCTCAGCTAGCCGAAGAGGCAGAATGCACAAGCCGAGGATCGGCTCGACCCCCCTACGTGCTGTCGATCCTGCTATCGCAACCCTTGGTCTGATCCGATCTTAGATTGGGAATGAACTCCGTATGCCTAAGTCAACCCGCGAAAGGAGCGTGCGGGTGCTGAGCCAGTCGGAGAGGCATAATGCACAAGCCGAGGATTGGCTCGGTCCCCTTCTGCGTTCTATTTGTCCCATTGCCACAACCCTCGGTCTGGCTGGGGCTTAGACATGGAATGAACTCCCTATGCCTAAGCCAACCCATGAAACGAGCGTGCGGGCGCTCAGCCGATCGGAGAGGCAGAATGCGCAAGCTAGGGATCGGCCTGGTCCCCCATGCGTGCTGTCGATCCTACTGCCATAAGCCTTGATCTGGTCCGATCTTAGGCTGGGAATGAAATCTGTATGCTTAGACTGGGGATGAACTCCGTATGCCTAAATCAACCCACAAAACGAGCGTACGGGCACCCAGCTGGCCAGAGAGGCCTACCAGAGAGGCATAATGCACAAGCCAGGGATCAGTTGATCCCTCTCTGCATGCTGCCAATCCCGTTGCCTGTCCTGCTCCCACAACCCTCAGTCTGGCTGGGGCTTAGACTTGGAATGAACTCTGTATGCCTAAGCCAACCCACGAAATGAGCGTGCGGGCACTCAGTCAATCGGATAGGTAAAATGCGTAAACCGAGGATCGACCTGGTCCCCCATGCATGCTGCTGATCCTACTGTCGCAACCCTCGATCCAGTCCGATCTTAGGCTGGGAATGAACTCTGTATGCTTAGACTAGGAATGTACTCCGTATGCCTAAGTCAACCCATGAAACGAGCGTACAGGCGCTCAGTCGACCAGAGAGGCAGGATGCGTAAGTCGGGGATCGAATGGGTGGTAGGTGGGTTCAAGCACATCTTCATATTTCTACCGTGCCAATGAAAGTTTTATGGCTTGTAAATTTATACAATGGTCCCCTAAGCCTTTTTGTGAAGTTTTGTGGCAAGACGACCCGTTTCTATTTTTCATGATTTTTAAAACTTTTTGCGGTTCGAAATTTTTTAAAATTTTTTAGAAAGAGTTTTGTCCCCAAATTTGGTAGAGGTGATCCTTGTATTTTTGTTGGCATGCACAAAAAAATTCAGCTAAAAACTCGAAGTGGAGAAGATTTTGTGATCGTTTGAAAAAAGTGTCCCCATTTCAGACACTTTAATGGCTACTAGCAGCAAACCTATAAAATCTCAAATGCACTTTAAGAGGGTGTGAGTTCTCGAGGTTTGATGAGGGATAGGGAGCAAATATAAGGGCCAAGTACCAGCACCCATCGCACATCATGTGCGTACACCCCCCGACCCCCCAGTCGTCGGAACCTCCAATGCTGTCGGTTAGGCTCTTCGGTGATGCTCCGGCGATATTACCCAGGTGAAAAAAATGTGGCACCACCACATGCCCGAGCCCAGCATGTGCACCATGGCTCAAAATCTTAGACTGGGAATGAACTCTGTATGCTTATACATGGAATGAACTCGGTATGCCTAAGCCAACCCACGAAACGAGCGTGCGGGTGCTCAACCGACCGGAGAGGCAGAATGCTCAAGCCGGAGATCGGCCTAGTCCCCCCTGCGTGCTGCTGATCCTACTGCCACAACCCTCAGTCCGGTTTCATCTTAGACTAGGAATGAACTCTGTATGCTTAGATTGGGGATGAATTCCGTATGCCTAAGTCAACCCATGAAATGAGCATACGGGCGTTCAACCGGGCGGAGAGGCATAATGCGTAAGTCGAGGATCAACCTGATCCCCTTCTACATGCTACCGATCCTGCTGTCGGTCCTGCTGCCACAACCCTCGATGCCTAAGCCAACCCACAAAACGGGCGTGAGAGCACTCAGTTGGCTGGAGAGGCAAAATGTGCAAGCTGGGGATCGGCCCAGTCCCCCCTGCGTGCTGTTGATCCTACTGTCGCAACCCTTGGTTCGATCCGATCTTAGACTGGGAATGAACTCCGTATGCTTAGACATGGAATGAACACGGTATGCCTAAGCCAACCCACGAAACGAGCATACGTGCACTCAACCGGCTGGAGAGGCAGAATGCGCAAGCCGAGGATCGACCTGGTCCCCCCCTGCATGCTGCCGATCCTGCTATTGGTCCTACTGTTGCAACCCTCGGTCCAGTCCGATCTTAGACTGGGAATAAACTTCGTATGCTTAGACATGGAATGAACTCTGTATGCCTAAGCCAACCCACGAAACGAGCGTGCAGGCGCTCTGTCGGACGGAGAGGCAGAATGCACAAGCCGGGTGTCATGAGCCAATTTTTTATAGGGCCATGAACGAGACTTAGGTTGCCATGAGCCACCCATGTATAGGGCCATGGCCGGGTAGATCCCTTGTGCTAGGAAAAGTGTCCCCATTTCAAACATTGCAATGGTTACTGGTAGCATAGCTCAAAAATCTTTAAGGCTTTTTAGGGGGTGAGCCGGCAGCGTAGTGTTGGGCTATCTCACCGGGTGCTATGCGAGCCTAGGCCACCCACCAAGGGCTGCCCCCTTGGCCCTGGTGAAGGTGGGAGGTCCCGATGTATGATTCTTGATTATAATAAAACTCACCCCGATTGAATGTTTCGATTGTTGCCTCGATGTGTTTTTCTTTTTCTCGATGCGAATATGCCTTCTTGTCTGTGTGCTTGAGATTGATCTCGATATATTGTGTCTTATTGTGAATGCTTGGGACTAACCATGGCTTATGGTTATTTGTTCAGATATCGATCTATTGAAGGGTGACTTGGTTGGGAGCGCCCATTCAAGTGCCGCACAATCTATTGCTTGTTGAGAGAAAGCTTAGTCCGTGACACATGGTATCAGAGCATGATTGAGAAGTGCTAGAAAAATGGATGAGATGGCCACAAGTGGTGGACCCAATCATCAACAGAGAATTGAAGAACTTGAGGCCGTGGTGGCCACAATGAAAACTCATATGGCGACTAAAGACCGAGTGAGGGAGATCGAGACAACCCAGCTGGAGTTGTCCGATACTCTCCACAATGTGAGCGAAGAGGCTAGAGATGCCTTGAACATTCTCCAAAAGGAGTTTGAGGAGCTCAGAGCGTAGGTGAGCATCCTACAAATGGTTGTGGCCAGATCGGGTTTGACCTCGACGAAAAGGGGGAAAAGGCCCAAGGTGCCGGAGCCTTGATGCTATAAGGGGGCAAGGGATGCTAAGGAACTTGAAAATTTCTTGTTTGACATGGAGCAGTACTTCTGAGCTATACACACGGATTCAGAGGAAGACAAGGTAGCAATGGCGTCGATGTACCTAGCAGGGGAGGCCAAGCTATGGTGGCACTCCATGTTTGTCGATGACGAGTGCCCGATTAAGACTTGGACGGATTTGAAGTGAGAATTGAAAAACCAGTTTTTCCCTGAGAATATGGAGTATATGGCTCAAAGGAGACTTTGAGAATTGGTGTAAACAAGAACAGTGCAAGAGTTTGTAAGGAGCTTTTCTACCCTGATGTTGGATATTCGGGACATGTTCGAAAAAGACAAGATGTTCTATTTTCTTGAGGGCCTCAAGCCTTGGGCGAGGACAGAACTACAAAAGCAGAAAGTGCAAGACGTGGCCACGACCATGACTGCAGCTGAACGTCTCCACGATTACAATGATGGCTCCTCAAAACAAAAAAATCCTCTATCAACTGGCAGTAGCTTCAACTTTGAGAGTGGGGGAAAGATGACTAGGTTGGACCGACCCTTCAATGGGGGATCAAACAGGAGGTCCTTTGGTTAAGATAGCACCCAACCCAAGACAAGCAACGTAGGGATTTTCAAGCCTAGGCAATCGCTAGCTTACTTTTTTTGCAAGGGGCCGCATCGAGTGGTTGAATGCCTGCATAGGGGAGCCCTTAATGCCTTAAAGACCTCATCCCAAGAGTCCACAAAAGCACCAGAGAGCATTGAAGAAGCTAAAAAGGAGCTAGCCAGGATGGGTTCAATAAGGTTCCTCAATGCCCTTCATACCCAATTGAACACTATAAAGAAAGAGTAGAGTAGAGGCTTGATGTATGTGAACTTGACGATCAATGAGAAAGCCACCAAGGCCATGGTGGATACGGGTGCAACCGACACTTTCATCACACTAAAAAAGGCAAAAAGGTGTGGTCTTCAGATTAGTAAAGATTGTGGACGAATGAAGATGGTCAATTCGCCAGCCTTTGCGATCAGTGGAAGCTCCAAGAGTGTGACAACCCGATTGGGGCCATGGGAAAGGAAGGTAGACTTTATAATTTCCCCCATGGATGACTTTGATGTTGTTCTCGGATTGGACTTCATGATGTTGGCTCAGGTCATCCCTATCCCTATTGCTAGCTGCTTGTTGTTCTTAGGGGAACACTCATGTATGGTGCCAGCCAACATCTTACCAAAGAGTGAGAAGAAAATGATTTCAGCTTTACAGTTCAAGAAAGGGGTAAAGAGAGAGGAACCCTCTTTTGTGGCTATGCCAATCTACAAAGAAGGGTCGAAAGGAGAACCAATACTTGATGGTGTGGAAAAAGTGTTGGAAGAATTTGAAGAGGTGATGCCAGAGATGTTGCCTAAGGTTCTACTCCTTTGACGAGTAGTGGACCATGAAATTGAGCTCCTTCCAAGAGTGAAACCCCCTGCTAGAGCTTCTTACTGCATGGCCCCACCAGAGTTGGTCGAACTAAGAAAACAATTGGATGAGCTGCTACAAACCGGGTTCATCAGACCATCAAAGGCTCCTTTTGGAGTGCCAGTGCTATTTCATAAGAAGCATGATGGAAGTTTGTGATTATGTGTTGACTACAGGGCCCTGAACAAAGTCACCGTAAGAAATAAATATCCCATCCCCCTTATAGCATACTTGTTTGATCAGTTGAGCCAGGCCAAGTACTTCTCCAAATTGGACCTGAGATCTGGCTACCATCAGGTCAAAATCATTGAGGGAGATGAGCCAAAGACCACTTGTGTGACATGGTATGGTGCATTTGAATTTCTTGTTATGCCCTTTGGACTGACCAATGCTCCTGCCACATTTTGTACATTGATGAATCAGGTGTTCCATGACTACCTAGACAAATTTGTAGTCATCTATTTAGACGATATAGTGGTATATAGCTCCACCTTGGAAGAACATCAAGAACACCTACGCCAGGTACTTTAAAGATTACAGGACCACCAATTATATGTAAAAAGGGAGAAGTGTGCATTTGCTTAGACCCAAATCCATTTTCTCGATCACATTATCGAACGTGGCCACATTCGAATAGACATGGAAAAGGTTAGGGCCATCAAGGAGTGGACAACACCAAAGAACGTTAGTGAGCTTCGTTTATTTTTGGGACTAGTCAACTATTATAGAAGGTTTGTGGAAAGGTGCTCTTGCAAGACCACGGCCCTCACGGAGCTATTGAAGAAGGAGCATAAATGGTGTTGGACGAGTGAGTGCCAAGAAGCCTTCGAGGGATTGAAAGATGCTATTATGAAGGACCCCATCTTATCTCTCCCTAATATTGAAAAGCCTTTCGAAGTTTAGACGGATGCATCTGATTTTGCTATTGGAGGAGTGCTTTTGCAACAACATCACCCGGTAACATTTGAAAGTAGGAAGCTAAGTGAAGCTGAAAGGAAATATACGGCCCAAGAAAAAGAACTCCTGGCAGTGGTTCACTGCTTGAGGGCTTGGTGACATTACTTGTTGGGCTCACACTTTGTCGTGAAGATAGACAATGCGGTCGTTAGCCATTTTCTCACCTAACCAAGGCTTACGGCAAAACAAGCTAGGTGGCAGGAATTTTTAGCGGAGTTTGACTTTTGTTTTGAGCACACCGCTGGAAAGACCAATCAAGTGGCCGATGCATTAAGCAGGCGAGTAGATTTAGTGGCCCTTAGAAGAATTGCCCTAATGGCGGCTAGCAGAGCCACTACAGACATTCACAAGTTGATTGGAGATCACTTAAGGAAGGAGCCACAAGCTTGTGCCATCCTGAAGCTAGTGGAAGAAGGGAAGTCCTAGTACTTCTGGCAAGAAAATGGGGTCTTATGGACCAAGGGGCCTCGAGTGTTTGTGCCAAGAGCAGAAGGTCTGAGAAAGATGCTGATGAGGGAATGTCATGACACACCATGGGTGGGACACCCATGCTGGCAATGCACTTTGGCGTTATTGAAACAGGGATACTATTGGCCTATGTGACAAGATGTGATGGACTATACGAAGACTTGCCTCATTTGGCAACAAGACAAGGTTGAAAGGAGGAAACCTACAGGCATGCTTGAACCACTACCAGTACTCGCCAAACCGTGGGAAAGCATCTCCCTCGATTTCATTTTGAGCCTACCCAAGGTTGGTGACCTTAGAGCTATTTTGGTGGTGATTGATCGATTCTCTAAGTATGCCACATTCATTACCGCTCACAAGTATTGCACAGCGGAAGACACAGCTCGACTATTATTTAAACATGTGGTCAAATACTAGGGCCTCCCTCAAAACATTGTCAGCGATCGAGATTCGAGATTCACGGGGTCCTTCTGGATAGAACTTTTCAAGATATTGGGTTCCCAACTCAACATCTCCTCAAGCTATCACCCTTAAACCGATGATCAAACGGAATGGTTCAATAGATTATTAGAGGAATACTTGAGGCACTTTGTTCAAACCAATCAGAAAGACTGGCCTTCATTATTGGACGTGGCTCAACTCTGCTTTAATTCCAACAAAAACTCTTCCACCAGTAAGAGCCCATTTGAGGTGGTCACCCGACAATTACCAAGGCTACCCCACACTTCCTTGGAACAATATGGAGGAAAGAATCTGAGAGCCTTCAATCTCAGCAAGGAGTGGAAACAAAACACAGAGATTGCACAAGCCTACTTGGAGAAAGCATCAAAAAGGATGAAGAAATGGGTACACAAGGGTCGTAGGGCTCAACAATTTCAAGTTGGTGATTTGGTTCTTGTCCGACTAGTTCCTGAACAAACTAGGTTCTTGAGAAAGAGAGATCATAGACTGGTGCGTAAATATGAAGGTCCAGTAAGGGTCTTTTCCAAGGTGGGGAATGCTTTTTACAAAATTGACCCACCAAAGTGGATGAAGGTTCACCCAGTATTTCATGTGAGCAACCTGAAACCTTTCCATGCAGATCCTACAGATGCTAGCCGAAGGGAGCCAACTAGAGCTACCATCACTATGAAGCCACCCTCAGAGCATCGAGTCGAAGAGATCTTAGCTGACAGGGAAACCAAGATATCTCAAAGACTAGTTCAAGAGTACTTAGTGAAGTGGGAGGGATTAGGACAAGAAGAAACTAGCTGGGAGAGAGAACACGACCTCCAGAGATTTCAAAGGAAGATCGAATAATTTTAAGCCAGCAAGTTGACGAGGACATCGATAGAATAGGTAGGGGGAGGATGTCATGAGCCAACCTTGTATAGGGCCATGAAACTAACTTAGGTTGCCATGAGTCACCCATGTATAGGGCCATGGTCAGGTAGATCCCTTGTGCTAGGAAAAGTGTCCCCATTTCAAGCATTGTAATGGTTACTGGTAGCATAGCTCTAAAATCTCTAAGGCTCTTTAGGGGGGTGAGCCGACAGCGTAGTGTTGGGCTGTCTCACCGGGTGCTATGCAAGCCTAGGCCACCCACCAAGGGCTGCCCCCTGGCCCTGGTGATGGTGGGAGGTCCCGATGTATGATTCTCGATTTATAATAAAACTCACCTTGATTGAATGTCCTGATTGTTGCCTCAATGTGTTTTTCTTTTTCTCGATACGAATATGCCTTCTTGTGTGTGTGCTTGAGATTGATCTCGATATATTATGCCTTATTGTGACTGTTTGGGACTAACCATAGCTTATGGTTATTTGTTCAGATATCGATCTATTGAAGGGTGACTTGGTTGGGAGCGCCCATTCAAGTGCCGCACGGTCTATTGCTTCTTGAGAGAAAGCTTAGTCCGTGACACTAGGGATCGGCCCGGTCCCTCCTGCGTGCTATCGATCCTACTGTCGCAACCCTCGGTCTGGTCTGATCTTAGACTGGGAATGAACTCTGTATGCCTAAGTCAACTCATGAAACGAGCGTGCAGGCACTGAGCTGGCCGGAGAGGCATAATGAGCAAGCCAGGGATCGGCCCGATCTTCTTCTACGTGCTATCGGTCCCGCAGCCACAACCCTCGGTCCGGCTGGGGCTTAGACATGGAATGAACTCCCCATGCCTAAGCCAACCCATGAAACGGGTGTGCGGGTGCTCAGCCGACCGGAGAGGCAGAATGCATAAGCCGGGGATCGGCTCGATCCCCCCTGCGTACTGTCGATCCTACTGCCGCAACCCTCGTTTCGATCCGATCTTAGACTGGGAATGAACTCTGTATGCTTAGACTGGGGATGAACTCCGTATGCCTAAGTCAAACCATTAAACGAGCATGCGGGCGCTCAGCCGACCAGAGAGGCAGGATGCGCAAGTCAGGGATCGAACTGGTGGTAAGTGGGTTCAAGCACATCTTCATATTTCTGCATTGCCAATGCCATTTTTACGGCTTGTAAATTCATACAATGGTCCCCTAAGCCTTCATGTGAAGTTTTATGGCAAGACGACCCATTTTCTATTTTTTACGATTTTTGAAACTTTTTGTGGTTCGAGATTTTCTAAAATTTTTTTAGAAAGAGTTTTGTTCCCAAATTTGGTAGAGGCGATCCTTGTATTTTTGTTGGCATGCACATAAAAATTCAACTAAAAACTGGAAGTGGAGAAGATTTTGTGACCATTTGAAAAAAGTGTCCCCATTTCAGACACTTTAATGGCTACTGGCAGCAAACCTATAAAATCTCAAATGCTCTTTAAGGGTGTGTGAGTTCTCGAGGTTTGATGAGGGATAGGGGGCCAATATAAGGGCCAAGTACCAGCACCCATCGCACATCATGTGCACATACCCCTGGCCCCCCAATCGTCGAAACCCCCAATGCCGCCAGTTAAGCTCTCCGATGATGCTTTGGTGATGGTGCCCCGAGCGAAAAAAATGTGGCTCCAGCACATGCCGGAGCCCGGCATGTGCACTATGGCTCAAAATCTTAGACTAGGAATGAACTCTGTATGCTTATACATGGAATGAACTCCGTATGCCTAAGCCAACCCATGAAATAAGCATGCGGACGCTCAGCCGGTCGGAGAGGCAGAATGCACAAGCCAGGGATCGACCCGATCCCCCCTGCGTGCTGTCGATCCTACTATTGCAACCCTCAATTCGATCCAATCTTACACTGTGAATGAAGTCCGTATGCATAAGTCAACCCACGAAACGAGCATACAGGCGTTGAGACGGTCGAAGAGGGATAATGCACAAGCCGGGGATCGGCCCGATCCCCCTCTGCGTGCTGTCGGTCCCGTTGCCACAACCATCGGTCTGGCTGGGGCTTAGACATGGAATTAACTCCCTATGCCTAAGCCAACCCACAAAACGGGCGTGCGGGCACACAGTCGGCCTAAGAGGCAGAATGCGCAAATTGGGGATCGACTCGGTCCCCCCACGTGCTGCCGATCCTACTGTCGCAACCCTCGATCTAGTCTGATCTTAGACTGGGAATGAACTTTGTATGCTTAGACTGGGGATGAACTCCGTTTGCCTAAGTCAACCCACGAAACGAGCGTACAGGCGCTCAGTCGGCCGGAGAGGCATAATGCGCAAGTCGGGGACAGCCTAGTCCACCTCTGCGTGCTACCGATCCCACTGCCGATCTTGTTGCCACAACCATCGATTAGGCTAGGGCTTAGACATGGAATGAACTCCGTATGCCTAAGCCAAACCATGAAATGAGCGTGTGGGCACTGAGCCGATCGAAGAGGCATAATGCGCAAGCCAAGGATCGGCCCGATCCCCCTCTGTGTGCTGCTGGTCCCACTGCCATAACCCTCGGTCTGGCTGGGGCTTAGACATGGAATGAACTCCCTATGCTTAAGGCAACCCATGAAACGAGTGTGCGAGTGCTCAGTCAATCGAAGAGGCAGAATGCACAAGTCGGGGATCAGCCCAGTCCCCTCTACGTGCTGCCACAACCCTCGGTCCAGCTGGGGTTGAGACATGGAATGAACTCCGTATTCCTAAGCCAACCCATGAAACGAACGTACAGGCTGTGAGCTGGCTGGAGAGGCATAATGCACAAGTCGGGGATCGGCCTGATCCCCTTCTGTATGCTGTTGATCCTGCTACCACAACCCTCGGTTTGGCTAGGGCTTAGACATGGAATGAACTCCCTATGCGTAAGCTAACCCACGAAATGGGCGTGCGGGCGCTCAGCCGGCTGGAGAGGTAGAATACGTAAGCTGGGGATCGGCCCAGTCCCCCCTACGTGCTGCCGATCCTATTGCTGCAAACCTTGGTCCGGTCCGATCTTAGATTGGGAATGAACTCCGTATGATTAGACTGGGGATGAACTCTGCATGCCTGAGTCAACCCATGAAACGAGTGTGCGGGCGCTCAGCCGACGAGAGAGGCAAGACACGCAAGCTGGGGATCGAACGGTGGTAGGTTGGTTCAAGCACATCTTCATATTTCTATCATGCCAATGCCATTTTTATGGCTTGTAAATTTATACAATGGTCTCCTAAGGCTTCATGTGATGTTTCGTGGCAAGACGACCCGTTTTCTATTTTTCATGATTTTTGAAACTTTTTTCGGTTTGGGATTTTTTAAAATTTTTTTACAAAGCGTTTTGTCCTAAAATTTGGTAGAGGTGACCCTGTATTTTTGTTCACATGCATAAAAACATTCAGCTAAAAACTCAAAGTGGAGAAGATTTTGTGATCGTTTGAAAAAAGTGTCCCCATTTTAGACACTTTAATGGCTACTGGCAACAAACCTATAAAATCTCAAATGCTCTTTAAGGGGGTGTGAGTTTTCAAGGTTTGATGCGGGATAGGGGGCCAATATAAGGGCCAAGTACCAGCACCCATCACACATCATGTGCACACACCCCCCGGCCCCCCAATTGATGAGCCCCCAATACCGCCGGTTGGGCTCTCCAGTGATGCTCCGCTAATGGTGCCCCAGGCGAAAAAAATGTGGTACCAGCACATGCCCGAGCCAAGCATGTGCACCATTGCTCAAAATCCTAGGCTGGGAATGAACTCCGTATGCCTAAGCCAACCCACGAAATGAGCGTGCAGGCGCGCAACCGGTCGGAGAGGTAGAATGCGTAAGCTGAGGATCGACCTACTCCCCCTTGTGTGCTATCAATCCTGCTACTGTAACCCTCAGTCTGGTTCGATCTTACAATAGGAATGAAGTCAGTATGCATAAGTCAACCCATGAAATGAGCGTACGGGCGCTGAGTCGACCGAAGAGGCATGATGCGCAAGTCGGGGATCAGCTCGATCACCTCTGCGTGCTGTCGGTCCCGCTGCCACAACCCTCGGTCCGACTGGGGCTTAGACATGGAATGAACTCCCTATGCCTAAGCCAACCCACGAAATGGGTGTGCGGGCACTTAGCAGGGTGGAGAGGCAAAATGCACAAGTCGGGGATCGGCCCGTTCCCCCTACGTGTTGTCGATCCTACTGTCGCAACCCTCGGTTCAATCCGATCTTAGACTAGGAATGAACTCTGTATGCTTAGATTGGGGATGAACTTCGTATGCTGAAGTCAACCCATGAAACGAGAGTGCGGGTGCTCAGCCGATTGAAGAGGCCTGTTGGAGAGGCATAATACGCAAGCCGAGGATCAGCCTGGTCCCCCTCTACGTGCTGTCGATCCCACTACCGGTCCTACTATGACAACCCTCAGTCCTGCTGGGGCTTAGACATGGAATGAACTCTGTATGCCTAAGACAACGCACGAAACAAGAGTGCGGGCGCTCAGCCAGCCAAAGAGGCAAAATGCACAAGCCGGGGATCAGCTCGATCCCCCCTGCGTGTTGTCGATCCTACTGTCGCAACCCTTGGTCCGGTCCGATCTTAGACTGGGAATGAACTCTCTATGCTTACACATGGAATGAACTCCGTATGCCTAAGCCAACCCATGAAACGAGCGTGTAGGCACTCAATCGGTCAGAGAGGCAGAATGTGTAAGCTGGGGATCGACCCGGTCCCCTCTTACATGCTATCGATCTTGCTACTGGTCCTGCTATCGTAACCCTCGGTCCGGTCTGATCTTAGACTGGGAATGAACTCCATATGCTTAGACATGGAATGAACTCTGTATGCCTAAGCCAGCCTACGAAATGAGCATGCGAGCACTCAGCCAGCTGGAGAGGCAGAATGAGCAAGCCAGGGATCGACCCCGTCCCTTGCTACGTGCTATCGATCCTACTACTGCAACCCTCGGTTCGATCTGATCTTAGACTGAGAATGAACTCTGTATGCCTAAGTCAACCCATGAAATGAGCGTGCGGGCACTGAACCGGTCGGAGAGGCATAATGCGTAAGTCAGGGATCGGCCTGATCCCCCTCTACGTGCTGTCGATCCTACTACCACAACCCTCGATCCGACTAGGGCTTAGACATGGAATAAACTTCATATCCCTAAGGTAACCCACGAAACGGGCATGCGGGTGCTCAGCCGGCTGGAAAGGCAAAATGCATAAGTTGGGGATCGGCCCAGTCCCCCTGTGTGCTATCGATCTTGCTACCGTAACCCTTGGTCCGGTCCGATCTTAGACTGGGAATGAAATCCATATGTTTAGACTGGGGATGAACTCCGTATGCCTAAGTCAACCCACGAAATGAGCGTACGGACACTCAGCTGATCGGAGAGGCATAATGAGCAAGCCAAGGATCAACCCGATCCCCCTCTGCGTGCTGTCGATCCTGCTGTCGGTCCTGCTACTGTAACCCTCAATCCGGCTGGGGCTTAGACATGGAATGAACTCCGTATGCCTAAGCCAACCCATGAAACGAGTGTGCGGGCACTTAGTCAGAAGGAGAGGTAGAATGCGCAAGCCGGGGATAGGCTCGGTCCCCCCTGCGTGCCACCGATCCTACCACCGTACCCCTTGGTCCGGTCCGATCTTAGATTGGGAATGAACTCCGTATGCTTAGACTGGGGATGAAGTCCATATGCCTAAGTTAACCCATGAAATGAGCGTACAGGCACTCAGCCGAGCAGAGAGGCAGAATGTGCAGGCCGAGGATTAGCCTGGCCCCCCCTGTGTGCTAACGATCTTGCTACTGGTCTTGCTGTCATAACCCTTGGTCCAATCCGATCTTAGACTGGGAATGAACTCTGTATGCTTAGACATGGAATGAACTCCGTATGCCTAAGCCAACCCATGAAACGAGCGTGCAGGCACTGACCCGATCGGAGAGGCATAATGCACAAACCGGGGATCAGCCCGATCCCCCTCTACGTGCTACCAGTCCCGCTGCCATAACCCTCGATCCGACTAGGGCTTAGACATGGAATGAACTCCTTATGCCTAACCCAACCCATTAAACGGACGTGCGGGCGCTCAGCCGGTCGAAGAGACAGATTGTGCAAGTCGGGGATCGGCCTGATCCCCCCTACGTGCTACCAATCCTGCTGTCGCAACCCTCTATTCGGTCTGATCTTAGACTAGGAATGAACTTCGTATGCCTAAGTCAACCCATGAAATGAGTATGCGGGCGTCGAGCTGGCCGGAGAGGCATAATGCGTAAGCGAGGATCGGCCCGATCCCCCTCTGCATTCTATCGGTCTCGCTGCCACAACCCCCGGTCCGGTTGGGGCTTAGACATGGAATACACTCCGTATCCTTAAGCCAACCCACGAAATCGGCGTGCGGGCGCTCAACCGATCGGAGAGGTAGAATGCACAAGCCGGGGATCGGCCTAGTCCCTCCTGCGTGCTGTCGATCCTGCTACCGTAATCGTCGGTCCAGTCCAATCTTAAACTGGGAATGAGCTCTGTATGCTTAGACTAGGGATGAACTCTGTATGCCTAAGTCAACCCACGAAACGAGCGTACAGTCGCTCAGCCGATTAGAGAGGCATAATACGTAAGTCAGGGATCAGCCCGATTTGCCTCTGCGTGCTGTCGATCCCGCTGCCGGTCCTGCTACCACAACCCTCGGTCTGGCTGGGGCATAGACATGGAATGAACTCCGTATGCCTAAGCCAACCCATGAAACGAGCGTGCGGGCACTCAACCGGCCGGAGAGGCAAAATGCGCAAGCCGGGGATCGGCACGGTCCACCCTACGTGCTGTCGATCCCGCTGCCATAACCCTCGGTCCGATCTGATCTTAGACTGGGAATGAACTCCATCTGCTTAGACTGGGGATGAACTTCGTATGCTTAAGTCAACCCACATAATGAGCGTGCAGGCGCTCAGCCGAGCAGAGAGGTAGGATGCGCATGTCGGGGATCAAACAGGTGGTAGGTGGGTTCAAGCACATCTTCATATTTCTGCCATGCCAATGCCATTTTTATGGCTTGTAAATTCATACAATGGTCCCCTAAGCCTTCATGTGAAGTTTCGTGGCAAGACGACCCGTTTTCTATTTTTCATGATTTTCAAAACTTTTTACAGTTCAAGATTTTTTTAAATTTTTTTAGAAAGTGTTTTGTCCACAAATTTGGTAGAGGTGATCCTTGTATTTTTGTTGGCATGCACAAAAACATTTAGCTAAAAACTTGAAGTGGAGAAGATTTTGTGACTGTTTGAAAAAAGTGTCCCCATTTTAGACACTGTAATGGCTACTGGCAGCAAACCTATAAAATCTCAAATGGTCTTTAAGGGGGTGTGAGTTCTTGACGTTTGATGAGGGATGAGGGGCCAATATAAGGGCCAAGTACCAGCACCCATCACACATCATGCGCACACACCCCCTGACCCCCCCAATCGTCGGAACCCCCAATGCCGTCGGTTAGGCTTTCCGACGATGCTCCAACGATGGTGCTCCGGGCGAAAAAAATGCGACACCAGCACATGCCCGAGCCCAGCATGTGCACCGTGGCTTAAAATCTTAGACTGGGAATGAACTCTGTATGCTTAGACATGGAATGAACTCCGTACGCCTAAGCCAACTCACAAAACGAGCGTACGGGCGCTCAGTCGGTCGGAGAGGTAGAATGCGCAAGCTGGGGATCGGCCCGGTCCCCCCTTCATGCTGTCGATCCTTCTACCGCAACCCTCGGTCTAGTTTGATCTTAGACTGGGAATGAATTCCATATGCTTAGACAGGGAATGAACTCCGTACGCCTAAGCCAACTCACGAAACGAGCGTACGGGCGCTTAGCCGGTCGGAGAGGCAGAATGCGCAAGTCGAGGATCGGCCAGGTCCCCCCTGCGTGCTGTTGATCCTGCTATCACAACCCTCGGTCTGGTCTGATCTTAGACTGGGAATGAACTCCGTATACCTAATTCAACCCACGAAATGAGAGTACGGGCACTGAGCCGACCGGAGAGGCATAATGAGCAAGCCAGGGATCGACCCGATCCTCTGCGTGCTGTCGGTCTCGCTTCCACAACCCTCGATCTGGCTGGGGCTTAGACATGGAATGAACTCCCTATGCCTAAGCCAACCCACGAAACGGGCGTGCGGGCAATCAGTCGACTGGAGAGGTAGAATACGCAGGCCGAAGACCGACCCGGTCCCCCATACGTGCTACCGATCCTGCTACTGCAACCCTCAGTCCGGTTCGATCTTAGACTGGGAATGAACTCCGTATGGTTAGACTGGGGATGAACTCCGTATGCCTAAGTCAACCCACAAAACAAGCGTACAGGCGCTCAGCTGACCAGAGAGGCAGGATGCATAAGTCGGGGATCAAACGGGTGGTAGGTGGGTTCAAGCATATCTTCATATTTCTGCCATACCAATGCCATTTTTATTGGTTGTAAATTCATACAATGGTCCCCTAAGCCTTCATGTGACGTTTCGTGGCAAGACTACCCGTTTTATATGTTTCACGATTTTTGAAACTTTTTGCAGTTCGAGATTTTTTTAAAATTGTTTTAGAAAGAGTTTTGTCCCCAAAATTGGTAGAGATGATCCTTGTATTTTCTTTGGCGTGCAAAAAAAAATTCAGCTAAAAACTCGAAGTGGAGAAGATTTTGTAACCGTTTGAAAAAAGTGTCCCCATTTCAGACACTTTAATGGCTACTGGCAGCAAACCTATAAAATCTCAAATGCTCTTTACCGGGGTGTGAGTTCTTGAGGTTTGATGAGGGATAGGGGGCCAATATAAAGGCCAAGTGCCAGCACCCATCGCACATCATGTGCGCACACCCCCCGACCCCCCCGAATCGCCGGAACCCCCAATGCTGTCGGTTAGGCTCTCCGGCGATGGTGCCCCAGGCAAAAAAAATGCGGCACCAGCACATGCTCGAGCCCAGCATGTGCACCATGGCTCAAAATCTTAGACTGGGAATGAACTCCGTATGCTTAGACGTAGAATGAACTCCATACACCTAAGCCAACCCATGAAACGAGCGTGCGGGCGCTCAACGGACCGGAGAGGCAAAATGCACAAGCTGGGGATCGACCCCGTCCCCCCTGCGTGCTGTCAATCTTGCTATCATAACCCTCGGTCCGGTCTGATCTTCCACTGGGAATGAACTCCGTATGCATAAGTCAACCCACAAAACGAGCGTGCGAGCGCTGAGCTGGCTGAAGAGGCATAATGCGCAAGTTGGGGATCAGCTCGGTCCCCCTTTGCGTGCTGCCAGTCCTGCTGCCACAATCCTCGGTCTGACTGGGGCTTAGACATGGACTAAACTCCCTATGCCTAAGCCAACCCACTAAACGGGTGTGCGGGCGCTCAGCCGGCCAGAGAGTCAGTATGCGTAAGTCGAGGATCGACTCGATCCCCCCTGCATACTATCGATCCTACTGCCGCAACCCTCGGTCCGGTACAATCTTAGACTGGGAATGAACTCTGTATCCTTAGACTGGGGATGAACTCCGTATGCCTAAGTCAACCCATGAAATGAGCATACGGGCGGTCAGCCGATCGGAGAGGCATAATGCGTAAGCCGGGGATCAGCCCGATCCCCCTCTGCATGCTACCGATCCCGCTGCCGGTCCTGCTACCACAACCCTCGGTTCGACTAGGGCTTAGACATGGAATGAACTTCATATGCCTAAGCCAACCCACGAACCGAGCATGCGGGCACTGAGCCGGCCGGAGAGGCATAATGCACAAGCTGGGGATCAGCTCGGTTCCCCTCTACGTGCTGTCGGTCCCGTAGCCATAACCCTCAATCCGACTGGGGCTTAGACATGGAATGAACTCCCTATGCCTAAGCCAACCCACGAAACGAGCATGCAGCCACTCAGCCGCCCAGAGAGGCAGAATGCATAAGCCGGGATCGGCTCGATCCCCCCTACGTGCTGTCGATCCTATCGTCGTAACCCTCGATCCAGTCTGATCTTAGACTGGGAATGAACTCTGTATGCTTAGACTGGGGATGAACTCCGTATGCCTAAGTCAACCCATAAAATGAGCATACGGGCGCTCAGTCGATCATAGAGGCTAGTCGGGGAGGCATAATGCGCAAGCCGAGGATCAGCCCGATCCCACTCTACATGCTGTCAATCCCGCTATCGGTCTTGCTGCCATAACCCTCAGTCTGGCTGGGGCTTAGACATGGAATGAACTCCGTATGCCTAAGCCAACCCACGAAACGATTGTGTAGGGCTCAGCCGATCGGAGAGGCAGAATGCACAAGCCAGGGATCAGGCGGGTCCCTCCTGCGTGCTGTCGATCCTACTGTCGCAACCCTCGATCCAGTTCGATCTTAGACTGGGAATGAACTCTGCATGCTTAGACTGGAGATGAACTCTGTATGCCTATGTCAACCCACGAAACAAGCGTACGGGCGCTCAGCTGACCAGAGGGGCAGGATGCACAAGGTAGAAATCGAATGGGTGGTAGGTGGGTTCAAGCACATTTTCATATTTCTGCCATGCCAATGCCATTTTTATGGCTTGTAAATTCAAACAATGGTCCCCTAAGCCTTCATGTGAAGTTTCATGGCAAGTTGACCCGTTTTCTATTTTTCATGATTTTCGAAACTTTTTATGGTTCAGGTTTTTTTAAAATATTTTTAGAAAGAGTTTTGTCCCCAAATTTGGTAGAGATGATCCTTGTATTTTTGTTGGTGTGCATAAAAAACTTTAGCTAAAAACTCAAAGTGGAGAAGATTTTGTGACCGTTTGAAAAAAGTGTCCCCATTTCAGACACTTTAATGGCTACTGGCAGTAAACCTATAAAATCTCAAATGCTCTTTACGAGGGTGTGAGTTCTCGAGGTTTGATGAGGGATAGGGGGCCAATATAAGGGCCAAGTACCAGCACCCATCGCACATCATGTGTGCACAGCCCCGGCCCCCCCAATCGTCAGAACCCCCAATGCCGCTGGTTAGGCTCTCCGGTGATGCTCTGACGATGCTTCGACGATGGTGCCCCGGGCGAAAAAAATGCGGCACCAGCACATGCCCGAGCCTAGCATGTGCACCGTGGCTTAAAATTTTAGACTGGGAATGAACTCCGTATGCTTAGACATGGAATGAACTCTGTATGCCTAAGCCAACCCATGAAACGAGCGTGCATGTGCTCAGCCGACCGGAGAGGCAGAATGTGCAAGCCAAGGATCGAACCGTTCCCCCCTACGTGCTATCGATCCTACTGGCTCAACCTCGATCTGGTCTGATCTTACACTGAGAATGAACTCCGCATGCATAAGTCAACCCAAGAAACGAGCGTGCGGGCATTGAGTCGACCGAAGAGGCATAATACGTAAGTCGAGGATCGGCCCGATCCCCCTCTGCATGCTGCCGGTCCCGCTGCCACAAACCTCGATCTGGCTGGGGCTTAGACATTTAATGAACTCCCTATGCCTAAACCAACCCACGAAATGGGTGTGCGGGTGCTCAGCCGGCCGGAGAGGCAGAATGTGCAAGCTGGGGATCGACCTGGTCCCCCCCGACGTGCTGCCGATCCTACTATCGCAACTTTTTGTCTGTTCCAATTTTAGACTGGGAATGAACTCCATATGCTTAGACATGGAATGAACTCCGTATGCCTAAGCCAACCCATGAAATGAGCGTATGGCACTCAGCAGACCAGAGAGGCAGAATGCATAAGCCGGGGATCAACCCGATCCCCTCTGCATGCTGTCGATCCTGCTGCCGCAATCGGTCCGGTTCAATCTTAGACTAGGAATGAACTCTGTATGCTTAGACTGGGGATGAATTTCGTATGCCTAAGTCAACCCACGAAACTAGCGTGCGGGCGTTCAGCCGACCAAAGAGGCAAGATGCGTAAGCCGAGGATCGAACGGGTGGTAGGTGGGTTCAAGCACATCTTCATATTTCTGCCATGCCAATGCCATTTTTATGGCTTGTAAATTCATACAATGGTCCCCTAAGCCTTCATGTGAAGTTTCGTGGCAAGACGACCTGTTTTTTATTTTTCATGATTTTTGAAACTTTTTACGATTCAGGATTTTTTAAAAATTTTTTAGAAAGAGTTTTGTCTCCAAATTTGGTAGAAGTGATCCTTGTATTTTTGTTGGCATGCACAAAAAAATTCAGCTAAAAACTCGAAGTGGAGAAGATTTTGTGACTTCTTGAAAAAAGTATCCCCATTTTAGACACTTTAATGGCTACTGGCAGCAAACCTATAAAATCTCAAATGCTCTTTAAGGGGGTGTGAGTTTGCAAGGTTTGATGAGGGATAGGGGGCCAATATAAGGGCCAAGTACCAGCACCCATCACACATCATGTGCACACACCCCCTGGCCCCCCAATCACCGAACCCCTATTGTCGTCGGTTAGGCTCTCCGGCGATGCTCCGACGATGGTGCCTCGGGCGAAAAAAATGCGACACCAGCACATGCCCGAGCCCAGCATGTGCACCGTGGCTCAAAATCTTATACTGGGAATGAACTCCGTATGCTTAGACATTGAATGAACTCCGTATACCTAAGCCAACCCATGAAACGAGCGTGCAGGCGCTCAGCTAGCCGGAGAGGTAGAATGCGCAAGCCGAGGATCGACCCAGTCCCCCCTACGTGCTGTCGATCCTACTACCATAACCCTCAGTCTGGACCGATCTTACACTGGGAATGAACTCCGTATGCATAAGTCAACCCACGAAACGAGCGTGCGGGCGTTGAGCCAGCCGAAGAGGCATAATGCACAAGCTGGGGATCGACCCGATCCCCCCTACGTGCTGTCGATCTTGCTATCGCAACCCTCGGTCCGGTATGATCTTACACTGGGAATGAACTCCGTATGCATAAGTCAACCCACAAAATGAGCGTGCAGGCACTGAGCCGATCGAAGAGGCATAATGCACAAGCTGGGGATTAGCCTGGTTTCACTCTGCATGCTATCGGTCCCGTTGCCACTACCTTTGGTCCGACTGGGGCTTAGAAATGGAATGAACTCCCTATGCCTAAGCTAACCCATGAAACGGGCATGTGGGTACTCAGCCGATCGGTGAGGTAGAATGTGTAAGTCAGGGATCGGCTCGATCCCCCTTGAGTGCTACCGATCCTGCTGCCATATCCCTCAATCCGATCTGATCTTAGACTGGGAATAAACTTCATATGCTTAGATTGGGGATGAACTTCGTATGCCTAAGTCAACCACAAAACGAGCGTAAGGCGCTCAGTCGACCGGAGAGGCCAGTCAGAAAGGCATAATGCGTAAGTCGGGGATCAGCCTGGTCCCCCACTGCGTGCTGCTGATCCCGCTATCAGTCCTATTGCCATAACCCTCAGTACAGCTGGGGCTTAGACATGGAAGGAACTCCGTATGCCTAAGCCAACCCAAGAAATGAGCGTGCGGGTGTTGAGCCAACTGGAGAGGCATAATGTGCAAGCGGGGATCGCCCCGTTCCCCCTGTGCGTGCTGTCGCTCCCGCTGCCACAACCCTCGGTCTAGCTGGGGCTTAGACATGGAATGAACTCCCTATGCCTAGGCCAACCCACGAAACGGGCATGCGGGCATTCAACCGGCTGGAGAGGCAAAATGCTAAGCCGGGTATCGACCCGATCCCCCGTGCATGCTATTGATCCTGCTGCCGCAACCCTCGGTCTGGTTCGATCTTAGACTAGGAATGAACTTTGTATGCTTAGACTGGGGATGAACTCCGTATGCCTAAGTCAACCCACAAAACGAGCGTGCGAGCGCTCAGCTGACTAGAGAGGTAGGATGCACAAGCCGAGGATCGAACGGGTGGTAGGTGGGTTCAAGCACATCTTCATATTTTTACCATGCCAATGCAATTTTTATGGCTTATAAATTCATACAATGGTCCCCCAAGCCTTCATGTGAAGTTTTGTGGCAAGATGACCCGTTTTTTATTTTTCATGATTTTTTAAACTTTTTGCGGTTCGAGATTTTTTAAAATTTTTTTAGAAAGAGTTTTATCCCTAAATTTGGTAGAGGTGATCCTTGTATTTTTTTTTGGCATGCACAAAAAAATTCAGCTAAAAACTCAAACCTTAGATTCAGAAACTATACGGCCTTAGGCTTGGAATCTCCTTCTTTATGCCTAAGTCAGCCTAAAACACAAGCGTGCAAACACTAGAACAATGGGAAGGGCTGATTACGCAAGTTAAAGAGAAACAGGATAAGAAGATAGAATTCTGGAAATGCTCTTGTATTCACTAAAACATAAGTGTTTGATGGTGTGCAAATGAGGGTGGAGCAGCCCTCTATTTATAGTTCAGGCTCCAGCTACACTTAATGGAAATATCCCTAGAATAAAGGCTAAAATCAAGGGATTATACAGATTACAATCAATCAGGATGCTAACTCCTGATTTTTAGGGTCAACCAAATCTGTCAGGATTCTCCTGCTGATCCTGCCTGCTTCCAGAAGTTCCCTTGTGTGTCCAGCACCTTGGGCCCTTCTGGATGTGGTGCGGGCAGCTTGTATGCCAAGCCTTGGTCTCACGGGCTGGCGTGCAAGTTGGGCGGGCGTTCTGAACTCGTTTGCTAGGCTTTGTGTGCAGATACCCGCCAGCACGCCTGGTCTACGGGCCTTAACCTCTGGCTCATCTGCTGGTGCACCTGATGTGCCTGGCGCGCTCGCCCAAGGTGTGACATTCTCCCCCACCTGATTGCGTAATGCCCTCGTTGCGTCTTCTGCATGGTACTGCCTGATCTGGTCCCCGAACTGCCATAAGTCATTTGCTAGTTCCCAGCTCGCCTCACTGTCTGGAAGTCCCTTCCAGTGCACCAAGTACTCTTGTCTTGGTTGATAGTTCTTTCGTCTCACTTCCCGATCAGCTATGATGCTATGGACCTCCTTCTCATATGAGGCGTTTGCTCCCAATGGTGCACGCTTTGACTCTACTCATCCTGGATCTCTCTCATCCTCATGGAACGGCTTAAGCATGCTCACATAGAACAACGAGTGTACCCTCAGCTTGGGTGGCATATCCAGCTTGTAGGCAACCTTGCCTACCCTCTTGACTACTCGAAAAGGTCCCTTATACCTCCAGACTAGGCTTTTGTACAGCCCCTTGTGGTGCACAATGGGATGTAGCTTCACCAACACCAAGTCTCCAACCTGGAACTGCACGTCCCACCTATTCTGGTCTGCCCACTTCTTTGACCTCTTGGCCGCCTTGTGTAGACAAACTCTGGCCAAGTTAGTTTGCTCCTGCCATGCCTTGGCAAACTTGTATGCTGCTAGATTTGGCCCTGTATAACCTGTAGCAATCAAACCGGGTGTTAGTGGTTATTGCCCTGTCACAACCTCCTTCTCATATGAGGCCCTTGCTCCCAATGGTGCACGCTTTGACTCTACCCATCCTGGATCTCTCTCATCCTCATGGAATGGCTTAAGCATTTTCACATGGAACAGCGAGTGTACCCTCAGCTTGGGTGGCATATCCAGCTTGTAGGCAACCTTGCTTACCCTCTTGACTACTCGAAAAGGTCCCTTATACCTCCAGACTAGGCTTTTGTACAGCCCCTTGTGGTGCACAATGGGATGTAGCTTCACCAACACCAAGTCTCCAACCTGGAACTGCACGTCCCACCTATTCTGGTCTGCCCACTTCTTTGAACTCTTGGCCGCCTTGTGTAGACAAACTCTGGCCAAGTTAGTTTGCTCCTGCCATGCCTTGGCAAACTTGTATGCTGCTAGATTTGGCCCTATATAACTTGTAGCAATCAAACCGGGTGTTAGTGGTTATTGCCCTGTCACAACCTCAAATGGGCTCTGGTTCGTTGCCTCGTTCCTTTGCAAGTTGTAGGAAAACTGTGCAATATCTAGCAGCTTTGGCCAGTCCCTTTGTGTGGCACTCACATAGTGCTTGAGGTAAACCTCCAATAGTCCATTTACTCGCTCTGTCTGCCCATCGGTTTGTAGATGCATGCTGGTGGAAAAGTTCAAGTCTGACCCCAACAACTTGAACAACTCAGTCCAGAACCTACCCGTGAAACGCCTATCCTGATCACTAATAATGGTCCTCGACACTCCCCAATACTTAACCAGGTTCTTCAGGAACAATCAAGCTGCCTCCTCGATTGGGCACTCCTTGGTTGCTGGAATGAAGATTCCATACTTGGAAAACCTGTCCACCACTACCATGATGCTTCCAAACCCTTCTGCTTTGGGTAGACCAATTATAAAGTCCAGAGAAACACTCTCCCATGGTCGCTCTAGCACTAGCAATGGCTCTAAAAGACCGCCTGGTTTCTTGCCTTCATCCAGGATGGCGTGTATCTTGCCTTCATCCATGCGTATCCTGCCACCTCCCACTATGTGGCCAAGGAACGAGATCTCCTGTTGGGCGAATGAGCACTTCTCCCTCTTGACAAACAGCTTGTGTGCTTGAAACACCTTGAACACCTATCTCAAGTGGTCTACATGCTCTCCCAAAGTCTGGCTGTAGATCACAATGTCATCTAAATAAACCACAACAAACTGATCAAGGAATGACTGAAGTACCTTATTCATAAGGGTGCAGAATGTTACTGGGGCATTCGTAAGTCCGAAAGGCATCACCAAGAACTCATACGAACCATACCGAGTGACACATGCTATCTTTGGCTCATTTCCCTCTGCGATCTTGACTTGATAGTACCCTGACCTCAAATCCAGCTTGGTGAACCACCTTGTGCTCCCAAGTTGATCGAACAAGTCCGCAATGAGTGGGATGGGGTACTTGTTCTTGATGGTCAGCTTGTTCAAAGCCCGGTAGTCTATGCACAGCTGCAATGACCCATTATGCTTGTGCTGGAATAGAATTAGTGCACCATAGGGTGCCTTCGATGGCCTAATGAAGCCAGCATCAACTAACTCTTTGAGCTGCTTCCTTAACTCCTCCAACTCTGGTGGAGACATTCGATAAGCTGCCCTAGCTGACGGCTTGGCCTCGGACACCAGCTCGATCTTGTGGTCCACCTCCCTCTTAGGTGGTAGCTTGTTAGGCAGCTTTGCGGGCATCACATCACTAAAGGTCTTTAGCACCTTTAGCACCTCCAAGGGTGACTCGATCTCCTTCTCCCTTGGCTCATCATATTTCAGGGTTGCCAAGAAGGTGTCTTATTGTCTGCTTACAGCCTTGGCAAATTGGATGGTTGACACCACCTGTGACCCAACTCCAGACCCTTTCCTCAATGGCACTAGGCATTGGCACCGTGCATCCAAGATGCAAACAAAATCGACAAAAGGCATAAGGAAAGCGTTAATCTGAACAAGGAAATCCAACCCAATCACAAACTCATAGTCGTTAAGGGGTATTACCTTTATGGTCTCCTTGCCTTTCCAGTCTCCAAGCTGTAACTCCACTCCCCGCGTTACTCCAATGGCTGGAACTTCCTTAGAGTTCACTGTTTTAATGGTACCAGTCCCTTTTTGCACCATTAGTCCGAGCTTTCAGGCTCCATCACCTGAAATAAAAAGATGTGAGGCACTTGTGTCCACCAGTGCACTCACCTTCTAACCTGCAACCATTAGATCTGCAAACATCAAGCCCTTTGGCTTGCGGTTCCCCTTACTCTGGACAGCATTGAGCACCAATGACCCAAGCTTTGCTGCCCCTAACTCTAGCTCCTCGTTAGACTCCTTGTCTACAGCAGCCAGCTTGCCCTTCTGCGGGTAATTGTGCGCTATGTGGCTCCTTCCACATAGGTAGCATGCTAGTGGCTCTCGATCCCCCTTTGCTTTCCACTTGCTTGCTGGTGGCTTCCTCTCACCATCCTTGGTTGAACGGTCTCGATCCCCATCCTTGGACTCCCGGTCATGATCCTTCCCCTTGGACTGCTTCTTCCAATCCCTATCGTCCCTGCCCTTACCCTTGGGCTTGGAAGACTCGAACTTGTTTAGAGGCTTGAACTCTATCAAGGCCTCGATAGTAGTCATGGCTTTAGCCAAGTCATGAACTCCCCTCCTTTGTAGCTCATGCTTCACCCATGGCTTCAGCCCATCCATGAAAGCAAATAAGGCATCCTTCTCGCCTAGATCCGAGATCTATAGCATTAGTTCAGAGAATTTCTGGACATACTCCCTTATGTCCCCTTGCTGGCTCAGCCTACGTAACTTTGCCCACCCCTCATCATCGGCATACTTCGAGTAAAATTGTTCTCTGAACTCCTTTTGGAACTCTGCGCAGGTTCCACTCTTGGTGTTCCCATGCCTAACATCATCACACCTGCGCCTCTACCACAATAAGGCTACATCTGTGAGATACATAGCAGCGGTGCTTACCTTTATCGCCTCGTCTTGCATTCCCATGGCCTGGAAGTACTGCTCCATACCCCAAAGGTAGTTGTCTACTTCCTTAGCCGCCCTAGTCCCCTTGAACTCCTTAGGCTTGGGGACATCCAATCTGGACTTGGACACTGCAGCAAACATGCCATTCCCAATGGCAGTCTTGCAAGCAACAAGCTCACCGGTAAGCTCTTCCATCCACTGGCACATGGCCTCCATGCCATCATGCAAGGTCAGCACTTCAGCCTCCAAGGCCTTATTCTTCTGGGTGATCATGTCCATGCCTTTGTTGAGAGCAGCTTCCAGCTCACTTTGGATCTCCTCTCCCATGGAGTCTAGCGATGCAATGTGAGTCTCTACCTCCTCAAGCTTCTCCCCCATGTCGCCCATGGTCACCTCCACCTTGGCCAGCCTACCATCCATGGTAGACCAGGTATCTCTAGAACTGGCTTTCTTGCCTCTTCCACGCCCATGCTCCTGGGCCTCTAGTTGTTGGCTAGCAACATTGCTTTGGGATGCCATCTCCTCAACCACGATCTAACCTACACAACACAAACACGCAGAATCAAACTTGCTCTGATACCAATTGTCACGGGCTCTGACCTTAGACTCAGAATTCGTGTGGCCTTAGGCTTGGAATCTCCTCCTTTGTTTTAAGTAAGCTTAAAACACAATTATGCGGGCGCTAGAACAATGGGAAGGGCTAATTACGCAAGTTAAAGAGAAACAGGATGAACAAGATAGAATTTTGGAAATGCTCTTGTATTCACTGAAATAGAAGTGTTTGATGGTGTACAAATGCGGGTGGAGCAGCCCTCTATTTATAGTTGAGGCTCTAGCTACAACTTAATGGTAATATCCCTAGAATAAAGGCTAAAATCATGGGATTACAATCAATCAGGATGCTAACTCCTGATTTTCAGTGTCAACCAAATCTTCCAGGATGCTCCTGTTGATCCTGCCTGCTTCTAGAAGCTTTCCTTGCGTGTCCAGCTCCTTGGGCCCTTCTGGATGTGGTGCACGCAGCTTGTATGCCAGGCCTTGGTCTCACGGGCTGGCCTGCAAGTCAGGCGGGCATTCTAAACTCGTTTGATAGGCTTTGCGCATAGATACCCGCCAGCACACCTGGTCTATGGGCCTTAACTTCTGGCTCACCTGCTGGTGTGCCTGATGTGCCTGGGGCACCCACCCAGGGCGTGACACTTGAACCCACCTACCACCCGTTCAATCCCCAGCTTACGTATCCTGCCTCTCTGGTCGGCTGAGCGCCCGCACGCTCGTTTCATGGGTTGACTTAGGCATATGGAGTTCATCCCTAGTCTAAGCATACGGAGTTCATCCCTAGTCTAAGCATACGAAGTTTATTCCCAGTCTAAGATCGGATCGGACCAAGGGTTGTGGTAGTAGGATCGACAGCATGCAGGGGGGCTGTGCTGATCCCTGGCTTGTGCATTCTACCTCTCCGGCCGACTGAGCGGCCGCACACTCATTTCATGGGTTGGCTTAGGCATAGGGAGTTCATTCCATGTCTAAGCCCCAACCAGACTGAGGGTTGTGGCTGCAAGACCGGCAGCGAGATCGGCAGCACGTAGAAGGGGATCGGGCTGATCCCCAGCTTGCGCATTATGCCTCTCTGGTCGGCCTTTCTGGCCGACTGAGCGCCCGTACGCTTGTTTCATAGGTTGACTTAGGCATACGAAGTTCATCCCCAGTCTAAGCATATGGAGTTCATTCCCAGTCTAAGATCAGATCGGACCGAGAGTTGTGGCAGTAGGATCGACAGCATGTAGGGGGAGATCAGGCCCGATAGTCTATGCACAGCCGCAACGACCCATCATGCTTACGCTGGAATAGAACCGGTGCACCATAAGGTGCCTTCGATGGCCTGATAAAGCCAGCATTAACTAACTCTTTGAGCTACTTCCTTAACTCCTCCAACTCTAGTGGAGACATTCGGTAAGGGGCTCTAGCTGGCGGCTTGGCCTCGGACACTAGCTCGATCTTGTGGTCCACCTCCGTCTTAGGTGGTAGCTTGCTAGGCAGCTTTGCGGGCATCACATCACTAAAGGTCTTCAGCACCTTTAGCACCTCTAAGGGTGACTCGATCTCTTTCTCCCTTAGCTCATCATATTTCAGGGTTACCAAGAAGGTGTCTTCTTGTCTGCTTACCGCCTTGGCAAATTGGATGGCTGACACCACCCACGACCCAACTCCAGACCCTCTCCTCAATGGTACTAGGCATTGGCACCGTGCATCCAAGATGCAAACACAATCGGCACAAGGCACAAGGAGGGCATTAATTTGAACAAGGAAATCCAACCCAATCACAAACTCATAGTCGTCAAGGGGTATTACCTCTATGGTCTCCTTGCCTTTCCAGTCTCCAAGCTACAACTCCACTCCCCGCGTTACTCCAATGGATGGAACTTCCTTGGAGTTCATTGTTTTAATGGTACCAGTCCCTTTCTGCACCTTTAGTCTGAGCTTTTGGGCTCCATCACCTAAAATAAAAAGATGTGGGGCACCTGTGTCCACCAGTGCGCTCACCTTCTAACCTATAACCATTAGATCTGCAAACATCAAGCCCTTTGGCTTGCGGCTCCCCTTACTCTGGACAGCATTGAGCACTAACGACCCAAGCTTTGCTGCCCCTGACTCTAGCTCCTCATCAGATTTTTGTCTACAACAGCCAGGTTGCCCTTCTACGGGTAATTGCACGCTATGTGGCTCCCTTCACATAGGTAGCATGCTAGTGGCTCTCGATCCCCCTTTGCTTTCCAGTTGCCTGCTGGTGGCTTTCTCTCGCCATCCTTGGTTGAACGGTCTCGATCCCCATCCTTGGACTCCCGGTCATGGTCCTTCCCTTTGGACTGCTTCTTTCGGTCCCTATCATCCCGGCCCTTACCATTGGGCTTGGTAGACTCGAACTTGTTCAGAGGCTTGAACTCTATCAAGGCCTCGACAGTAGTCATGGCTTTAGCCAAGTCATGAACTCCTCTCTGTTATAGCTCATGCTTCACCCACGGCTTCAGCCCATCCATGAAAGCAAATAAGGCATCCTTCTCACCTAGATTCGAGATCTGTAGCATTAGTTCAGAGAATTTCTGAACATACTCCCTTATGTCCCCTTGCTGGCTAAGTCGGTGTAACTTTGCCCGTGCCTCATCATTGGCATACTTCGGGTAAAATTGTTCTCTAAACTCCTTTTGGAACTTTGCCCAGGTTCCAATCTTGGCGCTCCCACGCCTGACATCATCATACTTGCGCCTCCACCACAATAAGGCTACATCGGTGAGATACATAGCAGCGGTGCTTACCTTTATCGCCTCGTCTTACATGCCCATGGCTTGGGAATACTGCTCCATACCCCAAAGGTAGTTGTCTACTTCCTTAGCCACCCTAGTCCCCTTGAACTCCTTAGGCTTGGGGACATCCAATCTGGATTTGGACACTCCGGCAAACAAACGAGCTCATTGGTAAGCTCTTCCATCCACTGGCGCATGGCCTCCATGCCATCGCGCAAAGTCAGCACTTCAACCTCCGAGGCCTTATTCTTCTGGGTGATCACGTCCATGCCTTTGTTGAGAGCAATTTCCAGCTCACTTTGGATCTCCTCCCCCATGGAGTCTAGCGATGCAATGTGAGTCTCTACCTCTTCAAGCTTCTCCCCCATGTCACCCATGGTCACCTCCACCTTGGCTAGCCTACCATCCATGGTAGACCAGATATCTCTAGAACCGACTTTTTTGCCTCTTCCACACCCATGCTCTTGGGCCTCTGGTTGTTGGCTAGCAACGTCGCTTTGGGATGCCATCTCTTCAATCATGATCTAACCTGCACAACACAAACACACAGAATCGAACTTGGTCTGATACCAACTGTCACGGGCTTTAACCTTAGACTCAGAAACTGTGCAGCCTTAGGCTTGGAATCACCTCTTTTATGCCTAAGTCAGCCTAAAACACAAGCGTGCGGGCACTAGAACAAAAGGAAGGGCTGATTATGCAAGTTAAAGAGAAACAGGATAAGAAGATAGAATTCTAGAAATGTTCTTGTATTCACTGAAACAGAAGTGTTTGATGGTGTACAAATGAGGGTGAAGCAACCCTCTATTTATAATTGAGGCTCCAGCTACACTTAATGGCAATATCCCTAGAATAAAGGCTAAAATCAAGGGATTATATAGATTACAATCAATCAACATGCTAACTCCTGATTTTCAGGGTCAACCAAATTTGCCAGGATGCTCTTGTTGATCCTGCCTGCTTCTAGAAGCTTCCCTTGCATGTCCAGCACCTTGGGCCCTTCTGGATGTGGTGCGGGCAGCTTGTATGCCAGGCCTTGGTCTCACGGGCTGGCCTACAAGTTGGGCGGGCGTTCTGAACTCGTTTGCTAGGCTTCGCACACAGATACCCACCAGCACACCTGGTCTGCGGGCCTTAACCTCTGGCTCGCCCGTTGGTGCGCCTAATATGCCTAGCGCACCCACCCAGGGTGTGACAATTAGACATGGAATGAACTCCCTATGCCTAAGCCAACACATGAAACATGCGTGCGAGCGCTCTGCTGGCCGGAGAGGCAGAATACACAAGCCGGGGATCGCTCGATCCCCCCTGCGTGCTGCCGATCCTGCTGTCGCAACCCTCGGTCCGATTTGATCTTAGACTGGGAATGAGCTCTGTATGCTTAGACTGGGGATGAACTCCCTATGCCTAAGTCAACCCACGAAACGAGTGTGCAGGCGCTCAGCCGACCAGAGAGGTAGGATGCGCAAGCCGGGGATCGAACGGGTGGTAGGTGGGTTCAAGCACATCTTCATATTTCTGCCATGCCAATGCCATTTTTATGGCTTGTAAATTCATACAATGGTCCCCTAAGCCTTCATGTGAAGTTTCGTGGCAAGACGACCTGTTTTCTATTTTTCACGATTTTTGAAACTTTTTACGGTTCGAAATTATTTAAAATTTTTTTACAAAGAGTTTTGTCCCCAAATTTGGTAGAGGTGATCCTTGTATTTTTGTTGGCATGCACAAAAACATTCAGCTAAAAACTCAAAGTGGAGAAGATTTTGTGACTGTTTGAAAAAAGTGTCCCCATTTCAGACACTTTAGTGGCTACTGGTAGCAAACCTATAAAATCTCAAATGCTATTTAAAGGGGTGTAAGTTCTCGAGGTTTGATGAGGGATAGGGGGCCAATATAAGGGCCAAGTACCAGCACCCATCGCACATCATGTACGTACACCCCCGACCCCCCAATCGTCGGAACCCCCAATGCCACCGATTTGGCTCTCCGACGATGCTCCGACGATGGTGCCCCGGGCGAAAAAAATGTGGCACCAACCGTGGCTCAAAATCTTAGACTGGGAATAAACTCCATATGCTTAGACATGGAATGAACTTCGTATGCCTAAGCCAACCCACGAAATGAGCGTGCCGGCACTCAGCCGACCGGAGTGGCAGAATGCGCAAGTCAGGGATCGGCCCGGTCCCCCTCTGCGTGCTGTCGGTCCCGCTGCCACAACCCTTGGTCTGGCTGGGGCTTAGACATGGAATGAACTCCCTATGCCAAAGCCAACCCATGAAACGGATGTGCGGGCGCTCAGTCGGCCGGAGAAGTAGAATGCGCAAGCCGGGGATCGGCCCGATCCCCCTGCGTGCTATCGATCCTGTTGCCGTAACCTTCGGTCCGGTTCGATCTTAGACTGGGAATGAACTCCGTATGCTTAGACTGGGGATGAACTCCGTGTGTCTAAGTCAACCCACGAAACGAGTGTGCGGGCGCTCAGTCGATCGGAGAGGCCAACCGGAGAGGCATAATGCACAAGTCGAGGATCAACCCGGTCCCTCTCTGTATGCTGTCCATCCCGCTATCGGTCCTACTGCCACAACCCTCGGTCTGACTGGGGCTTAGACATGGAATGAACTCCGTATGCCTAAGCCAACCCACGAAACGAGCATGCAGATGCTCAGTCAGTCGGAGAGGCAGAATGCGCAAGCCGAGGATCGACCCGGTCCCCCCTTGCGTGCTACCGATCCTACTGTCGCAACCTTCGGTCCGATTCAATCTTAGACTGGGAATGAACTCCGTATGCTTAGACATGGAATAAACTCTGTATGCCTAAGCCAACCCATGAAACGCGAGTGTGGGTGCCGACCGGAGAGGTAGAATGCGCAAGCCATGGATCGGCCCGATCCCCCCTTGTGAGCTGTCGATCCTACTACTGGTCTTGCTACCACAACCCTCGGTCCGGTCCTATCTTAGACTGGGAATGAACTCCATATGCTTAGACATGGAATGAACTTCGTTTGCCTAAGCCAACCCATGAAACAAGCGTGCGGGCGCTCAGTCGGTCCCCTCTGCGTGCTGTCGATCCTGTTGCCACAACCCTCGGTCCGGTCCGATCTTAGATTGGGAATGAACTTTGTATGCCTCAGTCAACCCATGAAATGAGCGTGCGGGCACTGAGCCGATCGAAGAGGCATAATGCACAAGCCGAGGATTAGCTCAGGCCCCCTCTGCATGCTGTCAGTCCCGCTGCCACAACCGTCGGTCCAACTGGGGCTTAGACATGGAATGAATTCCCTATGCCTAAGCCAACCCACGAAACGGGCGTGCGGACTTTCAGTCGACCGAAGAGGTAAAATACGTAAGCCAGGGATCGATCCGATCCCCCTTACGTGCTGCTGATCTTGCTGTCGCAACCCTCGGTCTGGTTTGATCTTAGACTGGGAATGAACTCCGTATGCTTAGATTGGCGATGAACTCCGTATGCCTAAGTCAACCCATGAAACGAGCGTGCGGGCACTCAGTCGACCAGAGAGGCAGGATGCGCAAGCCGGGTTCAAGCACATCTTCATATTTGTGCCATGCCAATGCCATTTTTAAGGCTTGTAAATTCATACAATGGTCCCCTAAGCCTTCATGTGAAGTTTCGTGGCAAGACGACCCGTTTTATTTTTTTCATGATTTTTAAAACTTTTTACGGTTCGGGATTTTTTAAACTTTTTTTAGAAAGAGTTTTGTCCCCAAATTTGGTAGAGGTGATCCTGGTATTTTTGTTGGCATGCACAAAAAAATTCAGCTAAAAACTCAAAGTGGAGAAGATTTTGTTACCCTTTGAAAAAAGT
Source organism: Durio zibethinus (assembly GCF_047325235.1). Lineage (NCBI taxonomy): Eukaryota > Viridiplantae > Streptophyta > Magnoliopsida > Malvales > Malvaceae > Durio > Durio zibethinus. The sequence continues at coordinate 10,173,362 of NC_143168.1, read as the reverse complement.
GTCCCTATTTCAGACACTTTAATGGCTACTGACAGCAAACCAATAAAATCTCAAATGCTCTTTAAGGGGGTGTGAGTTCTTGAGGTCTGATGAGGGATAAGGGCCCAATATAAGGGCCAAGTACCAGCACCCATCGCACATCATGTGCGCACACCCCCTGGCCCCCCCAATCGCCAGAACCCCCAATACCGCCAGTTAGGCTTTTCGACGATGCTTCGACGATGGTGCCCCGGGTGAAAAAAATGTGGCAACAGCACATGTTCGAGTCCAGCATGTACACCGTGGCTCAAAATCCTAGACTGAGAATGAACTCCGTATGCTTAGACATGGAATGAACTCCGTATGCCTATGCCAACCCACGAAACGAGCGTGCGGGCGCTCAGCCGGCTGGAGAGGTAGAATGCGCAACTGAGGATCGACCTGATCCCCCCTGTATGTTGTCGATCCTGCTATTGCAACCCTCAGTCTGATCTGATCTTATACTGGGAATGAACTTCATATGCATAAGTCAACCCATGAAACGAGCGTACGGGCACTGAGCCAGTCAAAGAGGCATAATGCGCAAGTCGAGGATCAGCCTGGTCCCCCTCTGTGTGCTGTCGATCCTGCTACCACAACCCTCAGTCCAGCTAGGGCTTAGACATGGAATGAACTCCCTATGCCTAAGCCAACCCACGAAACAGGCGTGCGGGCACTCAGTCGGCCGGAGAGGCAGAATGCGTAAGTCGGGGATCGGCCTAGTCCCCCCTGCGTACTGTCGATCCTGCTGTCGCCACCCTCGGTCTGATCCGATCTTAGACTGGGAATGAACTCCGTATGCTTAGATTGGGGATGAACTCTATATGCCTAAGTCAACCCATGAAACGAGTGTACGAGTGCTCAGTTGATCAGAGAGGCCGTCCGGAGAGGCATAATGCGCAGTCGGGGATCAGTTTGATCCCCCTTTACGTGCTGCCGATCCCGCTGTCGGTCCTGCTGCCACAACCCTTGGTCTGACTGGGGCTTAGACATGGAATGAACTTCGTATGCCTGAGCCAAACCTTGAAACGAGCGTGCGGGTGCTGAGCCGACAGGAGAGGCATAATGCGCAAGTCGGGCATCGGCCCGATCCCCCTCTGCGTGCTATCGATCCCGCTACCACAACCCTCGGTCCAGCTAGGGCTTAGACATGAAATGAACTCCCTATGCCTAAGCCAACCCACGAAACGGGCGTGCGGGCGCTCAATCGGCTGGACAGGTAGAATGCGTAAGCCGAGGATCGGCTCGGTCCCCCCTGCGTGCCGCCGATCCTACTGCCACAACCCTCGGTCTGGTCCGATCTTAGACTAGGAATGAACTCTGTATCTTAGACTGGGGATGAACTCCTTATGCCTAAGTCAACCCATGAAACGAGCTTGCGGGCGCTCAGCCGACCAGAGCGACAGGATGCACAAGCCAGGGATCGAACGGGTGGTAGTTGGGTTCAAGCACATCTTTATATTCCTGCCCTGCCAATGCCATTTTTATGGGTTGTAAATTCATACAATGGCCCCCTAAGCCTTCATGTGAGGTTTTGTGGCAAGACGACCCATTTTCTATTTTTCACAATTTTTGAAACTTTTTGTGGTTCAGGATTTTTTGAAATTTTTTTAGAAAGGGTTTTGTCCCCAATTTTGGTAGGTGTGATCCTTTTATTTTTGTTGGCATGTACAAAAAAATTTAGCTAAAAACTGGAAGTGGAGAAGATTTTGTGACCCTTTGAAAAAGCGTCCCCATTTCAGACACTTTAATAGCTACTGGCAATAAACCTATAAAATCTCAAATGCTCTTTAAGGGGGTGTGAGTTCTTGAGGTTTGATGAGGGATAGGGGGCCAATATAAGGGCCAAGTACCAGCACCCATCGCACATCATGTGCGTACCCCCCCGGCCCCCCAATCGTCGGAACCCCAAATGCCGTCGGTTAGGCTCTCCGATGATGCTCCGGTGATGCTCCGATGATGGCGCCCCGGGCAAAAAAAATACGACACCAGCACATGCTCGAGCCCAGCATGTGCACCGTGGCTCAAAATCTTAGACTGAGAATAAACTCTGCATGCTTAGACATGGAATGAACTCCGTATGCCTAAGCCAACCCATGAAATGAGCGTGCGGGCGCTCAGTCGGCCGAAGAGGTAGAATGTGCAAGCCGAGGATCAATCCGATCCCCCTCTGCGTGCTGCCGGTCCTGCTGCCACAACCCTCGGTCCAGCTGGGGCTTAGACATGGAATGAACTCTGTATGCCTAAGCTAAGCCACGAAATGGCCGTGCGGGCGCTCAGCTGGTCAGAGAGGCAGAATGCGAAAGCTGAGGATCGGCCTGATCCCCCCTGCGTGCTACCGGTCCTGCTGTCTTAACCCATGGTCCAGTATGATCTTAGACTGGAAATGAACTCCGTATGCTTAGACTGGGGATGAACTCCGTATGCCTAAGTCAACCCATGAAACAAGCATACGGGTGCTCAGTCGGTCGGAGAGGCGTAATGCGCAAGCTGGGGATCAGCCTGCTCCCCCTCTACGTGCTGTTGATCTCGCTGTCGGTCCTGCTACCACAACCCTCGGTCCGGTTGGGGCTTAGACATGGAATGAACTCCGTATGCCTAAGCCAACCAACGAAATGAGCGTGCGGGCATTCAGTCGGCTGGAAAGGCAGAATGCAAAAGTCGGGGATCGGCCCGACCCCCCCTGTGTGCTGCCGATCCCGCAACTACAACCCCGGGTCCGATTTGATCTTAGACTGGGAATGAACTCCGTATGCTTAGACTGGGGATGAACTCCGTATGCCTAAGTCAACCCACGAAATGAGCGTGCTGGTGCTCAGCCAACCAGATAGGCAGGATACGCAAGCCAGAGATCGAACGGGTGGTAGGTGGGTTCAAGTGTCATGCCCTGGGCGGGCGCGCCAGGCACATCAGGTGCACCAGCAGGCGAGCCAGAAGTTAAGTCCCGCAGACTAGGCATGCTGGTGGGTATCGACGCGTAAAGCCTAGCAAACGAGTTCAGAATGCCCGCCCGACTTGCAGGCCAGCCCATGAGACCAAGGCCTGGCATACAAGCTGCTCGCACCCCATCCAGAAGGGCCCAAGGTGTTGGACACACAAGGGAAGCTTCTAGAAGCAGGTAGGATCAGCAGGAGCATCTTGGCAGATTTGGTTGACCCTGAAAATCAGGAGTTAGCATCCTGATTGATTGTAATCCCATGATTTTAGCCTTTATTCTAGGGATATTGCCATTAAGTTGTAGCTGGAGCCTCAACTATAAATAGAGGGCTGCTTCACCCTCATTTGTACACCATCAAACACTTCTGTTTCAGTGAATACAAGAGCATTTCCAGAATTCTTTCTTGTTCATCCTATTTCTCTTTAACTTGTGTAATCAGCCCTTTCCATTGTTCTAGTGCCTGCATGCTTGTGTTTTAGGCTGACTTAGGCACAAAGGAGGAGATTCCAAGCCTAAGGCCGCATGGATTCTGAGTCTAAGGTTAGAGCCCGTGACAGTTGGTATCAGAGCAAGTTTGATTCTGCGTGTTTGTGTTGTGCAGGTTAGATCGTGGTTGAGGAGATGGCATCCCAAAGTGACGTTGCTAGCCAACAACCAGAGGCCAGGAGTATGGGAGTGGAAGAGGCAAGAAAGCTGGTTTTAGAGATATCTGGTCTACCATGGACGGTAGGCTGGCCAAGGTGGAGGTGACCATAGGCGACATGGGGGAGAAGCTTGAGGAGGTAGAGACTCACATTGCATCGCTAGACTCCATGAGGGAGGAGATCCAAAGTGAGCTGGAAGCTGCTCTCAACAAAGGCATGGATGTGATCACCCAGAAAAATAAGGCCTTGGAGGCTGAAGTGCTGACCTTGCACGATGGCATGGAGGCCATGCGCCAGCGGATGGAAGAGCTTACTGGTGAGCTTGTTGCTTGCAAGACTACCATTAGGAATGGCATGTTTGCTGGAGTGTCCAAGTCCAGATTGGATGTCCCCAAGCCTAAGGAGTTCAAGGGGACTAAGGCGGCTAAGGAAGTAGACAACTACCTTTGGGGTATGGAGCAGTACTTCCAGGCTATAGGCATGCAAGATGAGGTGATAAAGGTAAGCACCGCTACTATGTATCTCACTGATGTAGCCTTATTGTGGTGGAGGCGCAGGTGTGATGATGTCAGGCATGGGAGTGCCAAGATTGGAACCTGGGCAGAGTTCCAAAAGGAGTTCGAAGAACAATTTTACCCGGAGTATGCTGATGATGAGGCACAGGCAAAGTTACGCAGGCTAAGCTAGTAAGGGGACATAAGGGAGTATGTCTAGAAATTCTTTGAACTGATGCTACAGATCTCGGATCTAGGAAAGAAGGATGCCTTATTTGCTTTCATGGATGGGTTGAAGCCGTGGGTGATGCATGAGCTACAAAGGAGGGGAGTTCATGACTTGGCTAAAGCCATGACAACTGTCGAGGCCTTGATAGAGTTCAAGCCTCTGAACAAGTTCGAGTCTTCCAAGCCCAAGGGTAACGACAGGGACAATAGGGATCGAAAGAAGCAGTCCAAGGGGAAGGATCGTGATCAGGAGTCCAAGGATGGGGACCAAGACTGTTCAACCAAGGATGGTGAGAGGAAGCCACCAGCAGGCAAGTGGAAAGCAAAAGGGGACCGAGAGCCACTAGCATGCTACCTATGTGGAGGGAGCCACATAGCGCGTAATTGCCCGCAGAAAGGCAAGCTGGCTGCTATAGACAAGGAGTCTGACAAGGAGCCAAAGTCAGGGACAGCAAAGCTTGGGTCATTGGTGCTCAATGCTATCCAGACTAAGGGGAGCCGTAAGCCAAAGGGCTTGATGTTTACGGATCTGATGGTTACGAGTCAGAAGGTGAGCGGACTAGTGGACACAGGTGCCTCACATCTTTTTATTTCAAGTGATGGAGCCCAAAAGCTCAGACTAAAGGTGCAGAAAGGGACTGGTACCATTAAAACGGTGAACTCCAAAGAGGTTCCAGCCATTGGAGTAGCACGGGGAGTGGAGTTACAGCTTGGAGACTGGAAAGGCAAGGAGACCATTGAGGTAATACCCCTTGACGACTATGAGTTTGTGATTGGGTTGGATTTCCTTGTTCGGATTAATGCCCTCCTTGTGCCTTTTGCCGATTGTGTTTGCATCTTGGACGCACGGTGCCAATGCCTAGTGCCATTGAAGAGTGGGTCTGGAGTTAGGTCGCGGGTGGTGTCAGCCATCCAATTTGCCAAGGCGGTAAGCAGACAAGAATACACCTTTTTGGCAGCCCTGAAATATGATGAGCCAAGGGAGAAGGAGATCGAGTCACCCTTGGAGGTGCTAAAGGTGCTGAAGACCTTTAGTGATGTGATGCCCGCAAAGCTACTTAGCAAGCTACCACCTAAAAGGGAGGTGGACGACAAGATCGAGCTGGAGTCCGAGGCCAAGCCACCAGCCAAAGCCCTTTACCAAATGTCTCCATCAGAGTTGGAGGAGTTAAGGAAGTAGCTCAAGGAGTTAGTTGATGCTGGCCATCGAAGGCACCCTATGGTGCACCGATTCTATTCTAGCGCAAGCATGATGGGTCATTGCGGCTGTGTATACACTACTGGGCTTTGAACAAGCTGACCATCAAGAAAAGTACCCTATCCCACTCATTGTGGACTTGTTCGATCAACTTGGGAGTGCAAGGTGGTTCACCAAGCTGGATTTGAGGTCAGGCTACTATCAAGTCAAGATCATGGAGGGAGATGAGCCAAAGACAACATGTGTCACTCGGTATGGTTCGTATGAGTTCTTGGTGATGCCTTTCAGACTCATGAATGCCCCAGCAACATTCTGCACCCTTATGAACAAGGTACTTCAGTCATTCCTTGATCGGTTTGTTGTGGTTTATTTGGATGACATTGTGATCTACAGCCAGACTTTGGGAGAGCATGTAGACCACTTGAGATAGGTGTTCGAGGTGTTGTGGGCGCACAAGCTGTTTGTCAAGAGGGAGAAGTGCTCATTCGCCTAGCAGGAGATCCCGTTCCTTGGCCATATAGTGGGAGGTGGCAGGATACGCATGGATGAAGGTAAGATACACGCCATCCTGGAGTGGCAACCACCAGCCAAGGTCACTGAGTTGAGATTGTTCCTTGGGTTGGTTAACTACTACAAGCACTTCATCAAAGGTCACTCAGAGATAGCCATGCCATTGACCGTCTTGCTCAAGAAAGGGAGAGCATAAGAGTGGAGTGCAGGGTGCCAGGAAGCCTTTGACAGGTTGAAGCGGGCTGTGACCGAAGAGCCATTCTTGGCCTTGCCAGACCATGCCAAGTCGTATAAGGTACATACGGATGCATCAGACTTTGCCATAGTGGGCGTGTTGATGCAGAAGGGACGTCCAGTCACATTCGAGAGTAGAAAGCTGAATGAGACTGAATACAGGTACACAGTCCAAGAGAAGGAGATGACTGCAGTGGTGCACTACTTGCACACTTGGTGCCATTACCTGTTGGGGTCGAGGTTCATGGTGAGGATGGACAATGTGGCGACCAGCTACTTCCAGATGCAGAAGAAGCTATCCCTCAAGCAGGTGAGATGGTAAGATTTTCTTGTAGAATTTGATTTCCAAATGGAGTACAAGCCAGGACGGGTGAACCTAGTGGTAGACACCCTAAGCAGAAAGGCTAATCTTGCTGCCATTAGCCAACCAGAGGGGTCACTGATGCTGCACATCAAGGAAGGACTTACACATGATCCTACAACCAAGGCTTTGATGGAGTACGCCCAGTAAGGTAAGACTAGGCGATTTTGGTTGTAAGATGGCTTGCTGTACACCAGAGGCAGTAGACTGTTTGTACCGTAGCACGGGAAGCTTTGCAAGGAAGTTTTGCAAGAATGCCATGATGCAAGGTGGGCTGGACACCCTGGAGTGAGCCGTACCTTGGTGCTGATCGAGGACTGGTACTACTGGCCGCACATGAGGGATGATGTAGAGGCCTATGGGAAGACTTGTCTTATGTGCCAACAAGGCAAGGTGGAGCTCAAGAAACCAGGCGGTCTCTTGGAGCCATTACCAGTGCCAAAGCGACCATGGGAGAGTGTTTCTCTGGACTTTATAGTCAGTCTACCCAAAGCAGAAGGGTTTGGAAGCATCATGGTAGTGGTGGACAGGTTTTCCAAGTATGGAATTTTCATTCCAACAACGAAGGAGTGCCCAACTGAGGAGTTAGCTCGATTTTTCCTGAAGAACATGGTTAAGTACTGGGGAGTGCCGAGGACCATTGTTAGTGATCGGGACGGGCATTTCACGGGTAGGTTTTGGATTGAGTTGTTCAAGCTGTTGGGGTTAGACTTGAACTTTTCCACCAGCATGCATCCACAGACCGATGGGCAAACAGAATGAGTGAATGGACTATTGGAGGTCTACCTTAGGCACTATGTGAATGCCACACAAAGGGACTGGCCAAAGCTGCTAGATATTGTGCAGTTTTCCTAGAACTTGCAAAGGAACGAGGCAACGAACCAGAGCCCATTTGAGGTTGTGACAGGGCAACAACCACTAACACCCGATTCGATTGCTGCAGGTTATACAGGGCCAAATCTAGCAGCATACAAGTTTGCCAAGGCATGGCAGGAGCAAACTGACTTGGCCAGAGTTTGTCTACACAAGGCGGCCAAGAGGTCGAAGAAGTGGGCAGACCAAAAGAGGCGGATGTGCAGTTCCAGGTTGGAGACTTGGTGTTGGTGAAGCTGTATCCCATTGTGCGCCATAGGGGGCTGCACAAATGTCTAGTTTGGAGGTATGAGGGACCTTTCCGAGTAGTCAAGAGGGTAGCAAGGTTGCCTACAAGCTAGATATGCCACTTAAGCTGAGGGTACACCCGGTGTTCCATGTGAGCATGCTCAAGCCATTCCATGAGGATAAGGGAGATCCAGGACGGTTAGAGTCAAAGCGTGCACCATTGGGAGCAAGGGCCTCATATGAGAAGGAGGTCCATAGCATCATAGCTGATTCGGAGGTGAGATGGAAGAATTATCAGCCAAGACAAGAGTACTTGGTGCACTGGAAGGGACTTTTAGACAATGAGGTGAGCTGGGAACCAGCAGATGACTTATGGCAGTTCAAAGACCAGATTAGGTAGTAACATGCAGAAGATGCAACAAGGGCATTGCGTAATCAGGTGGGGGAGAATGTCATGCCCTGGGCGGGCACGCCAGGCACATCAGGTGCACCAACATGCGAGCCAAAAGTTAAGGCCCGCAGACCAGGCGTGCTGGTGGTATCTGTGTGCAAAGCCTAGCAAACGAGTTCAGAATGCCCGCCCGACTTGCAGGCTAGCCCGTGAGACCAAGGCCTGGCATACAAGCTGCCTGTACCATATCCAGAAGGGCCCAAGGTGCTGGACATGCAAGGGAAGCTTCTGGAAGCAGGCTGGATCAGCAGGAGCATCCTGATAATTTGGTTGACCCTAAAAATCAACAGTTAGCATCCTGATTGATTGTAATCCCATGATTTTAGCCTTTATTCTAGGGATATTGCCATTAAGTTGTAGCTGGAGCCTTAACTATAAATAGAGGGCTGCTCCACCCTCATTTGTACACCATCAAACACTTCTGTTTTAGTGAATACAAGAGCATTTCCAGAATTCTGTCATGTTCATCCTGTTTCTCTTTAACTTGCGTAATCAGCCCTTCCCATTGTTCTAGTGCTCGTATGCTTGTGTTTTAGGCTGACTTAGGCACAAAAGAGGAGATTCCAAGCCTAAGGCCGCATGGATTCTGAGTCTAAGGTCGGAGCTCGTGACACAAGCACATCTTCATATTTCTGCCCTACCAATGCCATTTTTATGGCTTGTAAATTCATACAATGGTCCCCTAAGCCTTCAAGTGAAGTTTCGTGGCAAGATGACCCGTTTTCTATTTTTCACGATTTTCAAAACTTTTTGCGGTTCGGGATTTTTTAAACTTTTTTTAGAAAGATTTTTGTTACCAAATTTGGTAGATGTGATCCTTGTATTTCGTTGGAAAGCACAAAAAAATTCAGCTAAAAACTCGAAGTGAAAAAGATTTTGTGACCATTTGAAAAAAGTGTCCCCATTTTAGACACTTTAATGGCTACTGGCAGCAAACCTATAAAATCTCAAATGCTCTTTAAGGGGGTGTGAGTTCTCGAGGTTTGATGAGGGATAGGGGGCCAATATAAGGGCCAAGTACCAGCACCCATCGCACATCATGTGTGCACACCCCCGGCCCCCAATCGTCGGAACCCCCAATGTCGTCGGTTAGGCTCTTCGGTGAAGCTCCGGTGATCCTCCAACAATGGTGCCCCGGGCGAAAAAAATGCCGCACCAGCACATGCCCAAGCCCAGCATGTGCACCGTGGCTCAAAATCTTAGACTGGGAATGAACTCCGTATGCTTAGACGTGGAATGAACTCCGTATGCCTAAGCCAACCCACGAAACAAGCGTGCGGGCGCTCGGCCGATCGAAGAGATAGAATGCGCAAGCCGGGGATCGACTCGGGCCCCCTCTACGTGCTATTGATCCTGTTGCCACAACCCTCGGTCTGATCAATTCTTAGACTGGGAATGAACTCCGTATGCATAAGTCAACCCACGAAACGAGCATGTGGGCGCTGAGCCGGTCGAAGAGGCATAATACGCAAGCTAGGGATAGGCCTGATCCCCCTCTGTGTGCTGTCGGTCTCGCTACCACAACCCTCGGCCTGACTAGGGCTTAGACATGGAATGAACTCCATATGCCTAAGCCAACCCTCGAAATCGCCGTGCGGGCGCTGAGTCAGTCAGAGAGGCAGAATGCACAAGTCGGGGATCAGCTCGGGCCCCCTTACGTGCTTCCAATCCTGCTGCCACAACCCTCGGTCCGATTGGGGCTTAGACATGGAATGAACTCCGTATGCCTAAGCCAACCCACGAAACGAGCGTGCGGGCGCTCAGCCGACCGGAGAGGCGTAATGTGTAAGCCGAGGATCGACCCGATCCCCCCTGCGTGCTGTCAATCCTGCTACCGCAACCCTCGATCCAGTCTGATCTTAGTCTGGGAATGAACTCTATATGCTTAGACTGGGGATGAGCTCTATATGCCTAAGTCAACCCATGAAACGAGCATGCGGGCGCTCAGTTGATCGGAGAGGTAGAATGCACAAGCTGAGGATCGACCTGGTCCCCCTGTGTGCTATCGATCCTACTGCCGTAACCCTCGGTCTGATCCAATCTTAGACTGGGAATGAACTACGTATGCATAAGTTAACCCATGAAACGAGTGTGCGGGCACTGAGCCGGTCGAAGAGGCATAATGCACAAACCGGGGATCGGCTCGATCCCCCTCTGCTTGCTGCTGGTCCCGCTACCACAACCCTTGGTCCAGCTGGGTCTTAGACATGGAATGAACTCCCTATGCCTAAGCCAACCCACCAAATGGGCGTACGGGCGCTTAGCCGGCCGGAGACGCAGAATGCGCAAGTCGGGAATCGACCCGATCCCCCCTGCGTGCTGTCGATCCTGCTACCGTAACCCTCGGTCTGATCCGATCATACACTGGGAATGAACTCTATATGCTTAGACTGGGGATGAACTCCATATGCCTAAGTCAACCCACGAAACGAGCGTGCGGGTGCTCAACCGACCAGAGAGGTAGGATGCGTAAGCCATGGATCGAACGGGTGGTAGGTGGGTTCAAGCACATCTTCATATTTCTGTCTTGCCAATGCAATTTTTATTGCTTGTAAATTCATACAATGGTCCCCTAAGCCTTCAGGTGAAGTTTCGTGGCAAGATGACCCGCTTTCTATTTTTCATGATTTTCGAAACTTTTTACGGTTCGAGATTTTTTAAAATTTTTTTAGAAAGAGTTTTGTCGCCAAATTTGGTAGAGGTGATCCTTGTATTTTTGTTGGCATGCACAAAACAATTCAGCTAAAAACTCGAAGTGGAGAAGATTTTGTGACAATTTGAAAAAAGTGTCCCCATTTCAGACACTTTAATGGCTACTGGCAGCAAACCTATAAAATCTCAAATGCTCTTTAAGGGGGTACGAGTTCTCGAGGTTTGATGAGGGATAGGGGGCCAATATAAGGGCCAAGTACCAGCACCCATCGCACATCACATGCGCAACCCTCGATCCGGTCTGATCTTAGATTGGGAATGAACTCTGTATGCATAAGTCAACCCATGAAATGAGCGTACGGGCATTGAGCCAGTCGAAGAGGCATAATGCGCAAGCCGAGGATCGGCTCGATCCCCCTCTGTGTGCTACCGATCCTGCTACCACAACCCTCGGTTCGACTGGGGCTTAGACATGGAGTGAACTCCCTATGCCTAAGCCAACCCATGAAATGAGTGTGCGGGCGCTCAGCCGGTTGGAGAGGCAGAATGCGCAAGTCGGGGATCGGTTCGACCCCCCTTACATGCTGCCAATCCTACTGCCGCATCTCTCGGTCCGATCTGATCGTAGACTGGGAATGAACTCCATATGCTTAGACTGGGGATGAACTCCGTATGCCAAAGTCAACCTGCAAAATGAGCGCGCGGGTGTTGAACCGATCGAAGAGGCATAATGTGCAAGCCGGGGCTTGGCCCGATCCCCCTCTATGTGTTGTTGGTCTCGCTGCCAAAACCCTCAATCCGGTTGGGGCTTAGACATGGAATGAACTCCCTATGCCTAAGCTAACCCACGAAACTGGCGTGCAGGGGCTCAGCTGACTGGAGAGGTAGAATGCACAAGCTGAAGACCGACCCGATCCCCCTACATGCTATCGATTTTACTGTTGCAACCCTCGATCCGGTCCAATCTTAGACTAGGAATGAACTCCATATGCTTAGATTGGGGATGAACTCCGTATGCCTAAGTCAACCCACGAAATGAGCGTGCGGGTGCTCAATCGACCAGAGAGGTACGATACGTAAGCCGAGAGTCGAACGGGTGGTAGGTGGGTTCAAGCACATCTTCATATTTCTTCCATGGAAATGCCATTTTTATGGCTTGTAAATTCATACAATGGTCCCCTAAGCCTTCATGTGAAGTTTCGTGGCAAGACGACCCATTTTCTATTTTTCACAATTTTCAACACTTTTTGCGGTTCGGGATTTTTTAAATTTTTTTTAGAAACATTTTTGTGCCAAAATTTGGTGGAGGTGATCCTTGTATTTTTGTTGGCATGCACAAAAAAATTCAGCTAAAAACTCGAAGTGGAGAAGATTTTGTGACCGTTTGAAAAAAGTGTCGCTATTTTAGACTCTTTAATAGCTACTGGCAGCAAACCTATAAAATCTCAAATGCTCTTTAAGGGGGTGTGAGTTCTCGAGTTTTGATGAGGGATAGGGGGCCAATATAAGGGCCAAGTACCATCACCCATCGCACATCATATGCACACACCCCCCGGGCCCCCCCAATCGTCGGAACCCCCAATGCCGCCGGTTAAGCTCTCCGGTGATGCTCCAGCGATGGTGCCCTGGGCGAAAAAAAAAGTGGCACCAGCACATACACGAGCCCAGCATGTGAACCATGGCTCAAAATCTTAGACTGGGAATGAACTCCGTATGCTTAGACATGGAATGAATTCCATATGCCTAAGCCAACCCATGAAACGAGCATGCGGGCGCTCAGCCAGCCGGAGAGGCAGAATGCGCAAGCTAGGGATCGGCCCGGTCCCCCCCTATGAGTTGTCGATCCTGCTGCTACAACCCTTAGTCCGGTTCAATCTTAGACTGGGAATGAACTCCGTATGCATAAGTCAACCCATGAAACGAGCGTGGGGGTGATAAGCCGACTGAAGAGGCATAATGTGCAATCCGGGGATCGGCCCAATCCCCTTCTGCGTGCTATCGGTCCCGCTGCCACAACCCTCGGTTCAGCTGTGGCTTAGACATGGAATGAACTCCCTATGCCTAAGCCAACCCACGAAACAGGCATGCAGGCGCTGAGGCGGCCGTAGAGGCAAAATGCGTAAGCCGAGGATCGGCCTGGCCCCCCTGCGTGCTGCCGAACCTACTGTTGCAACCCTCGGTCCAGTCTAATCTTAGACTGAGAATGAACTCTGTATGCTTGAATTGGGGATGAACTCCGTATGCCTAAGTCAACCCACGAAACGAGCATACGGGTGCTCAACCGACTAGAGAGGCATAATGCATAAGCTGGGGATCAACCTGATCCCCCTCTGCGCGCTGTCGATCCCGCTGCTGATCCGACTGCCACAACCCTCGGTCCGATTGGGGCTTAGGCATGGAATGAACTCCATATGCCTAAGCCAACCAACAAAATGAGTGTACGGGTGCTCTACCGACTGCAGAGGTAGAATGCGTAAGCTGAGGATCGACCCGATCCCTCCTGCATGCTGTCGATCCTACTGTTGGTCCTGCTATCGCAACCCTCTGATCGGTTCAATCTTAGATTGGGAATGAACTCCGTATGCTTAGACATGGAATGAACTCCATATGCCTAAGCCAACCCATGAAATGAGTGTGCAGGCACTCAACCGGTCGGAGAGGCAGAATGCGCAAGCCAAGGATCGGCCCGGTCCCCCCTGCGTGCTATCGATCCTGCTACCACAACCCTCGGTCTGATCTAATCTTAGACTAGGAATGAACTTCGTATGCGTAAGTCAACACACAAAACAAGCGTGCGGGCGTTGAGCCGGCCAAAGAGGCATAATACGCAAGCCAGGGATTGGCCCGATCCCCCTCTGTGTGCTGTCGGTCCCGCTGCCACAACCCTCGATCCGGTTGGGGCTTAGACATGGAATGAACTCCCTATCCCTTAGCCAACCCTTGAAGCGAGCGTACGGGTGCTCAGTCAGCTGAAGACGCAGAATACGCAAGCAGAGGATCGACTCGGTCCCCCCTGCGTGCTGTCAATCCTGCTACCGCAACCCTCGGTCTGATCTGATCTTAGACTAGGAATGAACTCCATATGCTTAGACTAGGTATGAACTTTGTATGCCTAAGTCAACCCACGAAACAAGCGTGCGGGCGCTCAGCCAACCAGAGAGGCAGGATGCACAAGCCGAGGATCGATCGGGTGGTAGGTGGGTTCAAGCACATCTTCATATTTCTGCTGTGCCAATGCCATTTTATGGCTTGTAAATTCATACAATGGTTCCCTAAGCCTTCATGTGAATTTCATGGCAAGATGACTCGTTTTCTATTTTTCATGATTTTTGAAACTTTTTACGGTTTGGGATTTTTTTAAATTTTTTTAGAAAGGGTTTTGTCCCCAAATTTGGTAGAGGAGATCCTTGTATTCCTTTTGGCATGCGTAAAAAAATTCAGCTAAAAACTCGAAGTGGAGAAGATTTTGTGGCCGTTTGAAAAAAGTGTCCCTCGACCCCCAATGCCATCGGTTAGGCTCTCCGGCGATGCTCCGACGATGCTCCGACGATGGTGCCCCGGGCAAAAAAAATGCGGTACCAGCACATACCTGAGCCCAGCATGTGCACCATGGCTCAAAATCTCAGACTGGGAATGAACTCCATAAGCTTAGACATGGAATGAACTCCGTATGCCTAAGCTAACCCATGAAATAAGCGTGCAGGCGCTCAGTCGGCCAGAGAGGTAGAATGCGCAAGCCAGGGATCAGCCTGATCCCCCCTACAAGCTGTTGATCCTACTGCCACAACCTTCGATCTGGTCTGATCTTAGACTGGGAATGAACTCTGTATGCATAAGTCAACCTACGAAATGAGCGTGCGAGAGCTGAGCCGGCCGAAGGGGCATAATACACAAGCCGAAGATCAGCCCGATCCCCCTCTGTGTGCTGCCAATCCCGCTACCACAACCCTCGGTCCGGTTGGCGCTTAGACATGGAATGAACTCCCTACGCTTAAGCCAACCACGAAATGGGCGTGCGGGCGTTCAGCCGGTTGGAGAGGCAGAATGCGCAAGCCGGGGATCAACCCGGTTCCCCCTATGTGCTGTCGATCCTGCTGTCACAACCCTCGGTCCAGTCTGATCTTAGACTGGGAATGAACTCCATATGCTTAGACTGGGAATGAACTCCGTATGCCTAAGTCAACCCATGAAATGAGAGTGCATGCGTTCAGCCAGTCGAAGAGGTCGACCGGAGAGCCATAATGTGCAGGCCGGGGATTAGCCTAGTCCCCCTCTGCATGCTGCTGACCCCGCTGTCAATCCTGGTGCCACAACCCTCGGTCTGACTAGGGTTTAGACATGGAATGAACTCCGTATGCCTAAGCCAACCCATGAAATGAGCATGCAAATGCTCAGCCGACCGAAAAGACAGAATGCGTAAGTCGAGGATCGGCCCATTCCCCCCTGCGTGCTGTCGATCCTTCTGCTGTTCCTGCTGCCGCAACCCTCAGTTTGGTCTAATCTTAGACTAGGAACGAACTCCATATGCTTAGACATGGAATAAACTCTGTATGCCCAAGCCAACCCACAAAATGAGCGTGCAGGCACTCAGCCGACCGGAGAGGCAAAATGCGTGAGCCGGGGATCGACCCGATCCCCCCTGCATGTTATCGATCTTGCTGCCGCAACCCTCGGTCCAATCTGATCCTAGACTGGAAATGAACTCCGTATGCCTAAGTCAACCTATGAAACGAGCGTGCGGGCACTGAACCGGCTGAAAAAGCATAATGCGCAAGTCGGGGATCGGCCCGGTCCCCCTCTGCGTACTGTTGGTTCCGCTACCACAACCCTCGGTCCGACTGGGGCTTAGACATGGAATGAACTCCCTATGCCTAAGCCAACCCACGAAATGGGCGTGCGGGCACTCAGCCGGTCGGAGAGGCAGAATGCACAAGCCGGGGATCGGCCCGATCCCCCTTGCGTCTGCCGATCCTGCTGCTGCAACCTTCGATCCAGTTCGATCTTAGACTGGGAATGAACTCTGTATGCTTAGACTGGGGATGAACTCCGTATGCCTAAGTCAACCTACGAAACGAGCGTGCGGGCGCTCAACCGACTAGAGAGGCAGGATGCGCAAGCCGGATATCAAACGGGTGGTAGGTGGGTTTAAGCACATCTTCATATTTCTACCATGCCAATGCCATTTTTATGGCTTGTAAATTCATGCAATGGTCCCCTAAGCCTTCATGTGAAGTTTCGTGGCAAGACGACCCATTTTCTATTTTTCACAATTTTTGAAACTTTTTGAGGTTCGAGATTTTTTAAAAATTTTTTAGAAAGTGTTTTGTCTTCAAATTTGGTAGAGGTGATCCTTGTATTTTTTTTGGCATGCACAAAAAAATTCAGCAAAAAACTCGAAGTGGAGAACATTTTATGATAGTTTGGAAAAAGTGTCCCCATTTCAGACACTTTAATGGCTACTGGCAGCAAACCTATAAAATCTCAAATGCTCTTTAAGGGGGTGTGAGTTGCTGATCCTACTGTCACAACCCTCGATCCGATCCAATCTAAGATTGCGAATGAACTCCATATGCTTAGACTGGGGATGAACTCCGTATGCCTAAGACAACCCACGAAATGAGCGTGCGGGCACTCAACCGGCCAGAAAGGCCGATCGAATAGGCATAATGTGCAAGCTGGGGATCAGCCCGATCCCCCTCTGCATGCTATCGATCCTGTTGCCGGTCTTGCTGGCACAACCCTCAGTCCGGTTGGGGCTTAGACATGGAATGAACTCCGTATGCCTAAGCCAACCCATGAAACGAGCGTGCGGGTGCTCGACTGGCTGGAGAGTCAGAATGTGCAAGCCGGGGATGGCCCTGGTCCCCCCCGCATGCTGTCGATCCTGCTGCTGGTCCTACTACCAAAACCCTCGATTCGGTTTGATGTTAGATTGGGAATGAACTCTGTATGCTTAGACATGGAATGAACTCCGTATGCCTAAGCCAACCCACGAAACGAGCGTATGGGCGCTCAGTCGACTGGAGAGGCAGAATGCGCAAGCCAGGGATGGCCCCAATCCCCCCTGCGTGCTGTCGATCCTGCTGTCACAACCCTCGATCCGATCTGATCTTAGATTGGGAATGAACTCTATATGCTTAGACATGGAATGAACTCCGTATGCCTAAGCCAACCCACGAACGAGCGTGCGAACGCAGAACCGGAGGGAAAGGCAAAATGTGCAAGCTGTGGATCGGCCCGATCCCTCCTGCGTGGTGTTGAACCTACTCCTGTAACCCTCGATCCGATCCAATCTTGGACTGGGAATGAACTCCGTATGCCTAAGCCAACCCACCAAACGAGCGTGCGGGCACTAAGCCAGTCGGAGAGGCATAATGCGCAAGCCGGGGATCGGCCCGATCCCCCTCTACGTGCTGCCAATCCTGCTGCCACAACACTCGGTCCGACTGGGGCTTAGACATGGAATCAACTCCCTATGCCTAAGCCAACCCACGAAATAGATGTGCGGGTGCTCAGCCGATCGGAGAGGCAAAATTCGCAAGCCGGGGATCGGCTCGGTTCCCCCTACGTGCTGTCGATCCTACTGCCGCAACCCTCGATCTGGTCTGATCTTAGACTGGGAATGAACTCTGCATGCTTAGATTGGGGATGAAATCCGTATGCCTAAGTCAACCCTCAAAACGACCGTGCGGGCGCTCAGTCGACCAGAGAGGCAGGATGCGCAAGTCGGGGATCGAACGGGTGGTATGTGGGTTCAAACACATCTTCATATTTCTGCCATGGCAATGCCATTTTTATGGCTTGTAAATTCATACAATGGTCCCCTAAGCCCTCATGTGAAGTTTCGTGACAAGACGACCCATTTTCTATTTTTCACGATTTTTGAAACTTTTTGCGATTCGGGATTTTT
This sequence comes from Durio zibethinus, assembly GCF_047325235.1. Classification (NCBI taxonomy): domain Eukaryota; kingdom Viridiplantae; phylum Streptophyta; class Magnoliopsida; order Malvales; family Malvaceae; genus Durio; species Durio zibethinus. Next base: position 10,155,623 of record NC_143168.1, on the reverse strand, counting down.
TAAAATTTTTTTAGAAAGTGTTTTGTCCCCAAATTTAGTAGATGTGATCCTTTTATTTTTGTTGGCATGCATAAAAAAATTCAGCTAAAAACTCAAAGTGCAAAAGATTTTGTGACCGTTTGAAAAAAGTGTCCCCATTTCAGACACTTTAATGGCTACTGCAGCAAACCTATAAAATCTCAAATGCTCTTTAAGGGGATGTGAGTTCTCAAGGTTTGATGAGGGATAGGGGGCCAATATAAGGGCCAAGTACCAGCACCCATCGCACATCATGTGCGCAGACCCCCCAATCGTCGAAACCCCCAATGCCGCCGGTTAGGCTCTCCGACAATGCTCCGGTGATGGTGCCCCGGGCAAAAAAAATGTGACACCAGCACAAGCCCGAGCCCAGCATGTGTACCATGGCTCAAAATCTTAGACTGGGATAGAACTCCGTATGCTTAGACATGGAATGAACTCCGTATGCCAAAGCCAACCAACGAAATGAGCGTGCGGGTGCTCAGTCGGTCGGAGAGGCAGAATGCGCAAGTCGAGGCTGGGGCTTAGACATGGAATAAACTCCGTATGCCTAAGCCAACCCATGAAATGATTGTGCAGCTACTTAGCCGATCAGAGAGGCAGAATTTACAAGCTAGGGATCAGTCCGGTCCCCCTTTGCGTGCTGTCGATCCTGCTGCTGGTCCTACTACCGCAACCCTTGGTCTGGTACGATCTTAGACTGGAATGAACTCCATATGCTTAGACATGGAATGAACTCCGTATGCCTAAGCTAACCCATGAAATGAGCATACGGGTGCCTAGCCAATCGAAGAGGCAGAATGCACAAGCTGGGGATCGACCCGATCCCATCCTGCATGCAGTCGATCCTGCTACCGCAACCCTCGGTTCGATCTAATCTTAGACTGGGAATGAACTCCATATGCCTAAGTTAACCCATGAAATGAGCGTGTGGGTGCTGAGCCGACTGAAGAGGCATAATCCGTAAGCCAGGGATCGGCCTGATCCCCTTCTACGTGCTGTCGGTCCCGCTGTCGCAATCCTCGGTTCAATCTGATCTTAGACTAGGAATGAACTCCGTATGCCTAAGTCAACCCACGAAACGAGCGTGCCTGAGAGGCCGGTCGGAGAGGCATAATGCGTAACACAGTGATCAGCCCGGTCTCTCTCTTCGTGCTATCGATCTCGCTGCCGGTCCTGCTACCACAACCCTCGGTCTGACTGGGGCTTAGACATGGAATGAACTCCCTATACCTAATCCAACCCACGAAACGAGCATACAGGTGCTCAGTCAGTTGGAGAGGCAGAATACATAAGCCGAGGATCGACCCGATCCCCAATGTGTGCTGTCGATCCTACTGCTAGTCCTACTGTCGCCACCCTTGATCCGGTCTGATCTTAGACTGTGAATGAACTCGATATGCATAAGCCAACCCATGAAATGAGTGTGCAGGCGCTCAGCCAGTCGGGGAGGTAGAATGCGCAAGCCGGGGATTGGCTCGGTCCCCCCTGCGTGCTATCGATACTGCTATCGCAACCCTCGGTCCGATCCAATCTTAGACAAGGAATGAACTCCGTATGCATAAGTCAACCCACGAAACAAATGTGCAGGCGCTGAGAATGCCGAAGAGGCATAATACGCAAGCCGCAGATTGGCCCAATCCCACTTTGTGTGCTGCTGGTCCTGCTGCCACAAACCTCGGTCCGACTAGGGCTTAGACATGGAATGAACTCCCTATGCCAAAGCCAACCCACAAAACGGGCGTGCGAGTCCTCAGCCGGACGAAGAGGCAGAATGCATAAGCCGGGGATTGACTCGGTTGCCCCCTACGTACAGTTGATCCTGCTATCGCAACCTTCGATCTGATCCGATCTTAGACTGGGGATGAACTCTGTATGCCTAAGTCAACCCATGAAATGAGTGTGCGAAAGCTCAGTCGATCAAAGAGGCATAATGCGTAAGACGGGATCAGCCCCGTCCCACTCTACGTGCTGTCGATCCCACTGCTGGTCCTGCTGTCACAACCCTCGGTTCGACTGGGGCTAAGACATGGAATGAACTCCGTATGCCTAAGCCAACCCACAAAATGAACGTGCGAGTGCTCAGTCGACCGGAGAGGCAGAATGTGCAAGTCGGGGATCGGCTCGGTCCCCCCTACATGCTGTCGATCTTTTTGCTGGTCTTGCTGCCGCAACCCTCGGTCTGGTCTGATCTTAGATTGGGAATGAACTTCGTGTGCTTAGACATGGAATGAACTCCGTATGCTTAAGCCAACCCACGAAACGAGCGTGCGGGTGCTTAGCCGGTCGGAGAGGCAGAATCCACAAGCCGGGGACCAACCCGATCCCCCCTGCATGCTATCGATCCTGCTGCCGCAACCCTCGGTCTGGTCTGATCTTAGACTGGGAATGAACTCTGTATGCTTAAGTCAATCCACAAAATGAGCGTGCGGGGACTGAGCCGACCGAAAAGGCATAATGCGCAAGCCGGGGATCGGATCGGTCCCCCTCTGCTTGCTATCGGTCTCGTTGCCATAACCCTCGGTCTAGCTGGGGCTTAGACATGGAATGAACTCCCTATGCCTAAGCCAAACCACAAAACAAGCGTACAGGCACTAAGTCGGTCGGAGAGGCAGAATGTGCAAGCTGGGGAATGGCTGGGTCCCCCATGCGTGCTGCCGATCCTGCTGCCGCAACCCTCAGTCTGGTTCGATCTTAAACTGGGAATGAACTCTGTATGCTCAGACTGGGGATAAACTCCGTATGCCTAGGTCAATCCATGAAATGAGCGTGCGGGCGCTTAGCCGGTCGGAGAGGCCGGTCAGAGAGGCATAATACGCAAGCCAGGGATCAGCCCAATCCCCTTCTACGTGTTGCCGATCTCGTAACTGGTCCTACTACTACAACCCTCGGTCCGGTAGGGGCTTACACATTGAATGAACTCCGTATGCCTAAGCCAACCTACGAAACGAGTGTGTAGGCGCTTAGTCGACCGAAGAAGTAGAATGCACAAACCGAGGATCGACTTGGTCCCCCCTAGATGCTGTCGATCCTGCTGCTAGTCCTACTATCGTAACTCTCAGTCCGGTCCAATCTTCGACCCGATCCCCCCTGTGTGCTATCGATCCTACTGTCGTAACCCTCGGTCCGGTCTGATCTTAGACTGGGAATGAACTCCGTATGCCTAAGTCAACCCACAAAACGAGAGTGCGGGTGTTCAGCCAGTCGGAGAGGCCGGCTGGAGAGGCATAATGCGCAAGCCAGGGATCAGCCTGGTCCCCCTCTGCATGCTGCCGACCCCGCTGCCAGTCCTGGTGCCACAACCATCAGTCCGACTGGGGCTTAGACATGGAATGAACTCCGTATGCCTAAGCCAACCCATGAAACGAGCGTGCGGATACTCAGTCGACCGGAGAGGCAAAATGTGCAAGTCAGGGATCAGCCCATTCCCCCCTGCGTGCTGTCGATCCTGCTATTGTTCCTGCTGCCGCAACCCTCGCTCTGGTCTGATCTTATACTAGGAATGAACTCCATATGCTTAGACATGGAATGAACTCCGTATGCCCAAGCCAACCCACGAAACGAGCGTGCGGGTGCTCAGCCGACTGGAGAGGTAGAATGCATGAGCCATGGATCGACCCGATCCCTCTACGTGCTATCGATCCTACTGTCGCAAACCTTGGTCCAATCTGGTCTTAGACTGGGAATGAACTTCGTATACCTAAGTCAACCCACGAAACGAGCGTGCGGGCACTGAACCGATCGAAAAAGCATAATGCGCAAGCCGGGGATCGGCTCGGTCCCCCTCCGTGTGCTATTGGTCCCGCTACCATAACCCTCGGTCCGACTGGGGCTTAGACATGGAATGAACTCCCTATGCCTAAACCAACCCAAGAAATGGGCGTGCGGGCATTCAGTCGGCTGGAAAGGCAGAATGCGCAAGCCAGGGATCGGCCCGGTCCCCCCTGCGTGCTACCGATCCTGCTGCCGCAACCCTCAGTCTAGTTCGATCTTAGACTGGGAATGAACTCTGTATGCTTAGACTGGGGATGAACTCCATATGTATAAGTCAACCTACGAAACAAGTGTGCGGGCACTCAACCGATTAGAGAGGCAGGATGCGCAAGCCAGGATCGAACGAGTGGTAGGTGGGTTCAAGCACATCTTCATATTTCTCCCATGCCAATCCCATTTTTATGGCTTGTAAATTCATACAACAGTCCCCTAAGCCTTCATGTGAAGTTCCGTGGCAAGACGACCCGTTTTCTATTTCTTATGATTTTCGAAACTTTTTACGATTTGGGATTTCTTAAAATTTTTTTAGAAAGAGTTTTGTCCCCAAATTTGGTAGAGCGATCCCTGTATTTTTATTGGCATGCAAAAAAAAAATTCAGCTAAAAACTCGAAGTGGAGAAGATTTTGTGACCCTCGGTCCGATCCGATCTTAGACTGGGAATGAACTTCGTATGCTTAGACTGGGGATGAACTTCGTATGCCTAAGTCAACCCATGAAATTAGCATGCGGGCACCGAGCCGATCGGAGAGGCATAATGCGCAAGCCGAGGATCGATCCGGTCCCCCTCTGCATGCTGTCGGTCCCATTGCCACAACCCTCGGTCCGACTGGGGCTTAGACATGGAATGAACTCCCTATGCCTAAGCCAACAGACAAAACGGGCGTGCGGGTACTAACCTGACAGAAGAGGCATAATGCGCAAGCTGGGGATCGGCCCGGTCCCCCTCTACGTGCTGCTGGTCCTGCTACCACAACCCTTGGTCCGATGCAAGCTTAGACATGGAATAAACTCCCTATGCCTAAGCCTACCAACGAAACGGGTGTGCAGGCACTTAGCCGGTCGGAGAGGCAAAATGCGCAAGCCGGGGATCGGCCCGGTCCCCCCTACGTGCTGTCGATCCTGTTGCCACAACCCTCGGCCCAATTCGATCTTAGACTGGGAATGAACTTCATATGCTTAGACTGGGGATGAACTTCGTATGCCTAAGTCAACCCATGAAATGAGCGTGCGGGCGCTGAGCCGGTCGAAGAGGCATAATGCGCAAGCCGAGGATCGACCTGATCCCCCTCTGCGTGCTGCCAGTCCCGCTGTCACAACCCTCGGTTCGATTGGGGCTTAGACATGGAATGAACTCCCTATGCCTAAGCCTACCCACGAAATGGGCGTGCGGGCATTCAACCGGTCGAAGAGGCAGAAGGCGCAAGCTGGGGATCGGTCTGGTCCCTCCGACGTGCTCTCCATCCTGCTGCCGCAACCCTCGGTTCGATTCGATCTTAGACTGGGAATGAACTTCGTATGCTTAGACTGGGGATGAACTTCGTATGCCTAAGTCAACCCACGAAACGAACGTTCGGGTGCTGAGCCAACCGGAGAGGCATAATGCATAGGCCGAGGATCGACCCGGTCCTCTTCTGCGTGCTGCCTGTCCTGCTGCCACAACCCTCGGTCCGGCTGGGGTTAGAGAGGGAATGAACTCCCTATGCCTAAGCCAACCCACGAAATGGGCGTGCGGGTGCTAACCCGGCCAAAGAGGCATAATGCGCAAGCCGGGGATTGGCTCGGTCCCCGTCTGTGTGCTGCCAATCTCGCTGCCACAACCCTCGGTCCGGTCTGATCTTAGACTGAAATCAACTCCATATGCTTAGACTGGGGATGAAGTCCGTATGCCTAAGTCAACCCATGAAACGAGCGTGCGGGCGCTCAGTCGACTAGAGAGGCAGGATGCGCAAGTCGGGGATCGAACGGGTGGTAGGTGGGTTCAAGCACATCTTCATATTTCTGCTGTGCCAATGCCATTTTTATGGCTTGTAAATTCATACAATGGTCCCCTAAGCCTTCATGTGAAGTTTCGTGGCAAGACGAACCGTTTTCTATTTTTCATAATTTTTGAAACTTTTTACGGTTTGGGATTTTTTAAAATTTTTTTAGAAGGAGTTTTGCCCCCAAATTTTTTAGAGATGATCCTTGTATTTTTATTGGCTTGCACAAAAAAATTCAGCTAAAAACTCGAAGTGGAGAAGATTTTGTGACAGTTTAAAAAAAGTGTCCTCATTTCAGACACTTTAATGGCTACTGGCAGCAAACCTATAAAATCTCAAATGCTCTTTAAGGGGGTGTGAGTTCTCGAGGTTTGTTGAGGGATAGGGGACAAATATAAGGCCAAGTACCAGCACCCATCGCACATCATATGTGCACACCCCCCCGGCCCCCCCAATCGTAGGAACCCCCAATGCCTCCGGCTAGGCTCTCTGGCGATGCTCCGGCGATGCTCCGGCGATGCTCCGGTGATGGCGCCTGGTGAAAAAAATGTGGCACCAGCCCATGCCCGAGCCCAGCATGTGCACCATGGCTCAAAATCTTGGACTGGGAATGAACTTCGTATGCTATGCCTAAGCCAATGCACGAAACGAGCGTGCGGACGCTCAGTCGACTGGAGAGGCAGAATGCACAAGCTGCGGATTAGCTCGGTCCCCCCTGCTACTACAACCCTCGGTTCGGTCTGATCTTAGATCGGGAATGAACTCCATATGCTTAGACATGGAATGAACTCTGTATGCCTAAGCCAACCCACGAAATGAGTGTACGGGCGCTCAATCGACCGGAGAGGTAGAATGTGCAAGCCAGGGATCGGCCCGGTCCCCCCTACGTGCTATTGATCCTACTACTGCAACCTTCAGTCTGGTCTGTTGTTAGACTGGGAATGAACTCCGTATGCCTAAGTCAACTCATGAAATGAGTGTGCGGGCGTTGAGCCGACCGGAGAGGCATAATGCGCAAGCCGGGGATCGACCCGGTCCCCCTCTGCGTGCTGTCGATGCCGCTACCACAACCCTCAGTCTGACTAGGGCTTAGACATGGAATGAGCTCCCTATGCCTAAGCCAACCCATGAAATGGGCGTACGGGTGCTCAGTCGGTCGGAAAGGCAGAATGCACAAGCCGGGGATTTACCCGATCCCCCCTGCGTGCTGCCTATCCTACTACCGCAACCCTCGGTTCGGTCTGATCTTAGACTGGGAATGAACTTCGTATGCCTAAGTCAACCCACAAAACGAGCATGCGGGCACTCAGCCGACCAGAGAGGTAGGATGCGCAAGTCGATGATCGAACATGTGGTAGGTGGGTTCAAGCACATCTTCATATTTCTACTATGCCAATGCCATTTTTCTGGCTTGTAAATTCGTACAATGGTCCCTTAAGCCTTCATGTGAAGTTTCATGGCAAGACGACCCGTTTTCTATTTTTTACAATTTTCAAAACTTTTTATGGTTCGGGATTTTTTAAAATTTTTTTAGAAAGATTTTTGTCTCCAAATTTCGTAGAGGTGATCTTTGTATTTTTGTTGGCATGCACAAAAATATTCAGCTAAAAACTCGAAGTGGAGAAGATTTTGTGACCATTTGAAAAAATTGTCCCCATTTCGGACACTTTAATGGCTACTGGCGGCAAACCTATAAAATCTCAAATGCTCTTTAAGGGGGTTTGAGTTCTTGAGGTTTGATGAGGGATAGGGGGCCCATATAAGGGCCACGTACCAGCACCCATCACACATCATGTTCGCACACCCCCCGACCCCCCTAATCGGCGGAACCCCCAATGCCGTCGGTTAGGCTCTCCAGCGATGCTCCGATGACGGTGCCCTGGGCGAAAAAAATGCGGCACCAGCACATGGTCGAGCCCAGCATGTGCACCATGGCTCAAAATCTTAGACTGGGAATGAACTCTGTATGCCTAAGCCAACCCACGAAACGAGCATGTGGGAGCTTAGTCTGCCAGAGAGGTAGAAAGCGCAAGCTGTCGATCTTGCTACCGCAACCCTCGATCCGATCTGATCTTAGACTGGGAATGAACTCTGTATGCATAAGTCAACTCATGAAATGAGCGTGCAGGCGTTGAGCCCGTCGAAAAGGCATAATGCGCAACCGGGGATCAGCTCGATCCCCCTTTGCGTGCTGTCGATACCGTTGCCACAACCCTCGGTTTGACTGGGGCTTAGACATGGAATGAACTCCCTATGCCTAAGCCAACCCACAAAACGGGCGTGCGGGCTTTCAACCGGTTAAAGAGGCAGAATGCGCAGGTCGGGGATCAACCCCATCCCCCCTGCGTGCTGTCGATCCTGCTGGCGTAACCCACGAAATGAGCGTGCGGACGCTCAGTCGGCCGGAGAGGTAAAATGCAAAAGTCGGGGATCAGCTCGATCCCCCTGCGTGCTGCCGATCCTACTATTGGTCCTGCTACTGCAACCCTCGATTCGGTCTGATCTTAGACTGGGAATGAACTCCATATGCTTAGACATGGAATGAACTCCGTATGCCTAAGCCAACCCACGAAATGAGCGTACGGGTGCTCAACCTGCCGGATCCCCCCTACGTGCTATTGATCTTACACTGTGCAAGCTAGGGATCGGCCCGATCCCCCCTATGTGCTATTGATCCTACTACTGCAACCTTCAGTCTGGTCTGAAGTTTCGTGTGAAGTTTCATGTGAAATCATACAATGGTCCCCTAAGATTCATGTGAAGTTTCGTGGCAAGACGACCCATTTTCTATTTCTCATGATTTTTGAAACTTTTTGTGGTTCAGGATTTTTTAAAATTTTTTTAGAAAGAGTTTTGTCCCCAAATTTGGTAGAGGTGATCCTTGTATTTTTGTTAGCATGCACAAAAAAATTCAGCTAAAAACTCGAAGTGGAGAAGATTTTGTGGCCGTTTGAAAAAATTGTCTCCATTTCAGACACTTTAATGGCTACTAGCAGCAAACCTATAAAATCTCAAAAGCTCTTTAAGGGGGTGTGAGTTTTCGAGGTTTGATGAGGGATAAAGGGCCAATATAAGGGCCAAGTACCAGCACCCATCGCACATCATGTGTGCACACCCCCCGGCCCCCCAATCGCAGGAACCCCAAATGCCACTGGTTAGGCTTTCCGGTGATGCTCCGACGATGGTGCCCTGGGCGAAAAAAATGCAGCACCAGCACTTGCTCGAGCCCAGCATCTGTACCGTGGCTCAAAATCTTAGACTGGGAATGAACTCCGTATGCTTAGACATGGAATGAACTCCGTATGCCTAAGCCAAGCCACGAAACGAGCGTGCGGGCGCAACCCTCGGTTCGGTTCGATCTTAGATTGGGAATGAACTTCGAATACCTAAGTCAACCCACGAATCGAGCATGCGGGTGTTGAGCCAATCGAAGAGGCTGAATGTGCAAGTCAGGGATCAGCCCGATCCCACTCTGCGTGCTGCCGGTCCCGCTGCCACAACTCTCGATCCGGCTGGGGCTTAGACATGGAATGAACTCCCTATGCCTAAGCCAACCCATGAAACAGGCATGTGGGTGCTCAATCGGCCAGAGAGGGAGAATGCGCAAGCTGGGGATTGGCCTGGTCCCCCTACGTGCTGTCGATCCTGCTGCCACAACCCTCCGTTCGATCCGATCTTAGACTGGGAATGAACTCCGTATGCTTAGACTGGGGATGAACTCCGTATGCCTAAGTCAACCCACGAAATGATCGTACGGGCGCTCAGCCGACCGGAGAGGCATAATGTGTAAGCCGAGGATCAGCCCGATCCCCCTCTACGTGTTATCGATCTCACTATCGATCCTACTACCACAACCCTCGGTCTGGCTGGGGCTTAGACATGAAATGAACTCCGTATGCCTAAGCCAACCCACAAAACGAGCGTGCGGGGGCTCAACCGACTGGAGAGCCAAAATGCGCAAGTCAGGGATCTACTTGATCCCTCTCTACGTGCTACTGATCTTGCTGCTGGTCTTGCCATTGTAACCCTCACTCCGATCCGATCTTAGACTGGAATGAACTCCGTATGCTTAGTCATGGAATAAACTCTGTATGCCTAAGCCAACCCACGAAACGAGCGTGTTGGCGTTCAACCGACCGGAGAAGCAGAATGCGCAAGCCAGGGATCGGCTCGGTCCCCCCTGCGAGCTGTTGATCCTGTTGCCGCAACTCTCGGTCAGGTCCAATGTTAGACTGGGAATGAACTCCGTATGCATAAGTCAACCCATGAAACGAGGGTCCGGGCACTAAGCAGGCCGAAGAGGAATAATGTGTAAGCCAGGGATCGGCCCAATCCCCCTCTACGTGTCTGACTAGGGCTTAGACATGGAATTAACTCCCTATGCCTAAGCCAACCCACGAAATGGGCATACGGGCGCTCAGTTGCCCAGAGAAGTAGAATGCGCAAGCCGGGGATCAACCTGGTCCCCCCTGCATGTTGCCAATCCTGCTATCGCAACCTTTGGTCTGGTTTGATCTTAGACTAGGAATGAACTCCGTGTGCTTAGACTAGGGATGAACTCCGTATGCCTAAGTCAACCCACGAAATGAGCGTGCGGGCGCTCAATCGACCAGAGAGGCAGGATGCGCAAGGCGGGGATCGAATGGGTGGTAGGTGGGTTCAAGCACATCTTCATATTTCTACAGTGCCAATGCCATTTTTATGGCTTGTAAATTCATACAATGGTCGCCTAAACTTCATGTGAAATTTCGTGGCAAGACGACTCATTTTCTATTTTTCACGATTTTTGAAACTTTTTGTCGTTCGGGATTTTTTAAAATTTTTTTAGAAAGAGTTTTGTCCCCAAAATTGGTAGAGGTGATCCTTGTATTTTTGTTGGTAGGCGCAAAAACATTCAGCTAAAAACTCGAAGTGGAGAAGATTTTGTGACCATTTGAAAAAAGTGTCCCCATTTCAGACACTTTAATGGCTACTGGCAGCAAACCTATAAAATCTCAAATGCTCTTTAAGGGGGTGTGAGTTCTCAAGGTTTGATGAGGGAGAGGGGGCCAATATAAGGGCCAAGAACCAGCACCCATCGCACATCAGGTGCGCACACCCCTGGCCCCCCCAATCATCGGAACCTTCAATGCCGCCGGTTAGGCTCTCCGACGATGCTCCGACGATGGTGCCTCGGGTGAAAAAAATGCGGCACCAACACATGCCCCGAGCCCAGCATGTGCACCATGGCTCAAAATCTTAGATTGGGAGTGAACTCTGTATGCTTAGACATGGAATGAACTCCGTATGCCTAAGCCAACCCATGAAACGAGCATGCAGCTGTTCAGTCCCCCTACATTCAGCCGACCGGAGAAGCAGAATGCGCAAGCCAGGGATAGGCCCGATCCCCTTATGTGCTGTCGATCCTGCTGCTGCAACCCTCAGTCCGATCCAATCTTAAATTGGGAATGAACTCCGTATGCATAAGTCAACCCACGACACGAGTGTGCAGGCGCTAAGCCGACCAAAGAGGCATAATGTGCAAGTCGGGGATCGGCCCGGTCCCCCTCTGCTTGCTGCCGGTGTGGCTACCACAACCCTAGGTCTGACTGGGGCTTAGACATGAAATGAACTCCCTATGCCTAAGCCAACCCATGAAACGGGCGTGCGGGCGCTCAGCCGGCTGGAGAGGCAGAATGCGTAAGCTGAGGATCGGCCTGGTCCCCTCTACGTGTTATCGATCCTACTACCGTAACCCTCGATTTGGTCTAATCTTAGACTAGGGATAAACTCCGTATGCTTAGACAAGGGATGAACTCCGTATGCCTATGTCAACCCAAGAAACGAGCACGCGGGCGCTCAACTGGCCGGAGAGGCCGGGTGGAGAGGCATAATGCGCAAGCAGGAGATCAACCCGATCCTCCCTGCTTGTCGTCGATCCTGCTGCCTCAACCCTCGGCCCGGTCTTATCTTAGATTGGCAATGAACTCTGTATGCCTAAGTCAACCAACAAAATGAGCATGTGGGCGCTGAGCTGGCCATAGAGGCATAATGCGCAAACCGAGGATTGGCTCGATTGCCCTCTGCGTGCTGTCGGTCCTGCTGCTACAACCCTCGGTCTGATTCGATCTTAGACTGGGAATGAACTCCGTATGCATAAGTCAACCCACGAAATGAGTATGCGGGCACTTAGCCGGCCGAAGAGGCATAATGCATAAGCCAACGATTAGCCCGGTCCTGCTCTGCGTGCTGCCGGTCCCGCTACCACAACCCTCGGTCCGACAGGGGCTTAGACATGGAATGAACTCCCTATGCCTAAGCCAACCCACGAAACAGGCGTGCGGGCTCTCAGTCGGCCAGAAAGGCAGAATGCGTAAGCCGGGGATCGGCCCGGTGCCCCCTGCATGCTACCGATCCTACTGCCTCAACCCTCGATCTGGTTCGATCCTAGATTGGGAATGAACTCCATATGCTTAGACCAAAGATGAACTCCGTATGCCTAAGTCAACCCATGAAACGAGCGGACGGGCGCTCAGCTGGCAGGAGATGCCAGTCCCCTTCTGCGTTCTATCGATCCCGTTGCGGGTCTTGCTGCCATAACCCTCAGTCCGGCTGGGGCTTAGACATGGAATGAACTCCGTATGCCTAAGCCAACCCACGAAACAAGCGTGTGGGCGCTCAGCCGGCCGAAAATGCAGAATGCGCAAGCCGGGGATCGGCCCGGTCCCCCCTACATGATACCGATCCTGCGGCTGGTCTGCTGCCGCAACCCTTGGTCCGGTCCAATCTTAGACTGGGAATGAACTTCGTATGCTTAGACATGGAATGAACTCAGTATGTCTAAGCCAACCCACGAAATGAGCGTGCGGGCGCTCAGCCGATCGAAAAGGCAGAATGCGTAAGTCAAGGATCGGCCTGGGGCCCCCTGCGTGCTGTCGATCCTACTGCCTCAACCATCGGTATGGTCCGATCTTAGACTGGTAATGAACTTCGTATGCCTAAGTTATCCCATGAAATGAGCGTGCGGGCGTTGAACCGATCGGAAAGGCATAATGCGCAAGTCGGGGATCGACCCAGTCCCCCTCTGCGTGCTGTCGGTCCCGCTGCCACAACCCTCGGTCTGGTAGGGGCTTAGACATGGAATGAACTCCCTATGCCAAAGCCAACCCATGAAATGGGCGTACGGGTGCTCAGCCGGCCGGAGAGGCAAAATACGCAAGCCGAGAATCGGCTCGGTCCCCCCTACGTGCTGCTGATCCTGCTGCCGCAACCCTTGGTCTGATCTGATCTCAAACTGGGAATGAACTCTGTATGCTTAGATTGGGGATGAACTCCGTATGCCTAAGTCAACCCATAAAACAAGCGTGCGGGCGCTCAGTTGACCAGAGATGCAGGATGCGCAAGCCGGGGATCGAACGGGTGGTAGGTGGGTTCAAGCACATCTTCATATTTCTGAAATGCCAATGCCATTTTTATGGCTTGTAAATTCATACAATGGTCCCCTAAGCCTTCAAGTGAAGTTTGGTGGCAAGACGACCCGTTTTCTATTTTTCACGATTTTTGAAACTTTTTATGGTTCAGGATTTTTTAAAATTTTTTTTGAAAGAGTTTTGTCCCCAAATCTGGTAGAGGTGATCCTTGTATTTTTTTTTGGCATGCACAAAAAAATTCAGCTAAAAACTCGAAGTGAAGACGATTTTGTGACAGTTTGAAAAAAGTGTCCCCATTTAAGACACTTTAATGGCTACTGGCAGCAAACCTATAAAATCTCAAACGCTTTTTAAGGGGGTGTGAGTTCTTGAGGTTTGATGACGGCTAGGGGGCCAATATATGGGCCAACCCATGAAACGAGTGTGCGGGTGCTCAGTCGGTCGGAGAGGCAATGCACAAGCCGGGGATCGGCCCGGTGCCCCCTACGTGCTACCGATCCTGTTGCTGCTTCTGCTGTCGCAACCCTCGGTCCGGTCTGATCTTAGACTGGGAATGAACTTCATATGCTTAGACTGGGAATGAACTCCGTATGCTTAGACATGGAATGAACTCTGTATGCCTAAGCCAACTCATGAAACTAGCGTGTGGGTGC